>NC_136791.1:18523995-18978995 GCF_951216825.1 Electrona antarctica
AGTTCAAGTAGGCCTACATTTTGATGCCAATAAAAACAACTAGCCTACAATCTAGTCGATTGACAGTGATACTTTTACCTAGTAAAAATTGAGTACTTTCTCCACCCCTGGCGGTGGGATTTGCCAAGCCTCGCATCCAGATGCACCCCCCCCCCCCCCCCCCCGCACACAATGCAGTGTGCGTGTGTTTGTGGATGAGGGGATTTGTGTCTAATCTTGCTCACATGAACACTCATTTACCTGCCATATAGGTCTCTTCTGGCGGCTTCGTCCTTTTATTTATCTTGGGGTGATGAGGCCCCCGCCGTCCTCCTCCACCATAATGGAATGTAAAACAGGCAACCTGTCATTATTCGACCAGAGCAATTATCCTTCTAAATGTGCTCCAGCTCTTCCCTTCCAGTCACGCGGCCGCCATACAAATGACACGTAATGCGATTCCATCTCTTTTCCGAGGCGCCTGTCTCCTTTATATGCATTCACGTCCGGACGGTGAATAGAGACAAAAACAAACAAACATAATGCACCCCACCCCCGTCCGTATGTCTGCGTCTGGATATTATGTTTGTCTAGGTCAAGGGAATGAGAATAACTAAACGATGAAAAATGAAAACATATTCCAGCCATTTTTCTCCCACCTTTTGGCTCGCCCCCGAAGAACACATTTAACACAAATTTAACACCGGGCCTCAGGAGAGGCCAGATAGCGCACGAATCCCCATGGTGCATTATGAGCTGAAAGCGCCGCTGCTGTCAGGATGCTGCATTATAATTTAGTGGATTTCTGGGGTTTAGGATCACATTTTATTTAGAGGTACAATAATAGGCCCCCCGCTACGTGCTGATGGAAGTCGGTGGATGCTGATGTCGGGCCGGTCGGTCCGTTCATCACTTTGATCCATAACATCACATCATATCTCACATTTATCATAATAATTTCCTGTGCAGCTTCATGAACCCTAGAGGATGACCTAGGGCCAGTGGATAGGAGTGTGTAAATACATTAGGTAGTCAAATTACATTTTTCACTGTGTGTAGGAGCAGCACATCCTCTTGAGGCCGCTGGAGGGGCTTTTACATATGTAGTCTTGAGTGTTTTTTTCTCTTTCCCTCTTTTAATTGCTTCTTACCAATATAATAGTAATACAGCTGGCTGTGTTGTAGCCCAGGAGAGTTTAGTGTGGTGAGAAGCAGCTGGTTATGCAGGCATATCAAGCCAGTTGCTCAGCTGAAGCAGAACATGTTTACACTTTTCCCTCAATTGATTTGGCAAGTTTCTCCAAAGCAAGGTCCATGTTCTCAAAACACGTAACACATCCACCTGAACAGACTTTTTTGTTTTTTTTGCAAAACGGCTCGATCCCACTGCTATTAAAATGAAATACTAATTCACTTCGAGGTTCAAGGTTTACATCTTTATACAAAATGTTACACTTTATTCAAAACTATTACACCATTTTCATTATAACTATTATGAATATTCAACTGTACTATACACGCGAGTGCTCGTGCTAAAATGTCTGTCCATCACAATTCTGCAAATACAAAATATTGCAGTACTATTTCATATTTTTACTTGTGGAACATTTGTCAGTTAAAACATTTATTGCACGTCGTTCTATAGCACAAACATTTGCATGTCCTAATGTCGGAAAATATTCCATGATGGAAGAAAAACACAGCTGCTCGGTGCGCACCACCATTATCCATAGCATTGCATTGGAGAGCATCGGCCCCCAGAAGCTAGTGAGACTTGGGTTTTTTTCGGTCACCTGATCCAAACGTGTGACATGTCACTTAGGGTAAGTACCTTCATGCAGTAATCCTGGTCTCTATACTGCCTCCCACTGGTCAGCCGAGGCGCCTGATGGAGGGGAAAGGAATTGGTTGGAATAACATTCCACACGCTACGTCCTAGCGGGGAAACTCCCCCCTGATAAGAAGCGGCCTGCTCAGTTCGGGGCTCTCCCCAGGTTTGCAGAGGGAGAGTATAGCGGCCAGGATTACAGCTCAGGCAATTGGCACCGGGTGAAAAAAAAAACTGTTACAAAAATTGTGGGATAAAGAAAATAAAGTTTGAGAGCCACTGCCCTACACCTGCTCCCAAAAACATTTAGCATTAGAATTATTGCTAAGAAAATGATCAATGTCAGCAGCCCAACTGCATTTCTATGAATTTAGCACAATTACCAAGAGTTTAGATCGTTTAGATCAAGTGTTTTTGAGAGCACGTACATTCCAAATCAATTGAGACAAACAACTGCAATTTATCTGGGACAGCTGCCAGATACGAAATGACAAAAAAGGGTCTGTGCTGGATGAAGAAATACCCTGTGAAGTTGAACACCGATATCTGCACGCCATACTGTAAGTCCTGTTACAAGGATTAAGAAATTCTGCTGTTGTGACTTTTCGAGCACAGAAGTCTGTGGAAGAGCCTTATGATCTTATGCCTTATGCTGCACTATGTACCCTTCTTAATGCATGCACTGTAATGTTTCCAAACCGGATTCAAATCCGGGGTAGAAGAGGAAAGTGGAGCTTTCAGACTGAAAGATATATTTCAGATTTTTGTTTTTGTTTTGTTTATCTCCTTACTGTTTTGGGCGATGGGAAATCACACCTGCGACCATATGTTTGGAGAAACACTCCTCTACACTTCACAACAGCGGGCAGGTAATTAACTTCTTGTTTTGATGGTAGCTATAATACTGATGCCATGCCAGACACAACAACATGGAATAAACCCTCCTTCATTTAAAGAGTGTGTATGGGTCTCCGTTGGGAGGACAATGCTTTGCTTTGTGTGGCGACGCCTCCGCTCCGTTCATCCCCAAGAGGAACCGATCGTTTTGTTTCCCTAAATCCAGATGCAATTAATCGGATTGAAGAGATTTGTGTCTAGTGGAGGAAGAAGGGGCTATCTGCAGGATGAGAGGGGGAGAGAGAGGGATTGTGTGTGTGTGAGAGAGGGAGAGAGAGAGAGAGAGAGAGAGAGAGAGACTTTCAATAGCTGGGGGAAATCAGAGTTCCATAAACGTCTCATTGCTCTTATCTTGTCGCTGCAAAAGTCATATGCCATCTATTTGGCAGATGCTTACAGGGAATGAACGAATCGAGACTTGCATGGCAAAATATCTCATAGATATGTATGCTCAATACATATTTGTTTGCGACCGGAGGTTACAGATAACTATGAAACCTTGCGTTTTTGACACCTAATCCACAATCCCCGTCACTCTGACACGTCACCTAGCTCAAATCCCCGTCGCTCACCCCAGCCAAGCCCCCAGGTCATCGTGACATCATCGTGACATCACGTGAAAAGGTTCCATACAAGGGCATTGTGACAGTCTCATGATAACCACTGTGGTTGCCGCAAAGGTCACAGTTAACACCCTGAGTGCACAGGACGAAGTTCTTATGGAGTTTTGTTTTACTCCGTATCTCACCTCTCTATTCTTGTGTTTGTGTGTGGCTGGAACAACAGTGACACTACATTAGATTAATAGTCGACAAGACAGGTAGAGGTAGACTATTAGCCTATATATATTTTTTTTATTTTATTTTTTATGGAATGAGAGTTGGTGAAATAAAAAACCCGCTGTGCAGCACTGCAGACTGCAGTGACAGCCTGATTCGCGACGGTCGGGCAGCACACTGATGATGACACTTTGTCTGCTGCTTGACGAAAAGCAGAATAAAATACAGAGTGCTATCGCAAACTGTTACTGTTTTATTGACGTGACATCATGATCCAAGCGGGGAGGATTGTGTGAAGTAGGCTACTGTCACCCCCGCGGCCGGTTGTGTGTTGAAGGGTAATCAACGAATGGTGATCAGCGCGGCCAAAGTGAATCGATCAGTGTGGAAGAGGAGGTAATATAGCAGACTCAGAATGAGATAATTCCGAGCAGAATAATTCATACATGTAGCCTAAACATACATTATGGATGATACATATTCTTGTTGCATCAAACTCAAAGCATCGTTAGGCTATATTACTTTTATGCACAAAGTTATTCTGCCTGTTTTTTCCTGTACATTTTCCAGACAGAGACCAACCATGGCAACCAACCATATGATAATTCATTATAAGTGTTATGTTGATTTTCCTGTTGTTCTGAATATAAATTGATTTACACTACAGCCTAATAATAATAATAACCCTCTAAACCAGAATATATTATGACTGAGCTGTCATCGTTTCCTGATTAATTGAAAATGGAGAACCCTCATTCTCAATGAGCCCTCAATCATGTAGTCTTAGTGCTTTTTCTGGTTTTATCCTCATAGCAGTTTTTGTATTGACAATTTACAATTTAGGTATTTAGCAGACGCTCTTAATCCAGAGTTTACATTAAGCAAGAACAAAAAAGCATGGCAATAGACCAATTCTTGTTTACAAACATTGGGACTCGGGCGCATGGGTGTTGGCTAGTGAGATGCACCCTAGGAGATATTTTATACTTCAAAGCGCAATAGTATTGCGCACAGAGAACAGCTGATATACAAGCTCACATCGCATCGCGGATGCGACTGTTGTGAGCGTAGAGGTCTGCGTGCGCGACACCACCGCGGGACGAAGCATAAATTATACTTGATGTGTTGCAGGTGCGTGTGCAGCCATGCACAAACAGGCTCTTCATGAGCGCACCTCCCGTTCTTATGACAGCGACTGGAGGTGTGGTTTTGAGGACAATTGATTTGAATTGCTATTATTGTTCAAACACAACAGAAACCAAGGATTATATATTTCAAGGGCGAGAGATCACAATCAAAATCTGAAAGTTTGATGGTGCATTTTTTACACGCGAGTGCAGTTAGAACTTTAATGTGTTTCCGGTATGCTTGCGCATGCTGTTGCTTATCAGTGTGACGTCGTCTGTTAAGGCGTCTATACATCACATACATAAAAGTAGTCTTCATGAAACATGCGGAAGCTAAGAACATAACAGTGGAATCTCTATATAATGAAACTATACATCTATACTATACTATACTATACTATACTATACTATACTATACTATACTATACTATACTAATATACTATAAAGTGATATGACTACATATAGGCCGTGAGCCAGGACCCCAAATCTGGGGTCATCTGTACCGATGGGGTGAATAAGTCTCATAGTGATTTTTGGGAAGGTATACATCCCTAGTGCTAGGAAAAATGTGATAGCATTGCATCTGTGGTAGCTTTCTGTGTGTTATCACTCCATTTATAACCACATGCCAAAACACAATTTTCAAAATCCGAATGGAGCATTCTACTTCAAACTGATGGTTCTCTCCTACTATTGATCATATATCTTTGAAGAATGGTTGGGATACAGCTCAGACTATATATTTCTCTGAAAAGTTGTTAAAATTAGCACATCTAGAAATGTTATCTATTACAGGAGAGACAACATATAGGGACTATATATTACATGAAACGTACTTCTGTTTCATGAAAGATGCAGCACAAAGGTTCTCTCTGTAAATAACTGTAAATATTTAAAACCATCTTAGAACATACATTCTAATAATGTTTTATGAAATTCAATAAACTAAATATAGTAAGTGTACAGTGTAAGTAATGCATAAGATAACTTTCCGTTCACCATTACATCACCTTTTAGTCCATTTGACACTTCTATCTGTTCAATACCAAACCTAATAATGCTGTTTCATATTACGTTTTTGTTGTTGATTTGTATTTGGGGACAATTTTAGCTTGGTTGCCCAAACTTTGGTAATTGGCATAATCAAAAAAAGGCCTTTATATCAGGTCAATCTCACATGTTAAAGGTCTGGTCAATGAAACAGAAACAACTATTTCTATTTCTATAACAACTTATACTTATACATTTGTAATAATAGCATAAGAAAATATGATAATATTTATATTTTGCAACTACATTCAATATCTGTAAGCTTCAACTCATAATCAGGAACATAAAATCAACCCACCACATCCCCCTAGCCCTCCTGATTGGCAGCAATATCTTACCCAAATCCTGATCTACCTCATCGTCAAAAGTATATCCTCTTTATTATCAACATCACTTCTCATTTGTAGCTTCAACATCTCATCAGGTGTCAGGTCACCCTTAGAAAAATGTGGATCTCCCATCCAAATTGTCACCTGAACTTTCAAATTGAGCTTGGTGGTCTGCCACATTCCACTTGTATACGAGTACAACTGTCGTGGTACAACAGCAGCAACAGATTGTTACATTGTGACACCCAACTCACCCAGCACATCAGGGTAGTCTGGGACGTTCCCTGCCAGCAAAGTATTTTGTGCTCTGATCTTGCCTTTGCACATGGATATGAGGTTGCACAGGACTGTCCCATTGAAGGTCGTTAATGTCAAGGCAATTATGTTTATGCACTGTCAAATAGGTCTACATCTATTCTATGGTAACATATAGCTGTATAGTCATATTATCCTGCTCATTACTGTGCACAAATGTATACATCTTTGTGTTTGAGCACAAATGCATTTTGAGAACCCCCACATTTTCAGTAAAGCGTGCACGCTGTGCAGCCCCCACACACCATCATTCTACAGTTCAATCTAGTTGAATACCCCTGCTGTAGGTTACAACAACAAACAGCTGCATATCAATGGTAAGGTGAATACTGTGCATGTCAACCAGTGACCATACTGTATCTGCTGCATGCTTGGACACACCTGCTTATGAGACAGACATTGACCTGACCTTTAGCACATAAGATTTACCTACTTATAAGAAATTGATTTTATGTGACAGTTATTCTGTTCATTTTGTAATTGTATTGTTTTTACATAATGCAGTACAATAGAACATCACTTTGGGTGTGGTATGGACACCATTTTGGATTTGGCAATACATAATTAACTAGTGATGGGAGATTAATCGGCAAACACATCGGTATCGGACGATTTGAGTTGTTTTTAGATTAATCGGCATCGGTTTGATTAATCAGACCGATTACGTTTTTCAATAAACTTTTCCCTCCTCCTTTTTCGAACATAGTAACTGCGAGTGTGAGGTCTAGCCAACACCAACTCGGGATTCCTGGATCGCTGCCCTCCACAATGTCCTATCCAACATCAGGTTATTCAGCTCTGCAGTGTTGTTAGCCAAGCTGTCGCGCCGCAGCACGTCTACATAGGTGGTACGCTTCTTCCCCCCCCCTGGCTTTGCCCTGGGTTTGGCTCCCATAGTCAATTTACTTGCCTCAAGTTCTGGGTACCTGACGCAGTGCCCTGCCAGCCTCATCCTTCTCTCTCTGACTTTGTCCGTGACCCGTGGTAGGTCCCCATAGAGGTCCACATTTCTGATGTGACACCTAGTGCCATTCGTAGCATTCTTGTGTAGACTCCATCCAGGGATTTTTCCTGTTGTACTGTGAGGGTCCATGTCTCGACAGTATCTATGAAAAGCCGCCTCTTAAGGTCTTCTCCCATGTCTGATTTCCACACTCTCCTCATCCCGTGCAAGGCTTTCCAGACAAGTGCTCTCCGAACCTTCAGATCCTTTTCAGTTGAGGCAGTCCAGGCCCCGAGGTACTTGAAGTCCTCGACTCGCTCGAGCACCGTCCCGTCTGCAGTGGCAATGGTTTTGTCCTCTGTGTTGACTGTCATTACCTTTGTTTTCTTGGTATTGAGCTTGAGGCCGAACTTGGACCTTGGCTCGAGTCTGGCTGTAGCTTGACTCTATCATCTGGACCAACTTTTCTGGAACTCCGTAGGCACGTAGAATACTCCTGAGTTTCCCCCGGTGGATGGTGTCGAAAGCCTTTTGGAAGTCAATGAATGTGATCACCGCTGACAGGTTGCGCTCCCATACCCCTTCCAATATCCTCCTCAGTGCCAGTATCTGCCCGACTTTCGAACATAAACATAAGTTAAGGATTATGAAAGATCATTATTATTATTATTTTTGGACGTTTATTTCCTTTGTCTTTTCTCATTTATATTTTAACATGTTTGGAATAAATAAAAAATGAAATGAAATTAATTAATCGGTCTGTCTTTACAGATAAACAAGCCCAAAGTAACAGTTTGAACAGATCTACAAGCTCACAATATTATAAAGGTATTTAAGTTAGATGTGACTTGCCTAAGCCTGTAGTGCAGACACCCTGTTACATGTATTTTTCAGAATAGACAAAATTATAATATTTCAATACAGAATGAGATCGACATTGGTAATATTGGTTATCGGCCATAACAGCAATTAATTATATCGGATATCGATATCGGCCAAAATGTCTCATCGGCAGGGCAGGAATTTCACGGCGGCCACGGCGGCCATGGCCGTCGTTGCCCCTCTCTTTGGCCTTGTGCCCCTCGAAAAAGTATATGCCCAGACGGCCACAGTGGCCGCGGTGCCCATGTGCCCCGACCGGCGCCCACAGCAGTTCATTTTACCATTTTTCCTCTGCGCAATTTTCCAGTCATTACGGTAACCTTCCCCAAACGTCTCGCGCAGACTTGTATTGTCTGTAGGCTATTTTAGTTGTGTTGCCATTTGCCAAGTGGTTTGATTCTTTTGCGTTACTTTGCCTCCTCCCTCCTCCTCCGCTCCATGCACGCATACACGCACTGACAGCTCTCACTCACACTGACACTCAGCGCTTCAGGATTATTATCACACAGAGCCCGTGTGTTAAGACCAACGTGACTCGTCTTCATGGACATATAAACTCACAAAACAACACCACGCAACAGCATAGACTGCAGGACTCCTCCACCATTTACCACGCTATCGTCTGCTACGTTAGTTGACAGAGTAAATTGTTTAAACAGCCAACGCTGGCCACTACACGGCTAATATCGCTAGCCAAACGCTAGTAGCCAAGCACCAGAGCGCGCTCACTGTACACCACGCGTCGCTCGCTTAATAATCATTCATTTCTGTATCAATGCGGACATAACGTGGTAAATGTTCATAAGCACACAATTGTACAAAATGCTTTTTACACTTGACTTATCTCCAGAGTCCTCAGTCCTGCAGCCCCACAATGCCATATGCCAGTCTAGCCTTAAAATCTACATTTATATGTTATTCAATATATTACTTTAGCACAAAATATAGGCTTTTCTAAACCAAGCCCTCATTCAAAAGTTACTTAAGTAATTAAGTAAATGTTATTTATAAAGCACCTTTTGAAACAAAGTTAGAAGGTGCTGAACAATTTGCACAGTATAAACAATAGAAGAAAATTAAAAACAAGGAACATATCACACAGTTGTGACTATAGCAGAAGAAAAACAAACAAGGCAGAACAGAAACATAGGGATATACAAATGAATGTAGCCTATTTAAGAAGAACTATTCTGAACCAATGTTCGCCTTTAAATTAAAAAAAATGTAATCATCCTTAACCTTTAAGCTAAAATCATTGTTTTAATTGATGGCCTTCATGCCCTGGCACTTGGCCTTGTGCCCTCAAAAAGTTGACCACACTAAAGGCCAAGTGGCCTTGCCCCTAAAAGGATGAAATTCCAGGCCTGCTCATCGGCACATCCCTATAATTAACTGATCACTTTCACTGATTCACCCACATTCCTTTAGTCCTAAACCCCCAAATAATGATGAATTAGTATTAGTTATAGCCATTTTAAGCTCCTGGCAGCCATATTGGACGCCATCTTGAAAATGACGCCTTTCCAGAACATATATTTTCCTATATTTTCAGTATATTCTTAAGCATGCCTAGAGGTACCAGAACCAATTGGAAAAACCTTTTCTATCATTTTTGGGGGGTGTATTACTATTTTTTTTCATATTGATCCATGCAATTTTCGCCTAGTGTTATAAAATAAAATGCATGATAGCACTCATAAAGCTACCACGGGTGCAATGCTATCACATATTTTCTAACTCTAGACATGTATACCTTCACAAAAATCACTATGAGCCTTATTCGGCCAGATGGTACAGACCAACCCCCCTGGCTCACGGACTAATACAATGCAATTCTAGTGCTGTCTACATCACATGCTATAAGTCTGTATAAAATGCTATCCAAGTCTACAAAAAGTGTTATCTAAGGGGCTAGGCGGGTAAGTGCTTACGGGCCATTGAACTGCACCTTCTAACTGTACCCATTCTGTGAATAACAATGTGAATCAATCGTCATCTGAACATTGTCCATAGCGAAATTGTGAAATTACGCCATCTATTGGCTACTATACTTTGGACTTACTTTGGACTTATAACTGCAAATGTGCCTAAATCTTTTTTCGATTTTTTTTTAACTGGACATACTTAAAACACAATCAGTGCCGGAAGTCCTTCAAAATAGGAGCTCTGGGGTGCCGGAAAGACATGGACGCTTTTACTCGGAAACCCATGACCTGGAAACAATCCACTAAAAAAAGTGGACTTTACATAGCTAGCTTACATTGCGATCGTTTTAGTTTATACGATATATGATCCAAAAAGCGGGAGAGACGGATGAGGAGCAGAAATGAAGCGCCAGTATATCGATCCGTTCAACACCACGGAGAGCGCCCTGGATTAGGAGAGACGAGTCATTCTTTCCGCCGCGCTAACGGCTAAGTCAATGGTAAGCTAACAATTGCCTAGAGTGTAGCATACGGTAGCCGAAAGGCGAACTGACAAATAAAAAAAAGGAAAGAATTCAGAATATTCTTATCTCGCCCCGTATCATTGAGGATGCGCTAAGACGTCCTCACACGTCGGATGTACGCGTCGATTGGGACCCCTAGGACGTGTGGCGACGTCCTATGTACGGAAACGGTTAAGGGGTCCTTGATAGATATGCATCATTATTTTTAAAAGGAAATGTCCCTGCTTCCCACCCTTTAAACAACGTTAAACTCACTTTATGCATGCGCATACCCTCTATATTGCTATGCTAAAAGTCTCCAAAAAGTGCAATCTTAATTACTTTTGATGTGAAAAATAGTCGGCGTAGTTACTAGTTAGTGACATTATGTGCCTCTGCAGTCTGCACTGCCTCCCATAGCCCGAGGGAACAGGGCGGTAGGCTCAGCGTGTGATTGGCCGAGACACAACCAGCCTCAGATTTTTCGAGGAAACGTCCACGTACACACCACTGAGGAAAGGATGTCCTTGCTTTGCCCCTGCAAGCTCCCGACCAAAGAAAATCAGTCAGTCGAAGCGAAACAGACAAGCGGTGAGCCGGAGAATGAAGACAGAGAGAGAGAGAGAGGGAAGAAAACATACTTTGCAAAGTCTCAGCTCAGCTGTGCAATTTCTTCCCCGGTCGGCTATGTCGCGTCAACTCTTTTGCCTTCGACCTTTCAGCAGAATCCTAGTGTCTGTACGTGTACGATGTGCTCGCCTCTTGTTTTACTCTCTGAGAGAAAGCTCGCCACAGAGTTGGGTTTTTGACACGCCGCGCCAGGAGAGCTGACAAAGCCTGAAAGTGGAGCCAAACATCCGAGATAGCTAAGGGGCCGCTGCAGACGCTGAATGCCATTCAGTCTGTGTAAAGGTCTCTCAATTTGACTGGCCCGGCACCGGAGAACATTTCTCTCAGTTTGACTGGCCCGGCACCGGAGAACATTTTGTCCTGGGGGGGAAATACTGGGTCCAGTGCCACCGACCGGTATGTGTCCCTCCAGCACAGGATGGGTGCTGGACGAAGAAAAGTGTGCAGTTGAACACAGACATGCCAAATAGGTCCCGTTAAAAACGATTGAAACTTTCTTCTGTTGTGACTTTTCGAGCACATGACATCTCATACTTATAAGTCAAGGCCCCACCAAATTATATATAACTATCAGACATACAAGGTCGCAGCATGGCATAAAGATATCATATGATTGTGATGCTGTACTATATTATATTAACATGTTTTGCTGGGACCCCAATCAAGGACCACTGGGGGTCCCCGGACCCCACTTGTTCACAACTACTGGTTTAAAGGCCTCTCTTACCAGTTTGAGAACATTTGTCCTGTGGGGGAAATCCAGTGCCAGGGACGTTTGTGTGTGTGTGGTGTGGTGTGTACACCACACACACACACACAGGTGCTGGAGGGACACACACACACACCACACACGGTGTGTGGTGTGTGTGTGTGTGTCCCTCCAGCACCGCTATAGGCTTCAGAGGCAAGCTGAAGACGTTATTAGAATGTGTGTTCGCAGCATCAGGTTGACACGATTAATGAAGAGGAGTCAAGCCTGCAGTGCGTGACTGACTTTTTGGTCTCACTATACAGAGTCATTAGCTCCCCTCTCCCTGAAGTTAATTCAATCACCCTCACTCTCTCTCTCTCCCCACCGTGTCATTAGCACTGGCATGCTCATTCTCCAGTCATTCCCTTCATTGTCTCCACCAGGCCGAAGAGCATGGGGAGAGAGTATGTTTTGCACTCCGTCCGTCCGTCTGTGGACAGCTAATCTCCGGCACCATTGGCTTGATCGCAGCCATACTCTGCACACACATTCCCTGAATGCCACAGTTGAACCTCTGCGGCTCTGCCCCACGGTTTTCACATTGGCCTCTTATAGCGCCACCAGGAGGCCGCTTTGTGCAAAACAATTTTTTGGACAGTACATCTACAGATTTTGTTCAAACGTCACGCAAATTGGTACACAGTCTCTCTAGAGCCATTCAACGAAACGGGTCTTTCAGCTTTTTCAGACTGAATGGCTAAGATTGGCTTCCAAAGTTTGCAGGAGTGCTCAGTTTCAAATAAAATATCGCAAATCATGAACACATCGTGTGATTTCCGTGAAATTGTCAAGGAAGAAATGCCACTTGAACATTTCCAACTCAGCCTCATGGTGGCGCTATAACTGGCCCATTAGTGTTTTTACCTCTAACTGCACGGATCTGTGTAAAACTTTGTATGCACACTCCCTAGAGACCATGGAAAAGTCTTTGCCTCGGATTTTTCACATCTGCTCTTTATAGTGCCTCCAGGAGGACGCCACTTGACAGTTTTCAAATCAGCCTCATGGTGGCACTACAACAGGCCAAGTCTCTCTCACACACACACACACACACACACACACACACACACACACACACACACACACACACACACACACACACACACACACACACATAACAGTGGAATATCTATATAATTAAACCATGCATATATATTATATGTCTACATACAATGCTATAAGTCTACATAAAATGCTATCTAAGTCTACATAAAATGCATAAAATGCAATAAGTTACATAAGTTCAATCAATCAGATTTATTGTCACTTCCACAATATACACTGGGCATACAGGGGAGCAAAATACCCTTCTCCACAACTCATGATGCTTCACATTTAAAAACAACAGACACATTAAAAAGAGGCAAAGCCTTTTCAAAAACATTAAAAGGTAAAAGGAGCAGTCAACATTGGCAGGAGAAAGTGCTGATGCATTCAAAGTGCATATGTGTAAAGTGCTGTTCATCTCTCAGGATGTTGGCCTTGGGGGCAATCAGTGTCCTGATGGTTTGGGGTCAGAAACTGTTGGACAGCCTGCTGGTGCTTCCTCCTAGGCTCTTGAACCGCCTACCAGATGGCAGGAGTTCAAGGAGATGGTGGGAGTTGAGCCTCAGCATACGCCTGAAAGGTCGCCAGGGCTAGGGCAAGTGCTACTGGTCAACCCTTTAGGCCTTTACTGGGTCAATCTACAAGCTCACTACACGACGCAATATCTCTCTCTCTCTTTCTCTCTCTCTCTCTCTCTCTCTCTCTCTCTCTCTCTATCTCTCTGTCTCTCTCTCTCTCTCTCTCTCCTCCATTCCTCCGCTGTTTCTCATCCACTCTCCATTCCTCTAGAGGAAGACTATGCATACCACTGTTTATTTTGACAAATGTAGTCAGTCTATGGATCTTCCACATGCTACTACAGAGTGTAAAATTAAAGTGTAAAAATATGTTTTTTTCCCTTATTGGCATTGCTGTGGGAGAGTGCAATCATCCAATCCAATCCACTAAGCAACTCAAAGCAAGGGTGAAAACCAACCATTTGCCATTTTTCAAATGTTTTGGAGGCGCTACCCATGCGCTTAGCTTTGTTGCTCATTCCACGAACGCCTGATCCTTACAAGCTATTCCTCCTTGTAAAGGTGACTATTCAACGATTAAAATTATATAAAATACATTACCAATTGGTATTATTAAAGTGGAGAAATAATGGACCAAAGTTAAGTTTCCAAATTTTTGTTGGCGAGTTTATTTAGTCTTAAGGTGGCCTTACACTAGCCGATAATCGGGCGATTGGGATCGGCCCGATCAACATCAAGAATGTTTGATATTTGCTCTGCCCCGCTCCGATTATCCTGTAGTGTGTGGTGCTATCAGATTTCAGATTGAAAAAAAATCGGCTAGTGTAAGGCCACCTTTAGTCATTGTAGCTTAATTTGTCTTTAGTTTTTATTTCGTTTTTTGTCAGTTTAGTCAACAAAATCAATACAGATGCACATGACACTGATAGTACATGACTGTAATATTTCCCTTGCGTTGGGACTAGACTCCTTTGATGTGCTGCATTATGTAACCCAATTATTTTAAACATCCTGCTTCTGACTTCTGAACATAAATACATATAATAACAAGACATTGCTCTGTTAAGTAACCACAATCAACCCAGCTCTGAGCTTGTAGATCAGCAATATTCTCTATTTTGTAACGTTTGAAAATATACAACATGGCTTAAAATAACCACTTCAGGCCTGGGCCGTGGCTCAGCGGTCCAGGCACCTTGGCCGGTAGCCCAAGCCTGGCAGTGTGCTGCGGGTTCGACTTCCGATCCCGACGGCCTTTACTGCATGTCACTCCCCCATTTCTCTCCCCCATTTCCTGTCAGTCTGTCCCTCTATAAAAAATATAAAATAAAGAACCACTTCAGCCATTTTCAATTGTCTTCACTAATGCTCATGATAATAATGCAGTACCATTTTTGTCTACTCTGTGTCTCAGATTAGTGGGCCGTGGACAGGACAGTTCAGAAACCAAATCTACCAGTGACATCATCAATGAGGAATCTAAACTAATAGAATCAGCATGCATTCCTGGAAAGTTTCAATACTATATTAGAAGCCATTGTTCTCACGTTAATACATGTTTTAAATTTAAATTTAAAACAAATCTTGACTAACGATGATGTCACTGGTAGGTGGCTTTCTGAACCGTCCACAGTCCTCCTCTGAAACACAGACAGAGTAGGAAAGAAATGTACCATTTTATCATGAGCATTAGTGAGGACCAATTATATGGAGTTGGGTTGAAAATGGTTGAAGTCCTCCTTTTAAGTGTTTAATAACCGTTTCTGAGTGAGTGAAGTGTAATTTATTTTGGACGTAGTCCAGGGCTAGACAAAGAGTAGCGGTTCATAACCCATAATTAATTATTCTTATTGTTGTTCTTACAATAAGTTAGTGATTCATCCATCATTCAATATTTATAGTTGCGAGTTGCGACATCATTTGACTCAATCAAAGGCAGATTTATTGTTCTCAAGTTGAAGTGCTTTATTGGTATCCTCCTTTTGGAATTCCATTTTGCTCCTACTTGCCAAATGGCATTGTTACAGCAATGCACTTTGAGAAATGTTTTAACATTTACCAGTTTAAATATTGAAAGCATGCCAAATACACTGAAACCTTTTTAGCCAGATTTTTATTTTATTTATTTTTGACCTGTTTTCCTCCCCAATTTACTGGTCATTATGTCAATGAATTCCCCCCCTCCCCACACACATTTCTGTATGTTGTCACTGCTGTTGTATCCTACTGGCTCACCTGCCAGTGAGGAGCCCCTATCGGAAAGACACATTGCCCCCCCTCGTCCTGCCCAAAGCGCCTCCCACTGACAGATGCCGCCCTGCCGCTCAGACAGATTAAAGGTGGCCTTACACTAGCCGATTCTTTTCAATCTGAAATCTGATAGCACCACACACTACAGGATAATCGGAGCGGGGCAGAGCAAATATCAAACATTCTTGATGTTGATCGGGCCGATCGCGCTTTGAGCGGTCGGGCACCCCCCGAGCGTCAAAAATGCCCGATTATCGGCTAGTGTAAGGCCACCTTTAGTCGCAAAGGCAGTTAACAGCAGTCATACAAAAGACAAAAGGAACAGATAATGAGAACCCAGCCAGAAATAAGTCACAAGAACCACAGTCATATTGGTCATTCCGGATGAATCCTTCGTGGTACCTGGGCCAGGTGTGGTGCCATGCCATTTTCCCAAATGTTTGGAAAGCAACTTTGTCCTCCAAACCCCACCTCCAGTCGCTGTCATTAGAACAGGTACCAGGCGCAGCTGTATCCCCTCAAGCCTAATTTATGCTCCGTCGGTGCTTCCTGCAGAGAACGGTTGAGAATAGTAGACCTCCAAGCTCACAGCAGTTGCATCCGCAACGCGATGGGAGCTTGTATGTCAGCTATTCTCTGCTCTGCTATGTCTCGCTCGGAGCGTCTCACGAGCCAATTACACACATCAGGAGGCGCGCGCGCGCACACACACACACACACACACACACACACACACACACACACACACACACACACACACACACACACACACACACACACACACACACACACACACACACACACACACACACACACGCACACACAAGCCAGTCAATAGAAGTGAATGTGTGACGCGGGGACATTAACTGGTGTGGGCTTTTGATTGTGTGTTCATGTGATTGGCTCCCAGTGGACGCTGTGCTGTCCCATCTCCCTGAGAATGTGAAAATTATAAAATAATTATTAACTTAGTTTTCAAGCAAGCATAAAGAAAAAAAATTCCCTACTGTATACCAAACGGATATATTGGCATCAAGGGTATGAATTAGGTGTGTGCGTGCGTGCGTGCGTGCGTGCGTGCGTGCGTGCGCGCGCGCGCGCGCGCGTGCACGTCTGCGTTGATTTTGTCGACTAAAACTATGACAAATGTTAGGGAGGGACTAGTGGAGAAGAGAGTAGATCGAAAAGACCAGTATAGAACTAAAAGACAAGTCATATTATATTTGGTTGTGCTCTGAAAATTGCAGATCTGTGTTTGCGAGTTTGTAGATCGGCTATTTTTAGCATGCAACCAAGTGTAAAATCAGGCACTGCGATGCCATCACGGCCGGCCAAGATATTTTTTTGTCGACAAAATCAACTGCAGATTTAGTCGACAAAAACACATTTCAGATGGCTAAAATATGACAAACTTTCATTTTATTCAAAAGACTTGAACAATGAAAATATATGTGCTGCAGTGAAACATCAATCAATCTCCCTTTTGTCATGATGTGAGCCATGCAGGGCATGACTACAATACGGTCCAAATAAACAACAATAGAAGGACAATGTGTGACTACCTAGAGAGCTCCAACAACAGTGACTAGAGTCAAGATTAAACAACATCAAATTAAATCGACTCCACATCAAAGTGGGGGCGGTTGCTGGTGAGCACGTCGTCCACAGTGATCCTTTGAGAGGAATTACCGAAGCCAATTTGAGCCTGGTCTGCAGATTGTTCCATGATTAAAGCTCCAAAAATAAGACAGACTTATTGTACCCCCGCTCAGAGGTTGATGAAGGCCACGCCATGATGATGCAGACCAAGCATTTAGATCTTATTGTACCCCCGCTCAGAGGTTGATGAAGGCCACGCCATGATGATGCAGACCAAGCATTTAGATCTTATTGTACCCCTGCTCAGAGGTTGATGAAGGCCACGCCATGATGATGCAGACCAAGCATTTAGATCTTATTGTACCCCCGCTCAGAGGTTGATGAAGGCCACGCCATGATGATGCAGACCAAGCATTTAGATCTTATTGTACCCCCGCTCAGAGGTTGATGAAGGCCACGCCATGATGATGCAGACCAAGCATTTAGATCTTATTGTACCCCATAGAGTATATATATAATAGAGACTGAACTAGCGCGAAGCTCCGCCCCCCCAGCTATTCATGTCAGTGGAAGTTGCTCAGTGGCGTTTTGAAGCACCCGGAAGACTGCCGGAAGTCCCTCCCAGGACCTCAACTTTGAGGTCCTGAGTGACGTAGGGCAACCGAGCGCTCAACGTTAAAGCCCAGCTGCACGGGGTTTCCCGGTCATGAATCCACGGGTCCGCCTGTAGTCCCTCCTCCTACCACTAGGACCCAGAGCTTCAACGTTGGAAAGTCTGCCTGCCCCCTTGTTGTACCCCCGCTCAGAGGTTGATGAAGGCCACGCCATGATGATGCAGACCAAGCATTTAGATCTTATTGTACCCCCGCTCAGAGGTTGATGAAGGCCACGCCATGATGATGCAGACCAAGCATTTAGATCTTATTGTACCCCATAGAGTATATATATAATAGAGACTGAACTAGCGCGAAGCTCCGCCCCCCCAGCTATTCATGTCAGTGGAAGTTGCTCAGTGGCGTTTTGAAGCACCCGGAAGACTGCCGGAAGTCCCTCCCAGGACCTCAACTTTGAGGTCCTGAGTGACGTAGGGCAACCGAGCGCTCAACGTTAAAGCCCAGCTGCACGGGGTTTCCCGGTCATGAATCCACGGGTCCGCCTGTAGTCCCTCCTCCTACCACTAGGACCCAGAGCTTCAACGTTGGAAAGTCTGCCTGCCCCCTTGTTGTACCCCCGCTCAGAGGTTGATGAAGGCCACGCCATGATGATGCAGACCAAGCATTTAGATCTTATTGTACCCCCGCTCAGAGGTTGATGAAGGCCACGCCATGATGATGCAGACCAAGCATTTAGATCTTATTGTACCCCTGCTCAGAGGTTGATGAAGGCCACGCCATGATGATGCAGACCAAGCATTTAGATCTGAGGTTACGGGTGTTTTTAACCCATTTAGACCTGGGAACGATTCTACAAATGTCTTCTAAATCCTGTCAGTCGTTCTCAAACTATTTCATGTCAAGGACCCCCAAGATTATATGTAATTCGCTCTGAAATAATATATATTCAAAGATTTGTGCTGCATTTTCACGATTTTTTTAAATGAGCTTGTAGGTCTGCTATTTTTCAACAGCTAAACATAATTCTTCAAACACCAAAAGGGGTTTAATAACTGAGACAAGTTTGGAGCAAACATAAGAAGGGAGGTTACAGAGATGAAACGGTGCCAGTGTGGCAACCTTGGAAGAAGAGAGTGTGTGTGTGTGTGTGTGTGTGTGTGTGTGTGTGTGTGTGTGTGTGTGTGTGTGTGTGTGTGTGTGTGTGTGTGTGTGTGTGTGTGTGTGTGTGTGTGTGTGTGTGTGTGTGTGTGTGTGTGTGTGTGTGTGTGTGTGTGTGTGTGTGTGTGTGTGTGTGTGTGTGTGTGTGTGTGTGTGTGTACACACACGCGCGCACGTGTGGAGACACCTGTGCCTTATTATCTGTGGTTCGGAGTTCTATACTCTGGAGCAGTGCTGGGTGAAGGAATTAGCTGATGAGTTATGCAGCGTTGACAAGCGCCAAGAGGCCTCAGTGTGTGTGTGCGTGCACGCATGCAGATCTTGCCTAGAGCTATACTAAAAGCCTTGGGCTGGCCCTGACGGTATTTGGAACAATGAGAGTTGTGTGTGTGCGTGTCAGAGGATGATGGATGCGTTTGTGTTCAGCAGGATTTATTTTTTCTCTGCAGATGTTGTTTTTTTGTGTACGTTATCACCTGCATACAGACACACACACACACACACACACACACACACACACACACACACACACACACACACACACACACACACACACACACACACTCACGCTGGTTCGTACTATACTTGTGAGCATTGCCCTAATAACCCTTCGTGGTGCCCAGTGCTATACAACCCGATCCGGGGTCCCACCCCCCTCCTGGGACCATTTTGCTGGGATGGGGGGTATAGGGGTAGTTGGGACTGTTTTGCCGGGATGGGGGGTAGTTGGGACTGTTTTGCCGGGATGGGGGGTAGTTGGGACCCTTTGCCGGGATGGGGGGTAGTTGGGACCGTTTCGCCGGGATGGGGGGTATTTGGGACCGTTTCGCCGGGATGGGGGGTAGTTGGGACCGTTTCGCCGGGATGGGGGGTATTTGGGACCGTATAGCCGGGATGGGGGGTATTTGGGACCGTATAGCCGGGATGGGGGGTATTTGGGACCGTATAGCCGGGATGGGGGGTATTTGGGACCGTATAGCCGGGATGGGGGGTAGTTGGGACCGTATAGCCGGGATGGGGGGTAGTTGGGACCGTATAGCCGGGATGGGGGGTAGTTGGGACCGTATAGCCGGGATGGGGGGTAGTTGGGACCGTATAGCCGGGATGGGCGGTAGTTGGGACCGTTTCGCCGGGATGGGGGGTATTTGGGACCGTTTCGCCGGGATGGGGGGTAGTTGGGACCGTATAGCCAGGATGGGGGGTATTTGGGACCGTATAGCCGGGATGGGGGGTAGTTGGGACCGTATAGCCGGGATGGGGGGTATTTGGGACCGTATAGCTGGGATGGGGGGTAGTTGGGACCGTATAGCCGGGATGGGGTAGCCTGGCTCCAGCCCCTGAATCGCTAGCCACGCCCATTAAAAAAATATATTCAGGCGATTCAGGGTCTGGTGACGCTCTCGAAGGAGGTCTGAGACTCGTTTGGAAATCTGTACGACGAATCAGCGTCGTTTCAACTCGATGACGTCAAAACAACAGCGCCGTCCAGACACAAACAAACATGGCTGCCCCCACTGCGGTGACTCACGACCGTATCAATCTGGCTATTAAATTGACGTATGATAAATAGTTTCTTTACAGAAACGACAGGTTTTATAAACATCATCATCCGATGATATTTTACCGCTTTTGTTTACATGCTAGTAGCGCTCGTTGGCTGTGTTTGTTTGGTTAGCAACGGGTTAGCCATAGCCACATGATTGACAACAACGTCATCTGCTTTCCTACTATTCTGATTGGTTGGTATGAACCAATCGCCGAAGACTGCCTCTTTGTCAACGCCCATCTCAGAAACGGCTGTAGTAGGGAGGGCTTTCAGACTGAATAATGGAGTGAAACGAAATGAAAATTCAGGCTGAGTGTCAGGCTAGGGATGGGGGGTAGTTGGGACCGTATAGCCGGGATGGGGGGTAGTTGGGACCGTATAGCCGGGATGGGGGGTAGTTGGGACCGTATAGCCGGGATGGGGGGTATTTGGGACCGTATAGCCGGGATGGGGGGTAGTTGGGACCGTATAGCCGGGATGGGGGGTATTTGGGGGGTAAATGGGGGGGGTAGTCACCAGCGAGTGCTGTAGCGATGTTTTACCACTTCTTCAGACAGCCATTGTTGCAATATGTCTGCTCTCTTTCTGCGATAGTGGAGTCTTCCACTGTTGCCCTGCTGTGCCCCCCCCCCCCCTCCTCCCCCCCAGTCAGGTGCTCAACTACATCAGACATAAATCTAATCCTAAACCCTAGACAGAGACCTAACCTCTAAATGCCTAACCTTGCCTTTACCCCAACCTGAATAGTGAATAATGAATTAGTGAATAAAGGCCTAACTCCCCTAACCATAAAACCATAATGTCTATTTCCCAAATTCCTCAAATGTGTGACGCCCAAACACATGTGAAGGCCAAACGGCCCCCACAAGTATGTGTACGCACGCACGCACGCACGCATGCACGGACGCACGCACACACCAGACTTCTCTTTGGTAGTGGAAATGATTGCAAGGCCAGCGATATATAATTAGAGAGGCTGAAGAAGGCGCATGGCAGGATTACCTACAGCACCTGCTGCTTGTGGATTAGAGAGAGAGAGAGAGAGAGAGAGAGAGAGGGAGGGAGGGAGGGGGGGGGGGGGGGGTAGAAGCAGGCTGATTATTGGCTCTTTCTGTTGCTCTTTCATATGCAAATATGTGTTTTGTTTTTCTTCTGTGTGAGAGCAATCGATGCACCGTCTCAAATCCCTAGTTTGTGAACAGTCCATGCCTGGCCACTATTAGACAGACAATGTTTGCACATGTGTTATAATGATGATCCTGTGCTCGTCAAACACTGGTGGTAAATAGACCCCAACTCATGTGCCTTTTGTCTTACCAGACAATCGTGCTACACCAGGCTTGTTAGCGCTCTTGTTTTCCTTACAAATATTAATATTATGTGCCGCTTGTGTAAATAAAGACAGCAATTAGGGTATTGTTCACAGATAAAAGGGTTACAATGCAATGCCTTGTTGTTCACACTCATTAAGCCATTGAATCAGGCCTCTCATGTGTTGCACGTGACTGCCGCCATGTGCATGTCAATATTTGTGTTTACCATAGGCAGTGGTGGGGAAGTAACTAAGTGTATTTGCTCAAGTACTGTACTTAATACTCACAATGTTGAGGTATTTTTGTTTTGTTTTACTTTTCTATACTATACTCTATACTCTATAGTATAGAGTATAGTCTCAGAGGCACATATTGTACTTTTACTCCACTACAATTATTTGAAAACTTCAGCTACTAGTTACTTTGTAGATTTTGAATATTGTTTCAAAACAGACATTAACCACGTTAGCCCTGTTCGAACTTACAAGCTTACAACGTGTTACGACGAGTAACCGGTACTTATTTCTTATTCTGTATCTTATTCTGTATCTGTAGCTGCGCTGCCACTGGCAACTGAATTAATGTCCTGCATGATCAATACAGGTCTAAATAGGCAAATAGTATGTTATTTCCATGTTTTATTTTTATATCTGTTTTGTTTTCCTTTTTTATGACCATGCATTTTTCAGCTTCTACTCTCCTGAGTGCGGACTGCGGAGGGATTGTCATGATAGATTAGAATGTTTTTTCTTCGTAGAATATCTCTCCTGTTGGGCAGAAACGTCTCATCTCCATATTGTTCACTTTTTGTTGTTTTTTCCCCCGTAAATTAACGCCCCACTTGATCACACTACAGCGTCACACACAAGCATCAACAGTAGATTGAAACGCGCTGCGAAGCGACACGGTTGAGCTTGCTATTTTTTACATTTCTTTTGCATCCTGAAAAGCAGAAAAACATATGAGGATTCCACCTGACGGAGACGCTATTAATGTTGCCATCGTAGATTATGCACATTTAGGTTATTTATATCTCTCCAAATCCTGGATGTGTTATTTCCCTCTGCAGTATCCCTCAAATCCACCTGTATTCATGTGGAAGACTATAAAACAGGAATACCGTGAACCCTATCTGTACCTACTGTATGGAATACACATCGTCCTGTTGCTTCGGATGTCTGAAAATAAACTTCATATCATTGTCAGGTGGAAACCTTCTATCTCCAAAATTGTCCAAAAGTCACATTCAAAGCCAGAAATATAATCACACTAAAGCATAAACTAATGTATTGTCAGTTCCTGTAGGTTTGTGTGTCTTGATGACATCACTTGCTGCTAGAGTTGGATGTGTTTGCTTGTTTGCTCAGGGGACCACGGTTTCATGTTAGCTGTTGACATAGCCTGGCAAACTGTAATTACAACTGACATGTTTGCTGTTCGCGTTAGCGGCTTAAACATACTGTGCACGTACGCACGCACGCACGCACACAATTAATTTTAGGATATTGGTTCAATGTATTTACACCAAGCAACATTGCATGCATAAGTTTGAGTTTCGGCATAATGCAGCAAATCATCGATGTCTGGCAAAAAACGGCTAACTCCATTTGTCAGGTTTAGATTTTCTTTTTTCATAAATCCATGCTATTGAACACCCTTTACGTCTGAGTGTTGGTTAAAACAAACAATATTGAACAATTTTTAAGTATTAAAGCGGTGCTTCTGACAATACCAGCTAACTCCATTGGACCATCAAAGTGTCTGCTAAAGCAGCTGACTTCACCCCCTCTCCCCCTCTCATGCAAGTATCTGACAATTATATAAAGTCGAAATATCAACTTTGATTTGGCAGTATTGCTTTGTTTTAAAAACATATGGTAAAAATTAAATTAATTTGGTTCTTGGCTGGTTGCTACCCGACAGCAGAGAGATACAGTGCCAATAAAAGTTATTGAAAGGGATTACGCTGCTTGCCAACTGGCCGTCCAATGGGTGTTTCAGAGTCTCAAGCCCAACACACACCGTCTGTGAAGCGGGTGCGCAGCGACACGGCACAGTATTGCCGCGCGTCATAGCCGCACAGCAACACCCACAGGACGCGGCGCGGCTGGCCAGCCACGCCCACGGATTCCCGGATGGAAGCCGTGCGGCAACGCCTGGAAAATAGAACAGCGGAGCGTCAGGTTCATTGAAAATAACGGAGGCGGCTGCATTGACGCGCGGCATTCGCAGATTGTGTGTGTTGGGCTTTAGGGGGCCTTGATAGCAAAGGCTCCGGTCATCCTAGCTGGTCACCAACCTAGACTTTAGGAACAACCAGTAGAGCTAAATCACAGGACCTCAACTTATGAACTGGCACATATGGGGATTTAGTGGGATCAGCCTACAGTAGGTAGCTGGGTGCCAGAGCATGGGCTTTAACAAACAAAGTTAACAATGGAATCTTAAAAGCAATTCTGGAATTTCACAAGTCAGCCGGTGAAAAGTGGAGCTAAAACTGGGGTGTTGAAATCTCCTCGTACCACCAGTGATAATTCTGTATAGTTCATTCTGTACCGACTGAGGGTGGTGTGGTGAGATTATGCCTGGATGAAAATGGATTGTATTTTAGAGATGTTTCTCAGGGGCGGGTTGAACAAGCCCCTTCACTTGAGCCGCAAAACAAAGTTCTGAATAAAACAGGAACAGCTGTGATTTATCTGAGTTGAGTTGAGTTTAAGAAAGTTCTGGGACACGGTGTTGATTTTGTGACTATGACGAAAAATTATTGTCGACTACCTTTTTCCACCCCTTTTTTTTAATACATATTGAAGAATGTTGGAATACATTCACAAATCTTGTATGGGGGTCTCTGGAACAAAATAGTTTTGGATGGGGGGTCCGGCCAAGTCATGTCAGTTTGGAGGTCCTTGACATGAACCACAGCTCAGTCAGCAGGACAACTCATGAATGGATACAATATTTGTCTCCACCAGGCCGAAGGCATGGGGAGAGAGTATGTTTTGCACTCCGTCCGTCCGTCCGTCCGTGTGTCCGTCCGTGTGTCCGTCTGTGAACAGCTAATCGCAGCCATACTCTGCACACACACTCCCTGAATGCCAGAGCTGAACCTCTGCCCCAAATTTTTCACATTGGCCTGTTATAGTGCCACCAGGAGGCCGCTTTGTGCAAAACAAATGTTTTGACAGTACACCTACAGATTTTGTCCAAACATTACGCAAATTGTTACACAGTCTCTCTAGAGCCATTCAACAAAACCTGTCTTTCAGATTTTTCAGACTCCATCCTAATTGGCTAAGATTGGCTTCCAAAGTTCGCAGGAGTGCTCCGTTTCAAACAAAATGCTGCAAATCATGAACACATGGTGTGATTTCCGTGAAATTTCTGTGAAACATTCCCACTAGGTCGAGGAAGAAATGCCACCTCAATATTTTCAACTCAGCCTCATGGTGGCGCTATAACTGGCCGATTTGTGTTTTTACCTATAACTGCACCGATCTGTGTAAAACCATGTACTGTATGCACACTCCCTAGAGGCCAAGGAAAAACCTTTGCCTGGAATTTTTCACATCTGCTCTTTATAGCGCCACCAGGAGGCCGACATATGTAAAACACATTTTCTAATATTACTCCTTCAGATTTTATCCAAATTTCACGCAAATCGGTACACATGCTCTCCATAGTCATGTGATCATGTGATTTGTTTGATTTCTCATAATTATCCATCCTGAGTGGCTACGATTGGCTTCTAAAGTTTTCAGGAGTAGCCCGTTTTGTACCCGTTTTGTACAAATTGCCACAACTCCGCAACGCAGCGTCCGATTGCGGTGAAACTGTGCATGCCTATTCCCACTACTAGGCTGAGGAAGAAATGCCACTTGACAGTTTTCAAATCAGCCTCATGGTGGCGCTACAACAGGCCAAGTCGCGTCTCACACACACACACACACACACACACACACACACACACACACACACACACACACACACACACACACAAATAAACATGTTTATATTACTCCTAAACATTTTGCCAAACATCACACACAATCCTATCCTCCTGGTGGAGACCTGTGCCCAGAAGGGCACTTTTTCTAGTTCGCATTGAATCCAAAAATATAAAATGAGCTAAATAATTATTTTGGTTTGGCGATGCATTGGATCTGGGCATACTCCGAGAAATCACATGGCATCTCCCTAACAATTGGGACTCTGAATCCCCCAGTACATAAAAGTAGATCCACAACGACAGGTGGTAGCTGGGGTGGTGGAGGGTTTCGCACATTTTAAAGCGGCAGCAGCAGCACGGACAGCACGCAGCAGCAAACGACAAGCAAGGAATGAGCAATGCAACTTCTCCATTTAAATAGGGTGGTCTATTATGAAGTGAGCATGTGATTGGTTGAAAAAGGAAGCATGGAGGCTCCATGCTTCCTTTCTCAACCAATGATGGAGCTGAGACCGACCAAATGGTTGGCCAGCGAATTGCAGCAATGATTGACTGCACTGATGATTGAGTTCCCTGACAGAACTTGTTCTGCGCACGACAATACTCAAGGAATTAACTCAATGAACTCAAGGAATCTAATTGACAATGTTGTTGAACTCTGGCCTACTTTCCTACTCAATCTCTCTCTCTCTCTCTCTTTTTTTTTTCTTTACATTTGATGTAGTGATGGTGGGGTGCTCCCGGGAGTCCCCTCACATACCTGCTGAAACATGCTTTTTTTTTTGTCTTCACTGGTATCTTCTTCAATGCAGAGGAAGCCAGGCTAGAAGAAAAAAATAATCTTGAGAACTCAGGGAGATGAAATAACTATATTTGCCCTTGGTTTCAGATTGCGGTAACGAGCTCAGAGTGGAGTGACAAGGTATGCTGCAGGGACATTGTTAAGAAAGGCTCATTGCCATCCACAAAGCAGCAGAGGCACCCGACCCCCGGTCGGTTCCGACAGCCTTGATATCTCTCTCTCTCTCTCTCTCTCTCTCTCTCTCTCTCTCTCTCTCTCTCTCTCTCTCTCTCTAGCTGTGGCTTATACAGTAGGTCTGGAAAATAATCACCCAATTCACACTGTTCCTCACAAACGGAGCAAGGGAGGGATGGAGGAATGGTGGACTGAGAAAGACAGAGCACAGCGTGGGAGAGCGGAGGCAAAGCTGTTAATTCGTAGCTGTGCAATTTGTTTGGACTTAAATACACACAGTTTTGTATGTATTTATTATTTCTACACTATATTTCTAGGAAGGAACTATTGGGGGTAAAGGCATTATTAATTAACTACTAAGCCCTATTTAAAGCACAGTGACAATAGCGGATCTACAACAAACAAACTTCCCGCCGCTATACACGAGAGTGGGAGAGGGGTCGCTTGGCAGATTTGTGGAAGATTAATTTTCAAGGCTACAAACTGATTCGGATTCTAACGTCACAGCTCTGATTGGTCACCCACAACTCTAGCTCTGGTCCATAGCCTTCTACTGCTTCTACGATTCTGCAGTATAAGGCTATGGGACTTTCAGTTTTAAATCTCAAATCGAAATCAGACCAGCCTCTCCTCTTTAGCGTATTTTAAAAGAAAGTTTTTGCTACTCACCAAAACAAAGGCGGGTTGTGTCATTAGAAAGCCTACTTTCCTTAGTGGACGCACTCTGAGCCCCCCACCACACGTATAAACGGTACTTTTTGGCCAGAAAGGGATTTTTTTTCACCGGAGGAAAAATATTCTCTATGAGGCAGTTCTCTGGGCAATATCGGTAGAGAACGCAGCGGAGTAACTAAAAGTATTTTTTTCCCGGTGGAAACAAAATCCCTTTTTGGCCAAAAAGTACCGTTTATACGTGTGGTGGGGGGCTCAGAGTGCGTCCACTAAGGAAAGTAGGCTTTCTAATGACACAACCCGCCTTTGTTTTGGTGAGTAGCAAAAACATTCTTTTAAAATACGCTAAAGAGGAGAGGCTGGTCTGATTTCGATTTGAGATTTAAAACTGAAAGTCCCATAGCCTCATACTGCAGGGCAGAATCGTAGAAGCAGTAGAAGGCTATGGACCAGAGCTACCACAACTCTGGTGTGAGCTGCGAAATGTAATTCAAACCAATCAAGCCAGACCAATCTCCCCAGCTGTGGCAGATTTGTCCTGTTATCAGGCTAGGAGAGTCGAGACAAGTGACTGCAGCATGGCCTTGCTTTTTTATATTATTATTTTTCGGTTGTTGTCAGCCGCAGCATTTCTAATAGCCTGGCATTGTGATGAGCCTTAAATCCATCTGGCCGCCTCATGAGGGTATACGCTTGCCATTTTCACGGCTCTTGAGTTAATCAGAATGCTTTCACACACAAGCAGGTTGACACCAGGGACTACACGGTAGGACTGCAGAGTCATACTCGGTGTTAAGTTATACATTTCATTGCTGTCGGGAAGAAACCTCTTACCTCCGTATTCTTTTTAACCTTTTGTGGGGTGTCCCATCTTGATCGTACTATCAAAAGTAGCAGATCTGCAAGATTGAATCACGCCACAAAGCGACATGTTTTGAGCTTGTATATCTGCTACTTTTGCCGTTTTTGTGACTCTCAATGTCATTTACACACCAGGAGCGACAAATGCAAGTTATTAACTCTTGACTGTTTGCTGTCACCGAGGTCACTGAGGGACAGCAGGCGGTCTGCTTTCTCCAGTTCCACAAGTTTCAGAAGGAATATCTTTAGTGCCTCGTTCTTGCCGGCAGCTGATGGAGCCTCCAACAGCATCATCACTTGTGCCGCCGTCGAAGCGTCTAATG
This sequence comes from Electrona antarctica, assembly GCF_951216825.1. NCBI lineage: Eukaryota > Metazoa > Chordata > Actinopteri > Myctophiformes > Myctophidae > Electrona > Electrona antarctica. The sequence continues at coordinate 18,552,761 of NC_136791.1, forward strand.
CCGCCACCACATTGAGTATTTTGTGACATCCAGCGTTATTCTTCTCAGCTGGAATTGGGCTCTACTGTGTTAAACCACAGTCGTGGAATATGCTGCCAAAAGTCGGGCAGCTTGACGATTGCAGCGGAGATGTTAGCGTGTGTGTTAGCCGCGTTGTTGGCACCGGTCGGTGCGGGTGCGTTGTCTTCGTTGTCTGACATTATTGTACGTATTTGCGGGTCAATGTGGAGTAGGAAACAGCGAGACAGGAGACGTACAGTAGGTAGCTTACTTACTTCCACATAAAGCTCTAACATTACAGTGTGGTCAGCGTCATAATAACAATACACTTCACCCGGAACCGTCTAAACATTATTTAGAAATAAATAATTATGCCACTTACATAAGTGCCTAGTTATAATATTGTTCTTAAGTCTGTGTGCATGGACAGTTGGACACAAACAACAATTTAAATGAATGAGAATTTATCACACTGTTTTGGACTGAGTTCTGTATCGTGATTGGTATCCTGTCCTACCAATCGTCTAACAATGCATTTTCTGTTTAATAAAGAGATGGAGAGACATTGAGACTCTTAATGAACAACGTATTTAATTTATGTATTTGTTGTCTATTAATTCATTCTGGACGGGAACCCCTTTTGGTGTTTAAAGCATTGTCATGCTTTAGCTTTTGAAAAATAGCAGCTCTACAAGCTCGAGCTTGTAGATCTGCCTGCGTGCGTGCGTGCGTGCGTGCGTGCGTGCGTGCGTGCGTGCGTGCGTGCGTGCGTGCGTGCGTGCCTGTGTCACAGTAACCCAGTTAATATGAGAAACCATTTTGGTTCAAGAACATGGAGATGAACTTTAATGTCTTCATACTTTTCTAGTGTACTCGGGAGAAGATTAGATTATGTGGATTGTGTTTTTGGCCCCTGCGCTATGCGTGCGTGCGTGCCTCCCTGCCTGCCTGCCTCCCTGTGTCACAGTAACCCAGTTGGTAAATTACCTAATCAACCACCCAGTAGCTCTGCGTGACCCACTCCCAGTCAACCAGTAATATAGTCTCACTTACTGTACACTGAATTCACAATGGCAACTGCAATAGCACAGTCTGTAGTGTGGGGCGTTTGCACAACGAAATGAATGGTTGCGTCCGAGGTTATGAGTGACAACCTCGTAAATACATTTTTGCTCCAGTGGAGCTCCCGGTGCTCTGACTGGATCAAAGCCAGCAGTGAGCTGTTCCCCAGCAGCAGAGCTAGGGGAAGGAGAAGTACTGTAAATGCTCGTCTCTGGCAGCTTGTTTGTAAAGATTTTCTATATTTTACATAAGAAATAGGCCAAACCCCCAGGGGTCACCCTGGGGGTCATCTGGTGACGTCCCCGGCGGTGGTGTAAAGTAACTAAGTACATTTGCTCAAGTGCTGTACTTGAATAACATTTTTATGTTTTTACTTTACTTGAACATTTCCATTTTCCATAGCTTTTACTTCTACTCCACTACATCTCAGAGGCAAATTATTGGACTTTTACTCCACTACATGTATTTGAAAACTTTAGTTACTTTGTAGATTTTGATTATTATTGCAAAACATACATTACCCACTTCAGCCCTATAGTATAGACTGCATTTCGGCCATTTGAAAATAGCCGATCTACAAGAATTGTGAACATTTTATATATTTGAAAACGTGTGAAACGGGACATTCTGCATAATAACATCATTTCTACTTTGATACCAATACTTTTGTATTTTTATTCAATTAAATTTAGAATTTTGAGTAAAGAATTACTTTTTTTTTCTTTCCACCACTGCGTCCCGGGCACTTCCACAGGAATGCGTTAGTTCTCAAACCCAAGACGTAAAAAGGTGACTGGCACGCCGTCTAAAGCAGGCTTGAGCCACAAGAGGCACCGCCGTGATCCAGCGATGGAGTCGCCGTGTCGAGTGATGCGAAGTCAGCCTTAGATGACTCGGCGCCGTTCATGCTAATGACAGAATCGTATAACTCTCTCAACCCGGAAATGCTTTGGCCATGTCTCGCGACCCATTCAACGCCCCCCTCCCCACCCCCAATACAAATTGACTGCTACAATAACCTCAATAACAGAGAAAATGCATCATAAATAAATACTGAAACCAGATATAATCATTAAGGAAAGTTTATGCTTTACTATGTGTATTATGTAAGCTCTTAATTTCCATTGTCCAGCCATTCAGTTCCATTGTCCAGCCATTGGGGGTCACGAGGGGTTGTGACCCCCAGGTTGAGCACTCCTGATCTACACAATAAACACACCTTGCCGATACTGATCCCCATGTTGTAATTAGGCTAACTCTGAAGATATTGTTTACATACACATTAGTGGAGTGTGTAACACGGAATTATAACAGCCTTGTATCTGGGATGAAGGCTGAGCTGTTCTGTTGCACAGCCTGAAAATGTCCAAAACTGTTACTTTGTAAGTATCGAAAGTTGCAGATCGACGAGCTCAAAGCGCGTCGCTTCACGTCGCGTTTCAAGCTTGCGGATCTGCTACTGTTGATGCTTGTGTGTGACGTTGTGCAATAAGATCAAGCAGGGCGTTAACTCTCCAAAAACTAAACGTTACATGTTAGAATGTAACGAGATGAGAGGTTTCTGCATACCCGACAGCAACGGAATCCAAATAGTCTCCCCGAACAAACCCATGCGGTAAGGCTGGTAGAGCATATGCTGCCTCACCAGAACAAACCCATGCGGTAAGGCTGGTAGAGCATATGCTGCCTCACCAGAACAAACCCATGCGGTAAGGCTGGTAGAGCATATGCTGCCTCACCAGGGCCAGAAATAAGTTGCTTTACCGACACAGCAGTATGAAACCGAAGGTAATTACAGCATTCCAACAAAGGAACTGTGCTGTCATGCATCTGAGCCTGTAATATGACAGACGTTATTGAAACACTATGGGGTATAACGAGATCACCCACATATTAACCCCCACACATTCTATTTGACAATGCAATTACAGTAGGCGTCTGTATACTGTAGTCAATAGTGTGCTGTAGACAATGGCAATGAAGTGGGGAGAGAAGGATATACACGTGGAAACTGATTTCCGATCATTTAATTGCCTGCCAGGAGAGTCTGTTATATTTTCAACATTAGTGCAGGGGGCTCGTACTTGGAAACCTCATTATGTCCAAAAGTGTTGCTTTTCAGGATTCAAAAAAAAAATGTAAAGGCTCAAAGTGTTAAGATCTGCTACTTTTGCTGCTTTTGAATTTGAATCCTGAAAAGTAATACTTTTGGAGGTTTCCACCCGGCAGACGATATGCTAACACTATGAAGGCGATTGGTTGGACGGTTACCGAGGTACATGAAGAAAAGACGGACACACACACACACACACACACACACACACACACACACACACACACACACACACACACACACACACACACACACACACACTCACACACACGGCCTTGATGATCAGGCTTTCAACACTGGGTAGACCACACTTATGCAGGACCTAAATATCGCACGCTGCGACGCATTGTGAGCTTGTAGATCTGCTATTTTCAACATGCAACCAAGTGTAAAATGACTTATACTGGATCTCTTGTCCACTAGTCCCCTTCCTAGCCTTTTAGTCTAGTTTTTAGCTGTTGACGAAATTGTCAATGTATTTAGTCTTAGCTTTAGTCATCATAGCTTAGTTTTCATTTAGTTTTCGTCAGTGAAAAAAGGTCAACGAACATTTTTCGTCTTAGTTTTAGTCGACAACATCAACACTGGTATAGGCTATATAATGCTATATCTGTGTGACACCATAGTATGACGAGGTAGGGTACTATTAATTCAACAAGAAACACGAACGTTTAGAAGCTTAACTTGCTGCGACAATGTTTGTTCACCTCTCAGGACAACTCCTCGTATCGGTGCTGCTTGATGCTGAATGAAACAGCTGCTGCTCGTCCCTCCGCCTGTCTGACTCCAGTTTACGTTGGCAGTAAATGCGTAAACAGACAGATGTTTATTCACGTCACATTACATCTCAAGTAATTAGGCCGTCATTAAGCATTTGTAGCGGCTAAGATGGCTGTGAGATAACATGCCTGCTCGTTCTGGAGGCAGCTGTATTGTAAGCTCATGATTTTCACTGGCAAACAGGTTGCTGCAGGGGCGCTTCCATTGACAGGTGTGTGTGTGTGTGTGTGTGTGTGTGTGTGTGTGTGTGTGTGTGTGTGTGTGTGTGTGTGTGTGTGTGTGTGTGTGTGTGTGTGTGTGTGTGTGTGTGTGTGTGTGTGTGTGTGTGTGTGTGTGTGTGTGTGTGTGTGTGTGTGTGTGTGTGTGTGTGTGTGTGTGTGTGTGTGTGTGTGTGACTGGCTGTATAATGGAGCTGTCACAACGAATTCCTGAATCTGAATTAAAATGAAAAAAATAATATTTGAATGCTAAAATTGCCATTCAAAAGTAGCTTTTATCATTTATTAATTCCAGGAATAGATTAGTACTTAAGTTGGAGAACTACCAACAACAGAGCTCACAGCTGCATGTCTCATAGTCTGCAACTAGCCTATTAATACCTTTTATATTTCATATTGTGAGTTTGTAGAACTGTTCAGTGTTGCCAAGTCTAGTCATTATAAGCTACTTTGGATATATATATATATATTGTACACACACACACCGCTCAGTTCACCCAAGTACAAAATATGAGTACTTCTTCCACCACTAGATTTGGGCTTCCAGTCTGAACTGCATGGTTCCCCAAAGTTTGCTGAGAAAGATCCAGTCACCAACAGGCTCTGTTGCTATAGTCAAACAATTTGCTTTTGTTTGCTTTCATGTTGTGATGCTTATTGCATTGATGTCTATTCACTTCACTTTGAGAGGGCATTTTTGTTTCCCTGTTTGTCACTTAATTCACTTATTGGGGGGGGGGGAAATAAAGTTAAATAATGCTCATCTTGTTTGCCAGAGAGATCAGATGCAAATAAACCTGCCCTCTGTCGAACTGCTGTGCAGAACAAATTAAGTGTTTTATTGACTGATCCAGGACTTTGAAAAGTCTCTGCAATCTGCATCCATAATTATCCCGTGGCGTGTTTGTTATGTCTCTGTTGTTAACAAGTTAAAACCTGGAAAGCATCTGTGTCATTTTATACTTTGGCCATTCAAAATAGCAGATCTAAACAAGCTCATAGCGTGGCACAAAGTGACACGCTGTGACCTTATAGATTTGCTATTTTTGTAAAATTGTGACATTTTTTGACAAATCTTTGTCATGCGGGTTGCGGGTTCTTGACATGAAAAGGATGTCTGAGCACTGACAGAAACGTACGGCTTTAGAAGACATTCATAGAATAGGGTGCTCAGGTCTTAATGGGTTAATTAAGACGTTTTGGAGCCATGATGAGTCATCAACATTAAATGCTTTTGCTCTTCCCCAGCCACTACAATCTCTGCTTTAGTTTGATGCCTGTCTGAAGCCCTTTATATAGGCTACAGTGTTGAAACACAAAACAGATATGGGGCTTGAACATCTATTCTTTTTAATAGGCCCACCTTCCTTGGTGTTTTTCTTTCTTTTCTTTTTTACCAAGAGCATCGGTGGAACTCAAGTTTTATTTTTTCTTTATCACTCAACCTGGAGTCCTATCAGAAAGAATGTGCTTGCAGTCTTATCTGGTGCCATAGTCTAGGGGATGCCAACACTATAGATATTTTATTTGGGATAAAAGTAAACCCTCCCTCTGTGAAGTCTAGATGAGAGACCATCTCTTCTGTGTGGGAAATTATTTTGCCTGTGAGAAAGCCAAAGTTGTTGTTGCTGTTGTTTCAGAGCAGAATTCTGTGGTCTGAATCATTGTTTCTCAAACTTCATCTCAAGGACAGCCCCTAATGATATTTATTTGGCCGACCCCTATCAGACCCCTATCTGACAATATATTTTGTGCCAGGGACCCCCATAAGAGAAGACTTGAACAATTCAAAATTATTCAAAGGTTTCCAAACACTTGTACACAAAGTTATTGCTATTTTTTTGTTTAATATCCAACTTTGGTTAAACTTATTATGATGTCTTAACTCATTTTGCTGGGGACCCCCTGGAACCCCCTCAAGGACCCCTTTGAGAATCACTGGTCTGAATATCAACTTTTGTACTAGCTTTGAAGAATGCCGGTTCGGAGGGGGGAGTCACTTTGCATTGTGACTTTTAAGTTTGAGATAGACGGCCTGTTGTTCACAGTCACAGCACAAGCGTTTTATCCCAAAGTCATTTGACTTGTACCTTTACCATTCACGCAATCAAACGCCGAGGACAGCAGAGGTAGGCAAGGCACCAAATCCGACCAGTTAGGAGTTCAGTGTCTTGTTGAAACCACACTTTGAAACAATAAAACAGGGATCAAAGGAACTCTGAAACTTCTGTCTCGAACTCCTAAGCCTCTGCCTCCCTCCTTAATCTCCCCCCCCCCCCGCCCCCCTAATGTTAACTAACTTCCACCTAAGAAGATATAGGCCGTCACTCCACCACGTCACTGAGGCAGAAATATTTATGAAAATACTTTTTGGATTAATGGACTGGCAACAGGGGCTGACTTTTAGGCTTTTAAATTAAATTCTTAGAAGATCCATTTTTCAAAGGGAGTTTCAGTCCAAGTGAGACAGATAATTATAAGCCTCTGTGTGATGATCGTGGCGCAGATGCATCAAAACCCGAGTGCTACAAACAGGGGGTGCAAAGTCATTAATGGCATGAAAATGGAGGCGTTATGAATTATAATTATAATGCAGTCGCTTTCCATCACTCTTTTCCCTTCTAGTGTTCCTGGCTTGAGAGGCGTCAGTATGGGATGTGGGTAAAATGGACAGTTTAATGAAAGGTATAAAATGCAGGATGTTATGGGAGGTAATTAAAAATCCCATTAAGAAAGCACTAGTCTCTTAAGGTTTTACAGCTAAATGCTCTACTTACGTATATGTGGTGGATTAGTGGGGTGTGTAATAAAGTGTTTTAGTGTATATAGTGGGAGCCAGGTTACCTCTCCAACTAGAGCCCGGCTGATGGCACAATTTTGAGGCCAAGGCCGAGTCCCGACTCCTAGACTGACCGATTGATTACCAATCGTTTGACCGATAATTTGTAAAAAAGAAAAATATTTTTTTTCAACATTTTGTAATCAATTAAAAAAAACCTAAAACTATAATTTATTTAATTTAAACACTTTTCTTTTTCTCAAGCTCACAATGTGTGTGAGCTTGTAGATTAGCATATATTTTGTTTTAACTTTTGAACTTTGACCATTTTCACCAAGACTGACGTGCACAAATTATAGAGGAAAGAAATGTCGAAAGTGATACAAAATAATAATAAAAAAAGACACATTGGCTGCATAACTGTTGATGGAAAACATCAAACTGACTGAAATTGGCGAGGCCTATCGGCCATTGCAGACTTAGGTTGGGCTCTACCTCCAACATGAGCTGTCTTACCAAAGTAAAAACATAGCAACGATGCCTTCGAAATATCCTGTTTCATGTACAGATTTACATTTATTTGTAACAGAATCCTAACGAGTGATGGTGGTGAATCTAAACGCGAGGGCACATGTCGGTGTAGCCAATGCTAAATACTGTAATGACTTACCTAAAATAAGCCTTCGGGTTGTTGCGATTACACGGATTATAACGTTGGCATTAGTACCTGTAAGATCACTTTTTTTTTATCTTAATTAAAACCGGGTTCACCCGCCACTCGACGATTGTATTAATAATTAATCGTTTCTGGAACACATTTCGTTTTCTGTATGTGGATGGATGCCCATTAGTTTTTAACGAAAATCCACTCCTAAATTGGCTGCTCTGAGTCTCCGACGGCAACCCTTGGAAGGATTGAACAGTGATCCCTGGAGGGGGTGTGTAATTAAGTTTAATCTGCCTCTGACGAAAAGCTTTGGGATTTAAACCGGCAGATAGCGATGCCCCGGGGGAAGATGATTATTAATGCTAGAAGGTTAGCTTGCATAAGGCAAATCAATGTCTGAAGATCAACTGGCGTCCCTGACTGTATTCATGAGGCCTTCTAAGGATTATTTACTGTTGCTCGTTGGAGGAATACATTCTAGGAAATTTAGGGTACCCTAGTCTCTCTCTAAAACTTCCATAAAAAAAGTTATTCTCGAGGCTTTGCGGAAGATAAAGTGGTCTTAAAACATGAAAAAAAGGTTGATGTGCAATGGAAAAGGTTACATATGGTATTATGTTAAGTCTTTACTGCAAACTGTGTGGGAGTTTAATTTGACTGAAGTTTCTTCTGACCTGTGAAGCACTTTGGTGTACAGTGAGAGTTGTTTTTATTTTCTTCTAAAATATTTTTTTTCCCACGAATTTGTAACCCATTTTTCACCCCTGTGTCAATTATCTAATGTGATCCTGGGCTCTACACACCCTCCGCCAACCTAGTCCCCATATATGGGGGACATGGGGAGAGCAACAGACTTGAACTCATGCTTCCTTCATGCCTGAGTGTCCAAGTTGCTCCTTTACACCTGACAGGGGGGAGTGTCCCTGGTTGGACGTAGCGCGTGAAAGGAACACGTTATTCCAACCAGTTCCTTTCCCCTCCATCAGACCAGGATTACTGCATGTTTCTTGTGAGGGTACCTACCCTAGGGGACATGGGGAGAACATGCAAGAGAGTTGTTTTTAAATGTGCTATATGAAAACATTTGATTTGATTTGATTTGATTTGGGTGGCACACATCCAAACACGCTCACACTGTTTGTCAACCTGAAATCAAATTTCAGGTTGATAAATATCTAATTAAACTGTTCTACAGTGCATTTATTGAGTCAATTATCTCCTTCTCTATCATTTGCTGGTACGGAAACCTGAACACAAGGACAAAAACCACCTTAGAACGGCCTCAAAGATAGCCGGAGTAAATTTTAGTAGCCTGGATCATGTCTTTAAAAACCAGGTGCTTAAGAAAGCCAAGTCCATTTCTACTTGGCCTTCGCCTAAAGGTTCCAGGGGCCAAAAGTAACGGGTATAAATTCTCCTTCGTGCATGTGTCTATCCAGGCTATAAATGCCGATAGGAGGAAGAGGTAACTTTGTCGCTGTTATGAAACTCCATTGCTACACTGATACCTTGAACTGCCACCCTGTTTTTATTTGATTCATGTGTCTGCCTGTTATGCCTTGCTGTACACCAAATCGCCCTTCGGGGACAAACAAATAAATGAACCTGAACCTGAACCTACAGGTCATACTATATTTGTTAAACTAAATTTGATCCAAGATCATATTATTGAACTCATTTAGTTTCTGTCTGGCAGAAACATTATCTCATTCTGACTTTTTATGTGTTTTCGTAAATGAATGCCGTACGTGATGATCTTACTACAGCGTCAGATGAAAGTATCAAATATAGTAGATGTACAAGCTCGAAACGCGGCACTAAGCGACACGTTTTGAGGTATTCATTAACTGGCAATGTTAATGGTTATGGATACCTAATGGTCTTGGATGGATGGATGGATGGATGAATGAATGAATGAATGAATAAATATACCCAATTGAAGACTATTCTCTCGAAATGCTGTATTAGTTTGTACATTTGAGATGATTCTAACTTTTATTCCTTGTCATGCACCAGCGATGCATGGATGTGCTGCATGACAACTCCTTTTGAATCATACTATGTTGTATTTTCCTCTGCAGGTACGGTTCTGGTGGAGAACATGCAGATCAACGGCCGAGCGATCGACCCGGGGAGAACCATCTCTCTGACGTTGCTGGACAACTATGACTACTGGGTCATCATGGACGCATCGCTCCAGAGGCTCTTCCTCAACAGCACTGGACGGGTCCTGGACCGAGATGTGAGTACCTAGAGCAGGGCTTCACAAAGCGTGTGCCGTGACGAAGTCCAGGATACGTTGTTGGATGTTTTGACATTAATCCTAATGGGCACATCATTTGTAGCAATGAACCAACTGAAGGAAGTATATTATGATGAATAAGCTCATGGACGTGATTTGCTTTGATACAGTATTACAGACAGTACTGTATCATTGTCAACAATACGTCTGGAGACATTGTTGAAGAGCTTAATTTAGTGCAAATCTGTTTTATTTTTCTCTTTCTACACTAGCAGAAAATAGATCCCCGGATGCTGACTAGTCAGAAATGATCAAGTAATCTCAGTTTAAAATGTATGTGACAGCTAGCCGATAAGTCTTGTAAACCTTTGTCTACTTTCAGACAAATAACAAATGTACTGTCATTGGTTTCTATGGGGTGAAGCAGTGTGCATGCATTTCCAAGAACTTTCCAAAATCCCTTAGTCTATGTTCTTAAAATTGTTCTAAAAACTTTTTCAATCAATTGTGTCTGTCGTTATCCAGTGAGACAAAAACAAAACAATTAATAAGGAATCACAAAAGGTCAGGAGCACTGTTTGAATATGAATATGCTGGTCACCTAGAAAATAATTGCTTCAAAAACCCAATTATTTTGGCACAAGAAAGATGTAAAGTCTCAAGGCTTAACTGTTCATTAGCACAGGTCTAAACCTATTCTAGCCCTTAGAAAATAATATTTGCAAATTACTTTTTGTATTTTTTGGTCTCAAGTCAAGTTTCAAGTCTTAGTCGTTGATAAGGCTGCTTGGCCTTAAGGATAAAGTCCAAGTGGGAAGCACGCACATATCAAAAAAGTTTCTACAGGTGCTGAATAAAAATACGTACAATGATGAAGGAAGGGAGTTTGCACAATGGTCTGTACTCTGTAGCTCCCAGAATCAATTTGAGTTTAGAGGTGCTTGGCCTTAAGCCCACAGAAGTGGAATTGTGTGTGACTTCTCAAACTTTAGAAGTGAAACTTCAAAAAGAAGGTCCAGGTAATTATAATAATAGAAGTCGTCGACACTTGTATTGAGCACATTTTGCCTGAACGTACAGGCAAGATTAAGATCCTGCTCAACATGTCACGTACAACCCACATACAGTAGTTGAAATGTCTGTTTGCATTGAACATGACATATTAACATCCTCTAGAAACCAGCAGCAGTTAGAAAGTTAATTGCTATTTACAGTACAAAGGCACTGTATATTGAAAAAGGCATGCAGTGATAATTTTCTGGTTAACCCATTAACCCATCATTTTTAGATTTTAACCACCTTCAACATTATTTTATACTTTGCTGGCTATTCAAACATATGAGATATACAAGCTCATAGTGCGTCACTTTGTGCCACGCTATGAATTTGTAGATCTGTTGTTTTTGAAGAATCGTGAAAATGTGTCTTTTACTCAAATCTTTGCTTCTGGGGGTCCCTGGAACAAAATATTTTGTGATGGGGGTCGGGGGCCAAATACACAATTTTGACATGAAAAGGTTTGATAGGACTATGAGAACCACACTTATATAGCAACATACGTTTGTCAGAAATCTGTCAGGATTTAGATTTGTAGAATTGGCCTCAGGTCTTAATGGGTTAAAGTTGGTTGTGTCCTGTGATGACTGATGACGTTTAACACGGTCACTGTCCTTGGTCCTGAATTATAGTCAAAGCACTTTCTCATTGTATCTCCAGCTACAGAGACAGCATTCATTGCATGGATGATCACTGTTTAGCGCAGTAGTTCTGAACCCCCCCCCCCCCCCCCCCCCGAATTGATAGCCGATTTGGCTGCAGACCCCCACATCTGGAAATGTTTTGTGCCAGGGACCACCAGAAGAGAAGTTTTGTGTGTTACAAAAATGAAGAAAAAAAGTTCAACATTTTCCAAGCTTGACACAAGCTTGTACATCTGCTATTTTTGAATAGCCAGCATATACATGGATATAGTGGTTAAAATGACTGTGGTGCTGTATTAAAAGTCTTTCAATTGTCACTTTATTGTCATCTGACTTCCGACCCCCCACGATCATGTGGGGACCCTCCTGACCCACAGGTGGAGTGCTTGTTGGATACCCCTCAATGGCCCTGTGTACCACCGCCTCCCAAGTACATCACCACCATCTTCTCTTTGTTCTCAGCCTCCAAAGTACATCACTACCATCGTGGTGCAGGTGCAGTGCACCAACGAGCTGATCGGCACCATCATCCTGCACGAGGTGCGCATCGTGGTGCGGGACCGGAACGACAACACGCCGCGCTTCCAGCAGCCACGCTACTATGTAGCGGTCAACGAGGTAAGGAACAGAAGGATGTTATCATATAGTGAAAAAATCAGCGGACACAGACAAATTTGTCCTGGGCAAAGACTTGATCTTGTCCGTTTACACACCATTATAATGTTGTTATTTTGAGCATAAGACGCAATTACTGATTGTCAAGTCTCCAGGTTTTCTTCATTATGTATGATAATTATTTACTATGACACTATGGCATATTAGGACTGGAGTCCAAGTCCAACTAGTTCCAATGGTTCTCAAATGTTTTATTTGCAACAATCCCCTTAATAACTCTGAGATTGTACAAATGGAACCAAATAGACCCTTACGCGGGTCCATTTGGTTCCATTTGAACACTCAGAGTTACAGACCTGTTATGCTAGACCTGTAGCTCTTTATGTGTTTCTGGTAATATTATTGTCCACTCATCAATCTACGCTCACAGCATGGCTCACAGCAGGCTAACCCTAACGATATGGTTAAATCTCATCCCTGGCAAATGCCCTGTATTACTTATAATAATAATAATAAACACTTAAAAAAATCTAAACTAAGCTGAAATTGAAAACATTCTATGGAAAATTCAGAACTCTAATAACCTGGGGCGACTGTGGCTCAAGAGGTAGAGCAGGTCGTCCAATGATCCATGGGTCGGCGGTTCGAATCCCGGCTCGTCCTGTCTACATGTCGAAGTGTCCTTGGGCAAGACACTGAACCCCAAATTGCTCCCGATGTGCTGGTTGGTACCTTGCATGGCTTCCGCTGCAATCGGTGTATGAATGTGTGAGTGAATGGGTGAATGTAATGCACAATCTATGCACCATTTACCATTTACCTGTAAGGCACAACCTCCTGGTGAACCTCACCTTACAGTCTAACCTGTAGTCGGTGGTCCATGGGGTTGGAGCTGGGCATGGTGGCTCCATGCTGATGAGGCAGTGGTTCCATGGGGTTGGAGCTGGGCATGGTGGCTCCATGCTGATGGTTCATGGGGTTGGAGCTGGGCATGGTGGCTCCATGCTGATGGTTCATGGGGTTGGAGCTGGGCATGGTGGCTCCATGCTGATGGTTCATGGGGTTGGAGCTGGGCATGGTGGCTCCATGCTGATGGTTCATGGGGTTGGAGCTGGGCATGGTGGCTCCATGCTGATGGTTCATGGGGTTGGAGCTGGGCATGGTGGCTCCATGCTGATGGAGCTGGGCATGGTGGCTCCATGCTGATGGTTCATGGGGTTGGAGCTGGGTATGGTGGCTCCATGCTGATGGTTCATGGGGTTGGAGCTGGGTATGGTGGCTCCATGCTGATGGTTCATGGGGTTGGAGCTGGGCATGGTGGCTCCATGCTGATGGAGCTGGGCATGGTGGCTCCATGCTGATGGTTCATGGGGTTGGAGCTGGGTATGGTGGCTCCATGCTGATGGTTCATGGGGTTGGAGCTGGGCATGGTGGCTCCATGCTGATGAGGTGTGACAGTCAGTGTAGTGTGACCCCTTGTAAAGTCAAGTCACTGAAAAGCACAGTCAGTTCAGAATGCCTGCAGCGTATTAGCTTTAACTGCTCTGTCATTTTGAAACTTCAGTTCTAGTATATTCTAGTGTGTTGCCCAGGGGGCGGCAGGCGAAGGCTTAGGAGTTAGTAGAGCTGTCAAGTCCGAGGGTTCCCAGTTCAAAATCACTGTCAGAATGGTAACCGGAATGCTTGCCCCATAACACGCCTCCCCCCAGCGGTTACTGTATTTGTTTTATTGAGGTTAAGGTTAGCAATAAGGTTAGGTTTTTGCATAGTTTTACTGAGGTTAAGTTTAGGAATAAGGTTAGGGTTAGGCATATTTTTTTTCCCACTGAGGTTATATGTTTAGGAATAAAGTTAGGTTTATGCATAGTTTTATTGAGATTTGTGTGTGTGTGTGTGTGTGTGTGTGTGTGTGTGTGTGTGTGTGTGTGTGTGTGTGTGTGTGTGTGTGTGTGTGTGTGTGTGTGTGTGTGTGTGTGTGTGTGTGTGTGTGTGTGTGTGTGTGTGTGTGTGTGTGTGTGTGTGTGTGTGTGTGTGTGTGTGTGTGTGTGTGTGTGACAGACAATGACACAAAGGCAAGAACAGTTTGATGATTGATCCACGGATCATAAGCCTACAACACACACACACACAATCCCCCCGCCCAACACACACACGCTACACACATACCACCACCAAGATAGACCGTTTTTTTTATTCTGTAGTCACAATACTTGCTCTTCCTCCAGTGCATGAAATTGCTCTGATATGTGTATCTACGCACGCGAGTGTGACACAGATGTCACCCCCTCCCCTCCCCCCACTGTGAGCCACCAACACATTGCAGACGATGACTTTGAGAGGACACACATTTTATGCAGTGTGTATGTCGTAGTGCGTGTGTGTTTGCATTATAGGGTTGAGAAGTTGGGTCTATTTGCGTACCCTTCTGTGTGTGTGTGTGTGTGTGTGTGTGTGTGTGTGTGTGTGTGTGTGTGTGTGTGTGTGTGTGTGTGTGTGTGTGTGTGTGTGTGTGTGTGTGTGTGTGTGTGTGTGTGTGTGTGTGTGTGTGTGTGTGTGTGTGTGTGTGTGTGTGTGTGTGTGTGTGTGTGTGTGTGTGTGGGGGGGGGGGGTAAACCCTCCAACGCAAACATACTCCACTATAGAATGAGACATTTCATTGTTGAATTCATTATTGTGCATGGATTATGAATAATATTATTGGCTGGTGCCTATAAAACATACATCATCCATTGTGTCTGCCAGGTGCGTACATTCTACGCTACAGTACATCATACACTGTGAATTAAATTACATTCTTAAGAATTCTTCCAAAACTGTACAAATTAACTTGCAAGCATTATGTGTTAATTTGTTTACATTTTCATTCAACATTGATCCGACATTGTGTAAAACATATCCATTATAAATAGCGATACTAGTATAAGGTTCAGTAAACTACGTAACCTATACATTATGTCAAAGTGTCAATACTGCAATAGACTGTTACAAGTAATAGTCCCGAATTCAAAATGGAAAGAGTAGAAAGTGCTCATTATGCAGAATGTCCCATTCACAGGTTTTCAAATGTAGGGCGTACGTATGTTTTGTAATAATATTCAAAATCCACAGAGTAACTATAGTAATTAAGGTTTTCAAATAATTGTAGTGGTACAATATTTGCCTCTGAGATGTAGTGGCGTAGAAGTAAAAGTACTGGAAATTCTCCAGGAAAGTAAAAATATATATACCTCAAAATTGTACTTAAGTACAGTACTTGAGTAAATGTATTTAGTTAGTTTACACCACTGCTTCTACCTGTCACAGTGTGTTTTCCACAGCGGTGTATATACAGCTCCCCAAGTACAGTGACTCCTGGTTTATACATAGTTGCGGCCCACTCTGTCTGGCTTGCCCTGAAATAGTTGATAGTTAATAGTTGAATTTTGACGTGCGACAGCGGCGTGCAGCAAAGTATAAATTAAGCGTGAGTCATTCCTCCTTACTGCCGTCAACTTGAAACTCCACTGACACATTATTCTCTCCTGGTCCTGTTCTCTCTATGGCAGTGGTTTTCAATAAGGGGGATCCCCACATGACAGTAAAGTGACAATTTAAGGACGTTATTACCTAATAAGGGCCTTTCTCGGCCCCACCTCTCTCCCTGTGTTTTAGGATCCAAGATGGCCGCAGCACCAGGAGGGGGTGGCCTTACTGGGCTGTGTTCACAAATTCAAGACACCTGTCTTGCGTTTGTCTTGTGTCTGTGTTTAATGGCCACTCCAATGCATTTCCAATGGAACCCCATATGGTTTGACCAAACATTTTGTTTGATGGGGGGGAGGGGGGCAGAACACATCCATCAAAGCTGTGTTCAGACACAAGTCAGGTGTCAGACACAAGGCAAGTGTCTTGAATGCAGCCCAGTAAGGTCATAATGTCGACCCCGCCCGCTCACCTCTGCCCCACCCCCTCCTGGTGCTGCGGCCATCTTGGATCCTAAAACACAGGGAGAGAGGTGGGGCCGAGAAAGGCCCTTATTGGCCTAGGGGCCGCCCTAGTGTAGTGGTTAGAGCATATGCCTTTCATGTGGAAGGTTGTGGGTTCAAACCCTGCCTGGGGTCGACGTCAGCAAGGGCATACGGTCGCAACGGGTTCCTAACGCCAATTCAAATGGGTTCAGATCTGAGCCAAGTCTCCTGAGGAGGCGCGTCTGAAACCTGTCCTGGACGGGGTATCCGGACGCACTATAAAAACTGGTCAAACACCGGCCAAATCGTCAAATGATATCTATAAGAAAATGTATAAAAAAATGTGTGTTAAAATGGCCAATGTACAAGCTCACAATGCCTCGCATTGTGCAACGTTGTTGAGCTTGTAGGTCTGCTATTTTCACTATACGTATGTATCTGTGGAACCGAGTCAAACTAAATGTAAGAAGTGCGTGTCAGGGTGGGGGGCTCCGCTCAGTGAAGTGGTGGGTCGCTGCCTGAAAAGGTGGGGTCCGCAACGTTAGTTAATATAAAGTAACAACAAAACCAGTTTAACCACTTTAACCCTATTTCATATTACGACTATTCAGAAAATGGCCAATTTACGCGTTGGAAATGTTTTAATATATTTTTTAAATATGTCTTCTCTTATGGGGTTCCCTGGAACAACACCTTTTCAGACGGGGGTCCACAGGTAAATACACAGCAATGTGGGGGTCCTTGTCATGAAAACATTTGAGAACCACTGGTCTAACCACTTGCAATCATCCAGGATTTCGTATATCCGCTTCTTGCTAAGCATGATTCATGGTGTATAATCATTCACACGAGGAAGATTATACGGTCGGTTAATTACCCAGCCCTACAGCCAAGGCATAATTCTGTCCGCAGTGTGGCTTGCACACTACAGAGTGAAATGTAGGGTTGCTGCTGATGGCAACCTTTGGCCATGCCATCTAATATGGATTTGTTTCTGAACATTTATTATGGAATAGCGGTATTGATTGACTGACTGATTTATTTAGGTACAGTACTGTACAGTCAGACTCATTACAGTGAGTTACCGGTAAATCACGTCAATTGGGTGACTGACACTAAAAGCCAGATGCTTGTTCCAATAGTTGGCCCATTACACATTCAACACTCAAACAACCGATGAACAAGACAACAGTGCTACGAAACTAAACTACAAACTATTGAAAAATCAGCATACAGATCAAATGCATGACGATGTCATAAATGAGGGTGGCCATGCATGGACAGAGCGTTGCTGTGAGTAGGCGTTCATGTTCGTATGTGATATCTGAGCTTTTGACATCTCTCTCCCACTCTTGTTTTCCTCGGTGCAGCTCACACCCATTGGGACCACCATATTCATGGGCTTCGCTGGAAATAACGGCGCCACGGACATTGACGACGGGCCCAACGGACAGATAGAATATGGCATCCAGTACAACCCCAACGACCTGGTATTATACGCTAGTCTGAAATAAGTCTGTGAAAAAAACAAGTCTGCAAATGTTTTCTGCAATGATTAGCCTATTCTCCCTCAGCTTTCTCTCCCTTTCCATCTATTTCTGTCTCTCATGTCTGTCTGTCTCTCTCTGTCTCTCTCTGTCTTACTACCATGCATACATTTAAACAGTTTATCCGGTATAGTTTCAGTGTACACATGTTTGCTAAATGTCTAAATTGTAATTCTCTCTCTCTCTCTCTCTATCTCTCTCTCTCTCTCTCTCTCTCTCTCTCTCTCTCTCCTTCCATCTCTCTTCTTCTTCAGGTATCTAACGGGACAGTGGGAGTAGGAAACACTCTCTCAGGTTCTATTATTCTGGCAGAGAGGCTCAACTATGAGGAGAGAACACGTTACCTGGTCATAGTCCAAGCCAATGTAAGTCATCAATATAAAATGTGCATTTATATACATAGGCCTATGTGCCATTCCAAATCTTCACGCTTTCCTGATCTTTCCCTAAAGGTTTTCTGAAAATGCATGTTTTCAACAGGTTTTATTTTAGGTTTTATTTTATTTATATGATTTGCATTGCTAGTTCTACTGCTTTGCTACTGGAAACAAGTGTCACTCCTTTGCACTTCCAGCAGAGGAATCTGAACAGAATTTCCGGTCAAGACCCGGCGACTATTGTGACAGGGAATGTACATAGACGGAAAAACAATCTGGCAGTCTGCCTGGCTTCCATCCCACAGCATGTTCAAGGGCTTCTGCTGGATTGAAAGGTATCAGTGGGTCGGTCTCTTCAGCAGACGCACATAAAAGGCAGTGTTAGATTGAAGTGCTACTTACAGTATGTGTTAATGTCCATACCGTCCATGCTGCCAGTCGACCTGCGTTCTGAGCCAAACGTTACATCGCCTATATTTGGCCACACGTTGGCTTTGATCCAAGGCCTTGTGGGGGAAGCCAGCGAATTTGGATGAAGCAAACTGTAATATTATATTGTTTCTGTCTTGCAGAAACCTCTTATCCCCATATTTGTACTTTTTTCCCCGTAAATTAATGCCCTACTTGATCATACTACAGCGTCACACAAAAGCATTGAAAATCGGATCTACAGACTGAGTTTGTAGATCTGCGACTTTTGCAATTTTTGAATTAGTAACTGTTTTGGACATATGAGGTTTCCACCCGACAGACAATATTTATATTGTATTTTAAAAAGGTCATGCTTACAAGAGCCCCTCTGCCGCTGTGAACCGTTTAGTTTGAGCTGCCTTCTGGGAAATAACGACACTTTATGAACGAGTTCACGGCTGCTAAAAAGTCGAGATGGCAACGGCGTGGAAAGGTGAACACGGTGATAATATTAGCATTATTCCAGTTGAGTGGTGTGTAATAACACTTATCCATCTAGTGCCGCTCTGTAAAAAAGCGGATTGCGCTGGAAGAAATGGAAGAAAAAGCCCTACAGTATAACCACTGAACCACTGGGAAAGGCTGCTTTTTCGTATCTTTTATTTTTCCCCCCCAAGTATTTATACCCCTTTTCTCCCCAAATTAATCATTCAGTCACGTTTCTGTGTGGTCACTACTCTTGTATCACCTGCTAGTGAGGAGCCCCCACCGGGAGGACCTACAGGTAGATCCTCCTCCCGCCCAGAACCTTCTATTAGAGAAAACAGCACCGGACACCGGTCACGTGGCTCATGCAACTCGAAATAGTGACACACGCTCATAGACTCCAGTGCATGCCGTAAACATCCTGTCCGGGTCTTTGCCCCTCATCATCACTGTCGGTGGGTCCGGTCATCTGTGGGTCTTCAGGTGACTGTAGAGGCCGATCCTTGAGCCACGGTCTCTATCAGCGCCAGTGGCTCAGGGGGTATTGGCTGATAGAGGCCAGATGGGAATGGGAACCGTGAGGTTTCCAGATCCCGTGCTCCTCCTGTCTGCGACATACCAAAGCCTACACGGGTTGTGCAGTCGACGCGCTGTGATTGGCCAGTCGCTGTGATTGACAGCCTAAACCTAACCATAACCTCAGTAAAACTATACCTAAACCTAACCCTAACCCTAACCTCAAGAAAAATATACCTAAACCTAACCCTAACCTTAACCTCAGTTAACTTAACTTACCCAGGGGCGTGGTTATAAACACAACCCGTGTAGGAATTAATATGTCGCCTCCTGTCCACGTGCAGAAGTGTCCTTGGGCAAGACACTGAACCCCACATTGCCTCCAATGAGTTGGTCGGTGCAAGCTTGCCACCATTGGTGTGTGAATGTGGGAAGTGAGGACGCTGGCGTCGACTGTTCGCCGCTTCACCTCCCAATGTATGAATGAATAAACCATTGTAAGAGCTTTGTGAAAGTGCCATAAAAATACAATTCATTATTATTGCAGTGGGTGAATATGTGAATGGTTGTCATGGGGGTGTTGTTGTTGTGATATGTTGTGTGAGGAGGTGGTAGGTCTCTCCTTTCTCTGTTGCCTCATTGCTTTTGCGGCACAGTGGAGGTGCTTTTCTTTTTTTTTATGTTTTTTTGTGGCTTTCGCCTTTATTTTATATAATATATATATATATATATATATATATATATATATATATATATATATATATATAATATGTATATATTTTTTTTTATGGAGGGACAGACAGTAGGCTGACAGGAAATGGGGAAGAGATGGTGGGAATACATGCAGTAAAGGCCGTCGAGATTGGGAGTCGAACCCGTGGCACACTGCCAGACTGTATTACCAGCCAAGGTGCCTGGACCGCTGAGCCACGGCCCAGGCCGGAGGTGCTTTTCTAACCGTGCCTTCTTCATGCACAAAAAATAGCCGATCTAGATGCATTGTGAACTTGTAGATCTGCTATATTTGGTGAAAAGACTTGGTGTACTGTAGGCTGTAATAGAACGCTGGGGCGACTGTGGCTCAAGAGGTAGAGCAGGTCGTCCAATGATCCATGGGTCGGCGGTTCGAATCCCGGCTCCTCCTGTCTACATGTCGAAGTGTCCTTGGGCAAGACACTGAACCCCAAATTGCTCCCGATGTGCTGGTTGGTGCCTTGCATGGCTTCCGCCGCCATCGGTGTATGAATGTGTGTGTGAATGGGTGAATGTAATCTATGTAAAGCGCCTTGGATAAAGGCGCTATATAAATGCACCATTTACCATTTAACGCTTCAAGTACATTTTAACTGGTGTCCGTTAGAGTAAGTATAGAGGGTCTTAAGTGATAATGATGAATTCCAACTACTATCAAAGTATTCTGAGGCATCCTAGGGTGCCACAGCACCCACTTTGAGAAGCCCTGGCCTAGACGCCGTGGTGGGCAGGTACTTGCTCTCCCCCGAGTGCCCCTAGGTTGCATTTTCACTGCGGTAATATAATACGTCCATACACGTCCATACAGCTCTAATACCTAATGGACCCTTTCATGCACCACTTTGTTTGTTTATCTTAGCATTGGCGTTGAGCTAAATAGAACTCTGCAGAGAAATTACGTGAGCAAGTCTTGTTAGTATTCTGTGGCAGCAACTCGACTTACAGTTTTTCATTAGTGGCATGGAATTGGAACACCCAAAGCCAGACTTTGAGAATGAATATATTTTTTTCCCTAACATCCTAAAGGAATCTTTGGTTATGCTGTTAAGTGGAAAGTAATTCCAACTTGAATCAATACTTTGCTGCTTCACTGAGTGCATGTGCACTGCATGCAGAATGGTTCATTATTGTTTTGTTCTCCTCGCAGTTTGAGGGAAATATACCAGTATGTGCTTTTTGGCCTGTTTAAGTTTTTGCCATACTCATACATAAAGTTGGCAATGTTGATACATCCATCTTCTTTGGAACAGTGTCTGTCCAAACAAGATATCTCAAGCTTTCTGGAGGAAACCACATACAGTAACTCCAAAATGTGCATGCGGGTGAAATCAGCCGCCAACTATATCTGCCCAACCCAGTAGTCACTTTGAGTGGCATCGCACACAGAAGCCATGGGCGAGACTTAACCGGCCATGTATGTCGGTTTCCGGCGCCTCAGTCTTAACTGTTGTGTTATTTAGCACCAACATTAATGGCTAAAGTAGCTGATATACAGTATATGCTGAAATGCATCCCTCCGTCCATACATTAGATGAAGGCTATTTGCGCGTTCACGCACATGTCAGGTCCATGTCAGGTCCCCGGAGCGCTGGTTGAGAACCACTGATTTAAACCCATACTAAGTACTTCATTGACCATACTGGGTTCCAAAAAGGCTCTATACTTGGTCCCTCCTTTTTTCACTTTACACTAAATCTCTTGGTTGAAAAGAGCTGATCTACAAACAGTTTCCGCTGAATGCGGTTTACATATCATGGGAAAAATACAAAGATAATTTCACTTACAATGCTTCTTTACAGCTGTGATGTGACAATAAGATGATTCATATTCTGATATCATGAAATGCCCAGAATAGAGATGCTATTGGGTTCATGTATGTACCGTAATGTGGTTCATTTTTTTTAAAGCAGATCATTTCCAACCTCGACCCTCGCAATTTGCGAGGGTCGAGCAACGAGCAGAATGCCTAATCAGTCACATTTTTCATCTATTTATGGGATCCTCCTCTAAATGCATGTATGCATAAAGGAGATATTATGCATAGCCAGGCATCCAAAATGAGATGTAAAAGGATCACTTAATCTAGGGGGCTGAGTCATTTGCGGAGCTGCGATGCATTGAAATATTGATATAAAATATTACACCTTACATTTTGCTAGGACATCACATTAAACTCTTTCAGGTTTTTAAATGATTATTTACTTTGCATACTTTACTTTTATAGTAATGCGAGTCTCTCCAATTACCGTTCATAGGCCAACAGCGCTGGGCATCCTAATTGATTTAGTGAGTGGGGTTATTGGAAAAAGATATTGGAAATCAAGTTGTGCAAATGAAGCCAGTTTAACTCCTTAACATTAAATTACTTTTTAATCTGCTCTGAGGAAGGCTGAGGCGTTAAGTGTTCTCAATTAAATGAGAATTTGTATTCTGCGCCAGTCTTGCAACCTTTACTCTGGAGTGCATCTTTTTCCACTTTGGTGGTATTTGATTAAAGTTAGATTTACTAGCCCTTACCCGTTGTGAAATACTTGCCGCCTTGTGGCCGCGGGGGGTACTGCGCCCTGTGGCCACGGGGGGTACTGTGTCCTTGGTGCGTTTTCGCATTTTTAATTCACTAATAAATTCATTATTAATTTATAATTTGTTAAATTGGAAAAAGGGCTTCGTTAAGACCTCCGTATTATTATGGTCAATGCCTGTGTGAAAAGTGGGAGTGATTGCTGCAGGCAGTGAAGAGCTACGGAAGTGTTTCTGACAGACAGACATTCAGACAGACATTGTCAGAATTATAGAGCACCGAAGTCCTGACGTCACTGCCCTCTACTGTCAGTAGAGGGCGTCAGTCCACAGGTTCATGTACTTTTTATTTGCATTGTAATCTCCATAGGGGGATTTTAGATCGCCTCATATAAGAACTGTGTTTGAAAAATAAACCGATCACCCCGGCCTTTTCACTCATATGGATATGAAGCATCGACTGAAGGTGGAAATGTACAAATATACCCAAAGAGTAACAATAAACGAGTCAAACAACCCAGAGACTACATTTCCGGGTATGCGGGTGGCTGCATCTGTCCGTCGCACAACAGAAACTGAATGTCAATTACGTTTATTTTTATTTTTATTGTATTGATATTTAATGTTTCGTGGTTAGTACGAGTCGAGTCACCACCAGCTGAGCTTACGTCAACGAGGAATCTTGTAAGCTGTAAGGTTGTTGTACAGTATTGTCTTTGTTGAAGACGTCACACCAACATTATGCTGCAGAAATAAACAAGTCTCAATGTTCAATTTCATTCTGAATCTCATTCTTTGTTTCACTGTAATGTGACCTGTAGATTTGCTGTACATTACATTTAGATCGGCCTTTTCTCAGAGGTTGTTCATTTTATTATATTGGAAGGTATTTGGACCAGTAGAGAACATAACATTTGTGCCAAACATAAATAAACATAAATAATCAGACTTCCCCTTCCCCCTATTAAAGGGTAGATGATTGTCCTCTTTTTTTATGCTCTTTGCCGAGCGTATGCCGCTTCTATAAAGGCTTGGTTTACTTGACTGTAGCAGAGTACCTTGGACTTCTTTACTTGACTGTAGCAGAGTGCCTTGGACTTCTTTACTTGACTAGCAGAGTACCTTGGACTTCTTTACTTGACTGTAGCAGAGTTTGATTGATTGATTGATTGAAAAATGTATTAACAGTTTGCAGAATTACAGTACATTTCAAGCACAAACTCAATACAAAGGCTGTTAACTGTGAGTGGACGACCCAATTAAGCATTACACTTGTTTCCAATAGGGTCCACCATGTTCAAATCATCAAAAACATTTAGAGACGTACAAATAGACACTTCTATATAGACAAAGGATAGAACAGGAATTCATCATAAAGGAGGTAAAAAGGGAAAAGAAACATATACAGTGGGGGAAAAAAAGGGGTGGGCGGTGGTGGGGATTCACGTTCAGCTCCGTTAATTTGTTTGTTTTCCTTGGAGGAGCTGCGTTGGGTCCCCAAGTCGGCTCCGTGGCCGTACCTTGAGTTGGCTGTGTGGCCGTGACCATCTCTTGTGTTGTCCTTGTGTTGGGTCCCCAAGTCGGCTCCGTGGCCGTACCTTGAGTTGGCTGTGTGGCCGTGACCGTCTCTTGTGTTGTCCTTGCGTTGGGTCCCCAAGTCGGCTCAGTGGCCATACCTTGAGTTGGCTGTGTGGCCGCGACCGTCTCTTGTGTTGTCCTTGCATCCGTGTTTGAGGGATTCCGATTTTACAGGGGCCAGTTTCGAAGTAGCAGAGTGCCTTGGACTTCTTTACTTGACTGTAGCAGAGTACCTTGGACTTCTTTACTTGACTGTAGCAGAGTGCCTTGGACTTCTTTACTTGGCTAGCAGAGTACCTTGGACTTCTTTACTTGACTGTAGCAGAGTGCCTTGGACTTCTTTACTTGACTGTAGCAGAGTGCCTTGGACTTCTTTACTTGACTAGCAGAGTACCTTGGACTTCTTTACTTGACTGTAGCAGAGTGCCTTGGACTTCTTTACTTGACTGTAGCAGAGTGCCTTGGACTTCTTTACTTGACTAGCAGAGTACCTTGGACTTCTTTACTTGACTGTAGCAGAGTGCCTTGGACTTCTTTACTTGACTGTAGCAGAGTGGCTTGGACTTCTTTACTTGACTGTAGCAGAGTGCCTTGGACTTCTTTACTTGACTGTAGCAGAGTGCCTTGGACTTCTTTACTTGACTGTAGCAGAGTGCCTTGGACTTCTTTACTTGACTGTAGCAGAGTGCCTTGGACTTCTTTACTTGACTGTAGCAGAGTGCCTTGGACTTCTTTGGACTTCTTTACTTGACTGTAGCAGAGTGCCTTGGACTTCTTTGGACTTCTTTACTTGACTGTAGCAGAGTGCCTTGGACTTCTTTGGACTTCTTTACTTGACTGTAGCAGAGTGCCTTGGACTTCTTTGGACTTCTTTACTTGACTGTAGCAGAGTGCCTTGGACTTGTATTATCAGATGATTGTCCTCTTTGAGGAGATTTACACACACCTAGGATGCAGTGTTGTTTTTGGCAGCAAATTTCTATTTTAGTTTTAGTCACATTTTAGTCACCTGGAATGTTTTAGTGTTAGTCTAGTTTTAGTCGACTAAATATCATATGATTTTAGTCGACTAAATCTACAGTTGATTTAGTCGACTGAAATGTATTTTGGCGGGCCTTGATGCCTTGTTGTGAGCTTGTAGATCTGCTATTTTCAGCATGCAACCAAGTGTAAAATGACTTATACTGGATCTCTTGTCCACTAGTCCCTTAATTCCTAACATTTTAGTGTAGTTTTTATTTGTTGACGAAATTGTCAGTATATTTAGTCTTAGTTTTAGTCATCATAGCTTAGTTTTCATTTAGTTTCCATTTAGTTTTCGTCAGTGGAAAAAGGTAGTCGACGGACATTTCTGGTCTTAGTTTTAGTCGACAAAAAAAAGATCTGTGCTGTACAGAACCAGACCACTGTCCTCTATGTACTAAAAGATTGTGTACTAAAGTGAAACCAATTTAACGATTAGAAGTACATTGCAACTTTATTTAAAATGTTCTTACAGTGCATGATAACATACAGTAGGCTATGTATAAAGTCTAGACGTGAAGGCTGGTGTGTGTGAGTTTGTGAATTGGAAAACATTTAGATGTGGACATGCTCCTTATACCGTTCTTTAGGTAAAGGGATTACTTTATGAAAAGAAGAAAATAAGTCTTCTTTTCATAATGACTTTATGAAAAGAAGACTTCTTTTACATAATCAAATGGATTTTTTTTTAAATATCCAGAATCCTGTTTATTGTTGTTGGTTTATTTGTAGGGACTTCAGTGATGCAAATAGCCTTCATCCTGCATCCTTAGACTCTATAAATTGAGAAAGGACGCAATCATGTCACCCTCCTGGGATGCAAAATACGGTGAAACGTTAGACGTTGTCATTTCAAGGTTTTAAGGTCGTTTCCAGGGGTCAATTGTGGAGTTTTGGGGAATTAATGGACTGGTCACCAGAAGGAGGAACGGTTGACAAGCTGTGTGTGTGTGTGTGTGTGTGTGTGTGTGTGTGTGTGTGTGTGTGTGTGTGTGTGTGTGTGTGTGTGTGTGTGTGTGTGTGTGTGTGTGTGTGTGTGTGTGTGTGTGTGTGTGTGTGTGTGTGTGTGTGTGTGTGTGTGTGTGTGTGTGTGTGTGTGTGTGTGTGTTAGGGCATTAACGACTTGAGATTTTTCCAAGTCGACTTGTCAGACAGTAAAGTCGAAGTTGAGTCGATTTATCATTTTGTACGACGGGGGACGGGGGACGGGGGACGGGGGGGGGGTGGAGGTGCGCGCGCTCAAATACGGAGCATGTCAAACAAAGCACTGCGCACACACACAGTGGCCTCTCCAATATGGCACAGTGTATGTATCATCTATATGGCAAAGCGCTGATTATCAAAACATAAAACTATAATAGTAAATACTAAACAGTGTGTGCGTCGCGCGTCCCCGTGGGCCGCGGAGAGGCTCACGGCCCGGTCGCGAACCGTTTGTTGGGCCGCCGGCCACGGGGAAGAGAAAAGGAATAAAAAAGCCTCAAATTGGGCAGGCACTTTAGACCATGCGGCCGCTGACTCTGAGGGGGAAGTGAGGGCTGCCCCAGCCTGTGAGCTCGCAGATCTACGCTTCATGCAACGAATGTACCCGTACGTTTGTTCTATTAAAGGGTAGATCGCTACCGTTTGGGGGCTCAGCAGCCCCCCAAACGGTGGTGGATCTACCCTTTATAGAACGAACGTAGCGATATGCTGTGAGCTTAGCCTGTTGCTAACGCGACCGCCCTTCTCTCTCTCTCTCTCTCTCTCTCTCTCTCTCTGTCTCTCTCTCTCTCTCTCTCTCTAACGCGTCTCTCTCTTTCTCTCTCTCTCTCTCTCTAACGCGACTCTCTCTCTCTCTCTCAACCGTTGAAGTTGCAATAGTTGGATCACTCAACACAGACCAGAAAAGATAACACAACAGGAGAGGGTGCATCATTGGCACACAGCGCCAGCAGCAGCGCGCAGCACAGCGCAGCGGCCCGAGAACACAATACAAAATATGATATGGGGAAAACTTTTTTTTTTCTTTCTTTTTTCAACTTTCGACTTGTCCTAATGTGAATCGACTTGTGTTAATGAAATCGATAAATCGATTTTTTAGTGAATGCCCTAGTGTGTGTGTGTGTGTGTGGTCATCATTGGTCCTTCACAGGAGTGTTGAGACAGACAGTGACAGACAGTTTCACTGTCTGTCACTTCTCCTTTCTAAATGTTATCAGAGAGAGAGAGAGGGAGAAAGGACTTGGGCAACAGGAACATTATGGAGAACAATGACTGTAGGCCTACAATCTACACAAACAGTCCTGTGCGTGCGTGTGTGCGTGCGTGCCTGCGTGCGTGCGTGCCTGCGATTCATGGTTAAGAAGACTGACACATGCTTAGCTGCACAATAGTGTTGCGTGCCGTAAATAGCAGATCTACAAGCTCACTATACGTGTCAGAGATTGGTTCCTTGTTCTCTTGAGCCAATCATATCAAAGCAGTTAGTGGCTCCGCCTCCAAACTCTCTGGTAGGCCTATAAGAAGACTCGGTCCGTGTCATTTCTCCACAACTCCTCCAGGGTAGAAGGCTCGGTCTGTGTCATTTCTCCACAACTCCTCCAGGGTAGAAGACCTGGTCTGTGTCATTCCTCCTCAACTCCTCCAGGATAGAATGCTCGGTCCGTGTCATTCCTCCTCAACTCCTCCAGGGTAGAAGATCTGGTCCGTGTCATTCCTCCTCAACTCCTCCAGGATAGAAGGCTCGGTCTGTGTCATTTCTCCACAACTCCTCCAGGATAGAAGACCTGGTCCGTGTCATTTCTCCTCAACTCCTCCAGGGTAGAAGACTCGGTCCGTGTAATTTCTCCTCAACTCCTCCAGGATAGAAGACTCGGTCCGTGTCATTCCTCCACAACTCCTCCAGGATATCAATCATTTCTGATCACATCTGACCGTGGACTCCAGACTTAGATGAACTCTCTTGACGCCACCGGGGACAGTTCTGCTGAACAGGAGGAACCCAAACACCTTGGTATGTTGTTTCTTTTATTAGCTTTTTTCGTTTTAAAATACAAGACATACATGACCACATATAAAACAGAGAAAACAAAACAAGAAAACGAAACAAAACAAACAAAATCAGAACAGAGAAGAACAGCTGCTATGCACCAGAACAAACCCTCACAAATATCCACCCGCCCTCACCCACCCACCCATGCCCAGGGGGGAACAAAATAGCTTACTGAATTAATGCAATAACAAATAAATCAAATTTTGAATAGTAGTAAACATAGAGGTATACAGAGCTGAAAAATAATACCGGAGGGGATTGCAATGTTGACCCTACTTAGATTGTGGTTAATGAGTTAAGGTGTTTTCCGCCGTTTTTTCCCAAAAACGCGTTCAGTCTGCAAGGACCTTAAATTTGTGAAAGAAAAGGATCCCGGGTTCTGTAGAAGTTGTTCAGCGAACCTCTAAACGTGTATTTGGTTTTTTTTCTAAGGTTGACAAATCTTTTATCCATGATGACACACAGGGAGGGTTAGGGCTCTTCCATGGGAGCCATTTGTTACGTCTGGCTATGAGGGAGGCAAAAGCCTGGAAGCTATTAAATCTGCCGGATACCGGAGAACTCATTTTAGTTTTACTTCACCTTCATTTAAATTGCATTGAATTGAGAGAGAGAGAGAGAGTATAGAGCGTCGCAGTCCTGCCCCCTTTCATGACGACGCCAGGCCCAGGAAATAATTCCCAATGCATTTTTCCTCATAGACATTTCAAAAAGTATTTATTTAAAGACGGTTACGCCGCGGACAAAGCCAACTCGAGTTGTGACAACTCATGACAACAAACACAATATTTTGGACCAAACAAATAATTACAAAGAAGAAAAACAACAAAAAGTGTTGTAACCTGCCGTTTTTTTTCTTCTGTCTAATTATTTGTTCGGCCCAAGAAATTGTGTTTGTTGTCATGATTTGTCACGACAAGAGTTGGCTTTGTACGAGGCTTAAAAGGTCTTTAAATAAATACTTTTTGAAATGTCTGAGGAAAATGAACGGAGAATAATTTCCTGGGCCCTGGTAGGGGGCGGGACTGCGATGCTCTATAGTTGTTTAGAGTTTACACTAGATAGATGAAGTAGGAATGCTAAAGTTTAAACACCAACGTACCAAAACAAAGTAATTCATTAGTAAACAATATCCTGAAATGCTAGGCCTACTATCACTGGTATTCACATACTGAACTTTTTATCATTATCTAGCTGACCATTTAATTGCACAAAATAATTTGATCACTTTGGAAATGAATTATAACATCTGTGGGTTTGACATACTGATGA
This sequence comes from Electrona antarctica, assembly GCF_951216825.1. Classification (NCBI taxonomy): domain Eukaryota; kingdom Metazoa; phylum Chordata; class Actinopteri; order Myctophiformes; family Myctophidae; genus Electrona; species Electrona antarctica. Next base: position 18,582,401 of record NC_136791.1, read on the forward strand.
AGACATCATGTTAGCATAACGATGAAGACATCATGTTAGCATAACGATGAAGACATCATGTTAGCATAACGATGAAGACATCATGTTAGCATAACGATGAAGACATCATGTTAGCATAACGATGAAGACATTGATGAAGAACTTTCGCTGCGGCGAGTTGGAAAACTAGTAGTGTACTGGAAATTCCATGAACCCAGAAATGGTGATTAATGTAAACTTTTATGAAACCCCATAGTTTTATATATCATATGCTACTTAAAGAATGATGATTTTTTTTTTTTTAATTGCCTTTATATACGAAGTTAATGGTATGGTCACATATGCTAATAACTCAAATTGCTCAATGTGCAACTTTTAGCAACCAAGCTTAATCTCATCTGCTGAGCCTACAGATGACATTTGAATCATAAAAGTATACATTAAACAACATTTCTGGGTTGGTGAGTTCTCCAGATACCAATCTGCCTACCCTTTTAATTCCCCCCCTCCTAAATAGTCATTTTATTATTATTTCTATTCTGAATCTTACATTGTGTTTTATTGTCATTTGACCGGTAACTTCACTGTAGATCATTTCTGTTTTGCATTAATAGTTCAGTTCTGGTATTACTTAAGTAACCACTTAATTCCTATATTTTAGTCATGCTAAAAAAAAGTAAATTTATTAAGGTTTTTTTTAAAGCCATTGTTAGTTAGCTACATGACAGTTGACATTTGTTGTACGACTAAATTTGAAGTCCACAAAGTGCTGTCTTTCTACCTATCAACAATCTTTCCTTTGTGTTTGTTTCCAATCCAGTGTCGAATCATCAGTCTGACTGTCCTGTCCTACCAGAGGTGAATGAACAAAGAAGCTTGTCAAAGAAAAAACACCATAGCTGTGATCAGTGTGGAAAACACTTCCCTTACATCTCCAACCTTAAAACCCACCAGAGAACTCACACTGGAGAGAAACCCTATGGATGTGATCATTGTGGACAACACTTCTCTCTAATGTCCAGCCTTAAAATACACCAGAGAATTCACACTGGAGAGAAACCCTATGGATGTGATCAGTGTGGACAACACTTCTCTATCATGGTCACCCTTACAACACACAAGAGAATTCACACTGGAGAGAAACCCTATGGATGTGATCAGTGTGGAAAACACTTCCCTTGCATCTCCAACCTTAAAACCCACCAGAGAACTCACACTGGAGAGAAACCCTATGGATGTGATCAGTGTGGACAACACTTCTCTCAAATGTCCAGCCTTAAAAAACACCAGAGAATTCATACTGGAGAGAAACCCTATGGATGTGATCAGTGTGGACAACACTTCTCTCACTTGAACAGCCTTAAAACCCACCAGAGAACTCACACTGGAGAGAAACCCTATGGATGTGATCATTGTGGACAACACTTCTCTCAAATGTCCAGCCTTAAAAAACACCAGAGAATTCATACTGGAGAGAAACCCTATGGATGTGATCAGTGTGGACAACACTTCTCTCAAATGTCCAGCCTTAAAATACACCAGAGAATTCACACTGGAGAGAAACCCTATGGATGTGATCAGTGTGGACAACACTTCTCTAGCATGGACACCCTTACAACACACAAGAGAATTCACACTGGAGAGAAACCCTATGGATGTGATCAGTGTGAACAACACTTTTCTCAATCGGGCACCCTTAAAATCCACCAGAGAATTCATACTGGAGATAAAGCATATGGATGTGAGCAGTGTGGAAAACACTTCTCTGAAAAGTCCAGCCTTAAAAAACACCAGCAAATTCACACTGGAGAGAAACCCTATGGATGTGATCAGTGTGGACAACACTTCTCTCACATGAACAACCTTAAAAGCCACAAGAGAATTCACACAGGAGAGAAACCCTATGGATGTGATCAGTGTGGACAACACTTCTCTCACATGAACAGCCTTAAAAGCCACAAGAGAATTCACACAGGAGAGAAACCCTATGGATGTGATCAGTGTGGACAACACTTCTCTCACTTGAACAGCCTTAAAAGCCACCAGAGAATTCACACTGGAGAGAAACCCTATGGATGTGATCAATGTGAACAACACTTCTCTCAAATGGCACACCTTAAAAGCCACCAGAGAATTCACACTGGAGAGAAACCCTTTCATTGTGATGTGTGTGGAAAAGCTTTCAGGCATTCAAATCATTTAGAAGTTCACAAGGTTGTGCACACTGGATTTAAACTGTTCCCTTGTGGTCAGTGTGGAAAGAGTTTTACTACTTCACGCAGCCAAAAATGTCATGAGCGCACACATGTGAGAGATAAATCTGATTAGTGTGAAGTTGTGAACAGTATGACCAGGGCCGGCTCCAGGATGCAGTAGCCTGGGCAGCATTCCTTTTTTGGGTTTATGATCCGGTCGGGAGCGGATGATATCGTTACGTCATGTTGTAGTCATTGTTTTGTAGTCATCAGGCCGGAACCCTCAATTAATTAGTATTCATTGGCAGGTCTATTGTTAGGTTTATGTGTGAATTGCCTCAAAACTATGGCTCGCAGCCATCCATTATTTAATTTCTTTTTTTGGTTTCATTTATGGTTTTACATGATTATATTCATTTTATTACTACTTTAGTTTTTACATATTCCATAAAAGTAGCTGCTGTATGCAAATCTGCATGTGCATTTAGATCAGCCTTTTCTCAGAGGTTGTACCAGTAGAGAACATAACATTTGTGCCAACCATAAATAAACATAAATCACTTTTCTTTCCCCCTATTAGAGGGTAGAAGATGGTCCTCTTTTTTTAATGCTCTTTGCCGAGTGTATATGCCGCTTCAATAAAGGCTTCTTTTACTTGACTTACAGAGTGCCTTGGACTTCTTTACTTGACTGTAGCAGAGTGCCTTGGACTTCTTTACTTGACTTACAGAGTGCCTTGGACTTCTTTACTTGACTGTAGCAGAGTGCCTTGGACTTCTTTACTTGACTTACAGAGTGCCTTGGACTTCTTTACTTGACTGTAGCAGAGTGCCTTGGACTTCTTTACTTGACTTACAGAGTGCCTTGGACTTCTTTACTTGACTTACAGAGTGCCTTGGACTTATTTTTGTATTGTCAGATGATTGTCCTCTTTGAGGAGATTTACACCTGCAAATGGTGAACCTGCCCATCAACACCTAGGATGCAGTGTTGTTTTTGGCAGCAAATTTCTATTTTAGTTTTAGTCATATAGTCTCTTCTTGAATAGTTTTCATTTAGTTTTAGTCACATTTTAGTCACCTGGAATGTTTTAGTGTTAGTCCAATTTTAGTCGACTAAATATAAGATTTTAGTCGACTAATCTACAGTTGATTCAGTCGACTGAAATGTATTTTGGCGGGCCTTGATGCTGTCGTAACACTTGCTGAAAATAGCCGATCTACAAGCCGATCTACAAGCTTGTAGATCAACTATTTTCAGCATGCTGAGCTGAGTGACATTCTTGCTGTATCATGATTCTAAGACATGTCATATGCTTGTGATTGTAACATAACTGCACCCATAATGTTTGTGTCCTTGTGCATTTTCCTTTGTGTGGACATAAATACATTCTTAAAGTGTGTGTGTGTGTGTGTGTGTGTGTGTGTGTGTGTGTGTGTGTGTGTGTGTGTGTGTGTGTGTGTGTGTGTGTGTGTGTGTGTGTGTGTGTGTGGTCATCATTGGTCCTTCACAGGAAGGTTGAGAAAGACCAGGATATGTAGATAAAATGAGATAGGCCTGTTTCACCGTCTGTCACTTCTCCTTTCTAAATGTTATCAGAGAGAGAGAGAGCGATGGAGAGGGGGGGGGGGGGAGAGCGAGGGAGAGGGGGGGAGAGAGAGAGGGGGGGGGGAGAGGGGGAGAGGGGGGGGAGAGGGGGGTTGAGAGGGGGGGATAGAGAGGGAGAGAGGGGGGAGAGAGAGGGGAGAGAGAGAGAGAGGGGGGGGAGAGAGAGAGAGACTGAAAGGCATGGAGAACAGCGGTGGTATATAGTAACTAAGTACATTTACTCAAGTACTGTAACTTAAGTACAATTTTGAGGTTATTTTGCTTTAAATTATTTCCAATTTTCAACACTTCTACAATACTCCACTAGAATCTCTCGGAGGCAAATGTTGTACTTTTACTCCACTACATTTGACACATAATCTACATATAATTTGAATTATATATATCTTCATATACTAGGTGTCACGGGCCAGGCCAGCCCGTACGTGACCTATAGACACAATGACTGAAAGAGTTTTTATATTTGTATATTGACACTGAAGTTGAATTGTTTGTCACCTGTCTCTCCTCTGCAGTGCTGGCACTCCTCTCTAGATTGGAGGGTGCCAATACTGTAGAGGAGGAGGGGTGTTTGTTCATGTTCATGCTCTTATTTATCTTAGGCTCTGTAAATTAAGTGTGTGAAAATAGTATTTGTATATTCCTCTAACATATTTAGTAAGGTGGAAGAATTACTCATAGGCCTTAGATAGCCGTGTGGTTGAGTTAATTATGTACCACTTACTAATTAGGGGATGGTTTGCCCCACCTGGTTAAGAGCAGCAGTATAGTTTTCAGGTGTTTCGTTTTTGTTGAACATTTACTTTTAGCCAGTATTTATGATTTATTTTTGTATTGTCACCGACTTGCACTGCACTTTTTTAAGGTAAATATGTAGTTTCAAGGCTTTTGCGGCCACATTAATTCCATTTTCTCCAGAAACTGGCTGTATCAAACATGAATGGACATCATTAACGACGCACAGCCACTCCCCTGACAGAAAGGCCGGGGTGGTCGGTTTATTTTTCAAACACAGTTCTTATATGAAGCGACCTATGGAGATTTCAATGCAAATAAAACAATACATGAACCTGTGTGTTGGTGCCCTCTACTGAAAGTGACGTCAGACTTCGGTGCTCTATAGTATGATGATATAGTATGATGATGATGATGATGATGATAGCTGCTATATTTAAACCCCCTGCCTAAACTAGCGTAAAAGGCATCCAGAGGAAGCGCACCTGCTTTTCTTCCTTACCATTTATATTATACTTTGGCTATTAAAAAATAGCAGATACATGCTCATAGTGTACAAGGTGACACGCTATAAGCTAGATCTGCTATTTTATAAAAATCTTCATCATTTTGTGCAAATCATTGAATATAATATGTATATAATAGAATATATAATCCTTTTAAACTCGAATCTTTGCTTCTGGGGGACCGTGGAACCAAATATTTTGAGATTATAGAAACAGACTTTTTTCAGAATACTGAATTTAGAAGACATTTTGTACAATAGGGTTGAGAGAATAATAGATGCAATTTAGAATAACTTAACTTACTTATGCATGCATGGCTATTAGGCAGAAAAAGTTTGTTTGGTACTGTATACAGTCTGACATTGTTACATGCAGCTTAGAAAAAATTCCAAAGATTTTTAGGAGTAACATTTTTGCATCAGACCAGTGGAGGCTCAATGGATTTAGAGGGAACATTTTATTCTTACTATAACGACCTGGAAATAATGTTTGCCTCCAATATGCAGGAAAGGCAAAAAAGCATTTATTCGGATATAACTAGATAAGCTGCATAAGTGCAGCTGGATAGCTTCATTTCGTTTAGCGGATGCGCCGCCTCCGTTTCCCTTTCAACTCCCATGGAAAACGAGGCAGCGAGTATACATGTCCCAGTGTTTCAAAGGAAAATAAAAAGGTCCTCCGGGGAGCTTTCATTTTCTCTCTGCCCGAGGGTGGACTGAGACAGAGGAGGGGGAAAAAACAGAGGCACAGTATTTACTGGAACTCCCTCTTGTCAGAGTTCAGAAACACACACTGACAATTGAGGTGTAGTGAAGCACTGTCTTGCTCACTTCTTCTCCACAGTACTGTAGCCTACTGTACTGTTCTGTTGCAGCAAATATGTCCCCAGAGACAATTTTGTTCATATCATACTGTACAAACTGTTACAAGACATTTTGCCACCGATTTTATTTTGCGTGCGTGCGTGCGTGCGTGCGTGCGTGCGTGCGTGCGTCTGCGTGCTAGAGCAGACCATCTCACAGCTAGGCTGCAGATAAACGTTTAGTTTTTGGGCGATGGCACACCGTCTCCTTAGAAAGACACGGCACATGTCTTGTCTTGACGATGCAACATAACATGAATGAATGTAAATGTTACTCAGCATCTCTACCATATATGGCAGCCGTCAAACGTAGCAGTCCACTCACCGCTCCACCCGTGCTCCGACAGCAGACAGATAGATAGCCCGCAGGGAGGTCCACATCGTTGACGGTGACAAAGCGCCCGTGCCGTTCTCATGGGCCTGGACGTCCACCCACGGCCACCGGTTCTCCGATAGTGGACAGGCATACGGTACCGCAGGGCAGAGTGGTGTAGACTAGGAGAGTGGCGTCATTGAGGGGGCAGAAAACAGCGCTCGAGCACTGTTCATGCAGCACTGGAGAGTGACGAGGTGGATTTTTAAATACATTGTTTTTAATGAGAGCAGTGCAGATGTCATGTTTCTACTAAACTAAAGTCTCTGTAATGTTTGTTGTACTATTACAAAAAAAAATCTAAAATAAAGGGATTAATAAAGATTATATACAGCTGGGCTGTTGCCTGTCAACTTCCGGTCCAGGACTTTGTAACTACAGTAGTTCGCTCCCCATAGCCGACCCTAATACATAGTTATAACCTAACCGACATGTAGCATCGGTAGCATCGCCCCGAGCCGAGTAGTGCCTACGCCTTCCTGTGGATGTGATTAAGCACGTACAGTAGCCGCAGAATTGCAAAAGACGTTCTAGATCGTACACCTACTACATTAACAGTCGTAGTTAGAACGGGTGTGCGGGTGTGTTTGTTAGATGTTAAAATAAACATCTCACACACACACACACACACACACACACACACACACACACACACACACACACACCACCTCAAATTGTAGTTAAAAGTCACGAAGAACCCATCGGCTACGGGAACAGTTTAACTGAATATTTATTTTTGTGAATACACACTGATAGAAATAAATAAATTAACTGTGTTAATGAGGTTTTTAGTAAAGGCTGATGTTGGAGCGCTCGGGGGAGTCGACATGAGCGTGGGATTTCTGCTATTGCTGCGCTGCAGTGGTGGAAAAAGTACTAACTTTTTAAAAGTTAGTACTTTAAATTTAAATTCGACCTATTATTGAATAAGAATTTGAAGGTTTTCAGAAACCTTAGGTTAGGTTTTAGAAGGAGTTTTTAGAATCAGCGTGAGGTCTCAATAGTGTCAATAGGGTGTCGCCCAAGAGGATATTGAATAATGTATGATGCAGAGGTTAATTTCCTCAAGTGCATTCTTTTTTCAAAAAGCCCATGCCACAGCTTTGAGTCAATGATCCTGCTCATACCATGCCCTCTTATTTAAATGGAAACTCTGGTTTGACACATTCTTCTCCAGCAGTCAGCTGGCAATAATGACATCATTCTACATACTATATGGGGATTTGCGGTTTTATTGGAGATCCGCTGATCCCACTGACTTCCCACTTGCTGTCATCATGCCCCCAGGTCCTCTGCATCATGCCCCCAGGTCCTCTGTATCATGCCCCCAGGTCCTCTGCATCATGCCCCCAGGTCCTCTGCATCATGCCCCCAGGTCCTCTGCATCATGCCCCCAGGTCCTCTGCACCATGCCCCCAGGTCCTCTGCATCATGCCCCCAGGTCCTCTGTATCATGGCCCCCAGGTCCTCTGTATCATGGCCCCCAGGTCCTCTGCATCATGCCCCCAGGTCCTCTGTATCATGCCCCCAGGTCCTCTGTATCATGCCCCCAGGTCCTCTGCATCATGCCCCAGGTCCTCTGCATCATGCCCCCAGGTCATCTGTATCATGCCCCCAGGTCCTCTGCATCATGCCCCCAGGTCCTCTGTATCATGCCCCCAGGTCCTCTGCATCATGCCCCCAGGTCCTCTGTATCATGCCCCCAGGTCCTCTGCACCATGCCCCCAGGTCCTCTGCACCATGCCCCCAGGTCCTCTGCATCATGCCCCCAGGTCCTCTGCATCATGCCCCCAGGTCCTCTGCATCATGCCCCCAGGTCCTCTGCATCATGCCCCCAGGTCCTCTGCATCATGCCCCCAGGTCCTCTGCATCATGCCCCCAGGTCCTCTGCATCATGCCCCCAGGTCCTCTGCATCATGCCCCCAGGTCCTCTGCACCATGCCCCCAGGTCCTCTGCATCATGCCCCCAGGTCCTCTGCATCATGCCCCCAGGTCCTCTGCATCATGCCCCCAGGTCCTCTGCATCATGCCCCCAGGTCCTCTGCATCATGCCCCCAGGTCCTCTGTATCATGCCCCCCAGGTCCTCTGTATCATGCCCCCCAGGTCCTCTGCATCATGCCCCCAGGTCCTCTGCATCATGCCCCCAGGTCCTCTGCACCATGCCCCCAGGTCCTCTGCATCATGCCCCCAGGTCCTCTGCACCATGCCCCCAGGTCCTCTGCATCATGCCCCCAGGTCCTCTGCATCATGCCCCCAGGTCCTCTGCATCATGCCCCCAGGTCCTCTGTATCATGCCCCCAGGTCCTCTGCACCATGCCCCCAGATCCTCTGCATCATGCCCCCAGGTCCTCTGTATCATGCCCCCAGGTCATCTGCATCATGCCCCCAGGTCCTCTGTATCATGCCCCCAGGTCATCTGCATCATGCCCCCAGGTCCTCTGTATCATGCCCCCAGGACCTCTGCATCATGCCCCCAGGTCCTCTGTATCATGCCCCCAGGTCCTCTGCATCATGCCCCCAGGTCCTCTGTATCATGCCCCCAGGTCATCTGCATCATGCCCCCAGGTCCTCTGCATCATGCCCCCAGGTCCTCTGTATCATGCCCCCAGGTCATCTGCATCATGCCCCCAGGTCCTCTGTATCATGCCCCCAGGTCCTCTGCATCATGCCCCCAGGTCCTCTGCATCATGCCCCCAGGTCATCTGCATCATGCCCCCAGGTCATCTGCATCATGCCCCCAGGTCCTCTGTATCATGGCCCCCAGGTCCTCTGCATCATGCCCCCAGGTCCTCTGCATCATGCCCCCAGGTCCTCTGTATCATGCCCCCAGGTCCTCTGTATCATGCCCCCAGGTCCTCTGCATCATGCCCCCAGGTCCTCGGCATCATGCCCCCAGGTCCTCTGCATCATGCCCCCAGGTCCTCTGCATCATGCCCCCAGGTCCTCTGCATCATGCCCCCAGGTCCTCTGCATCATGCCCCCAGGTCCTCTGCATCATGCCCCCAGGTCCTCTGCATCATGCCCCCAGGTCCTCTGTATCATGCCCCCAGGTCCTCTGTATCATGCCCCCAGGTCCTCTGTATCATGACCCCAGGTCCTCTGCCCCCAGGTCCTCTGTATCATGCCCCCAGGTCCTCTGTATCATGCCCCCAGGTCCTCTGCGATACTTTTGTACTTTTACAAACTACACTTTTCAATGCAAGCCTTTCACTTGTAACTGTGTATCTTTATCTGGTATGGTAGGAATGAGTCCCCATCATTCAGTTCCAATGACGATGTCTTTTATGTGAAGCGGTTCAAATAATCTCGGTGGTCTTGTTGTTTATTCGATCGGGAGGATGGATAAATGGATGCTGAGATCAGCCTGACAATGAGAGCAGAGGGAGCGAGTGTACCACACCGAGAAGAGAGCTGAGCCCGAAGGCAAAAAGCTCTCGCTCAATCATTGTTCCCTGCACCCTCAACCTGTGGTCACGACATGCGGGTTGTGACCGAAAGAACAAGACCACAGATACAAGCAGCCGAGAAGGGTTTTCTCAGCAGGCTGGCTCCCTTAGGGGGTGAGGTGAGAAACTCGGTCATCCACGAGGGACTGTGAGTAGAGCCGCTGCTCCTTTGTGGAGATAGGAGTCAGTTTAAATGATTTTTGTGGCTTTCGCCTTTATTTTATATATTTTATGGAGGGACAGACAATAAGCTGACAGGAAATGGGGAGAGAGATGGGGGGGAAGACATGCAGTAAAGGCCGTCGGGATCGGGAGTCGAACCCGCGGCACACTGCCAGACTGGATTACCAGCCAAGGTGCCTGGACCACTGAGCCATGGCCCAGGCCGATAGGAGTCAGTTTGGTGTGGTTTCAGTACCTAGTAAGATGGCCTTCTGGTCACCTCCCTGGGTGAGGGGAGTCTCTGAGCCAGGGGTCCTCAAAATGGGGGCTGTGATGCAAGACCTGTGATGCAGCATAATACTAATATTTGGAATTTATCAATATGACTTCAGTTTAACCACTTAAACTTTACTTAGTAAGACGGATCACCAAACCTCCTTGACAAAAATAGCTCACAACGTGTCACATCGTGACCTGTTGTGAGCTTGTAGATCTGCTATTTTTGGTGACTGGGGTTGAATGAGAATCGAACCTGGAACCTTCTGTTTATCAGGCAACCTCTTTTACCCATTCAGCTGTGGCCCGCCCAATACCCTGCATAAACCTTTTTCAGGAGTCGAATAAAATAACAATCTAGTATAAATCAGGATTTATATTGCCTGCCGATGGTCCTCAATGATATTTACTGGTACTAAAACATGCGAGCACATCACCCCCAGTCCTGGCCTATCACTCATTGGCTGCTTGTCTGTTGTAGAATTCAATTGAAGATCTTGACGATTGCTTTGAAAGCTGTTTTTGGTCAGGCTCCGTCTTAAAGCGCGGAGGTTATTCATTGGCACTCAACTCCTCTATGGCATGTCTCTACGATCTGACAGCAAATCTATCTAGTTTGCAGTGGTGGAAACTATAAGTACCTTTACTTAAGTACTGTACTTAAAGAGGAATATCACTCATTTTCAACATTTTACTATGTCATTAATATACCTTAGAGTTGTTGTGTGGACTGGAGGTCTGAAAAAACATTACATTATGAAGTACATCTTTGTGATGTCACTGAGATGTACTTCATAACATTACAGATTATTCTTTTTTCAGACCGCAATTTTGAGGTATTTGTACTTTACGTATTTCCAATTTCCAATACTTTTACTCCACTACATCTTAGAGGCAAATATTGTACTTTTACTCCAGTACAATTATTTGAAAATGTTAGTTACTATAGTATACTTTGTAGATATGGTTTATTATTACAAAACATAGGCCTTACAGTAACCACTTCAGCATTGTATACATCTACAAGCTTACAATGCATCATGATGTGACGCATTGTGAGCTTGTAAATCTGCTATTTTCAAAAGATTTTCTTTTTAATAAATTGTGAAATGGGACTTTCTGCATAACGAGTACTTTCACTTACACGTACATTTTTAATTCCGGACTCTTCCTTTTAACAGAGTATTTCTACATTGCAGTATTGATACTTTTCCTCAAGTAAAACATTTGAGTACTTTTTCCACCACTGCTCAGCTCCTACACTGCCTGTCTGTTAGATCTGACAACACCACTGCTCAGCTCCTACACTGCCTGTCTTTTAGATCTGACAACACCACTGCTCAGCTCCTACACTGCCTGTCTGTTAGATCTGACAACACCACTGCTCAGCTCCTACACTGCCTGTCTTTTAGATCTGACAACAGATCTGGTTTGTCCCACAGTCAGTCACCACAACTACAAGGCGACGGAGCCTTTGCAGTCGCACCACGATTGTAGAACCAGTTGAGATTAGACATTAGATATGTTCCTGCAACAGAAATGATGTAATTCCACTTGCAATTCCTGTATTGCGGTACTCTCAGCCTTGCCTCCCCCGACACTCCCCTACCCCCCCCCCCCCCCCCCCGCCCATCCACAGTAACTTTTGTTTAATTAACAATGTGATTTTGTCCAATCGGTATGGTGTAGGCTATGGAGTATATTAATACCATTTAACTTGGGGTGGTTGTATTGTGTCTCCCTGCTCTCCTATTGAGATGTTTAGATCATGTCAAAGGTCATCATGTCTCACCTAGACACAGGATCTGACACGAGTTTGACCTGATGATCAAGATTAAATGTATCCTCCGGCTGAGAAGGCAGGCTCCATTAGCTCAATGGTAAAACATGTCAGCTCTTGCGCAGGAAACCCGGTTCAAATCTGGGGTAGAAGAGGAAAGTTACACGTTGCAGACACATTCCACCACTACACTACGGTATCTCTGATAAACCTAGACTTAAATGTGCTATATAAATCAACTTTATTACTTACTTACTTTAAGATTCAAGGTGTAATTTCACATTTTAATTATACACAGGACAAAGTGCAAAGCAGAACCCAATTTAGCGGAGCTAAATTACATGACATCTGGTTCAGGAATGCAATTAGAGAAATACCACAGAAATTGACAAAGTTAGATTCATAATTTATAATTATACATTTTAATTTGAGACAATACGTGGCGTGCACAATGTTTTGGAGCTGTTCGTGTTCTCATTATCCATTTCTGTGTCATGAACATTCTCAAGGGTCCGTGCCCAAAATACTAGTAAATGTTTAAAATTATAAATAAATTCACAGCTCGGCAAAGCTACTGTACAACGGTTACCACAGTAACAAGAGGTCTAGAACTGCTGTGGAGGTCTTTGTTATCGTTTGAAAAGAGTCTGGCTTTTTTGATAACAAGCAGAAGTAATCCGCAGTGAGAGTAGTGTAAGGTTCACAAACTTTTCAGACCCTGACCCTCCAAAATGTTCCCCGATTTTGCAACCCATTTTTTTCACCCAGTGTCAATTATCTATGTAATCCTGGGCGCTACACTTCCTCTGCCAACCTGAGGGGGCAGCGGACTGACCTCATGCTTCCTTCTATGCATGAGGAGTCCAAGCTGCTTCTTTTCACCTGACGGGGGAGAATTTCCCCGGCCGGACGTAGCGCGTTTTTGTGAGGGTACCTACCCTAGGGGACACGGGGAGAACATGCAAACTCCACACAGAAAGGCCCTTTCGCCAACCCCGCCTCGCGTATGGACACTGATGACGCGGAGGAGGGAACACGCCCCCAGCACCCACAGCGTCCCCATCGGGAATCGAACCCAGGACCTTGACAAGCACTTGGAATTTGACTTGGTTCCAACAGATAAATATTGTGAAAATAGCCAAACTATAAGCTTGTAGATTATTTTTAATAATTGTTAATTATTATTATTATTTTTATATTAGATGTATTACAAGTCTTTTGCGACATGTGCTTAGGAGAAAACCAGACGAGGGCCCCAAATTAGTAAAAAATTTAAATAAAACTCTTCAAATTCCCATTATCTCTATTTCTTACATTTGAAGACAGTGTGCAGGAGTTTTTTCTATTAAAAATATCTTAAATGTCCTTAAATTGTCACTTGAAATGTGCAGATACTGTACCTTGCATATATATTTGTTTGTTTACTGTCGAGTGAGCAAACAATATTGGACATTAAGCTAATCATCTGGGGACCCCCCTGACAATAATCCCCCTCCCCCCCAAAAAGTCCCTACTGTATGTCCACAAGTCTGAGTACGACCTATTGACCCCTGCAGGTTATATATTTCATGTACAGTCTGTAAGCTGAATGAGTTGCTGGCTGGCTACACACCTAGGCTACACACCTAGTAAACTAGGCAACTAGTCAACTAGTAAAAATGACTAGAAGTTAATGCCCTGGCCTAGTCCAAGCACGGAATTAGCGTTTTTGTTTTTAACTTTTTGAATAGTATTTTCTTTGTCAATGGCAGTGGCAAAGAATTCCATGTATTCATTTCTCTGTATTTCTCTGTGTTTGCCTTGGGAAGTGAAAAGCGCCTTGTGTTGCCTGTCTGGTGGCATATCTATATAACCTTGAATTGTAAAGGTTTGTGTTCTACCCTCTCTCTCCCGCGAGGACCGCGCTCCGTTCATTGTATGACTGTGAATTTTAAAGGTGTGTGTTGTGCCCTCTCTTCCCCCTCAGGACCGCACTCCGTTCATTGTATGACTGTGAATTTTAAACGTGTGTTGTGCCCTCTTCCCCCTCAGGACCGCGCTCCATTCTTTGCCAACAGGCGGACGGCCACCACCACGCTGACCGTGGACGTGTTGGACGGAGATGACCTGGGCCCCATGTTCCTGCCCTGCATCATAGTCAACAACACCCGCGACTGCAACCCCATCACCTTCCGTGCCGCCATCCCCGAATTCTGGGACCCGGTAAGAAAAGACAGACACACACACATTGAACCAAAGTAACAAGGTCTTTCTGATCCAGTGCTAATTTCGTAGACTAAAACTATGACGAAATATGTTTGTAGTTCACCGTCCTTTCAATTAGTAACACCCAGCGGCCAGTGCCCAGGACAAAGTTTTATCAAAATGACGGAGGTTATTGATATCAAAGCCGATCGCATCGCTCCACAGCCTGGGAGTGCCCAGTGGGACGTCATCGAAAATGTTCCCCCCCCTGTTTTGCCGACAAGACCGAAAATCTTAAAACGTTAATAACTCTTGATCTAAATCATCCCGTCCAATTCTAAGAAAAGATCATGTCTTAGACGGCCCACCGCGGTCCCGTCGCTAGTCGCGTTAGATTTAATCATACCTCCCGTTGTTGTCGATCGGCTCTGTGTTGTGCCGATGTGAGTGTTTTGGCTACATTTAGCTGCTACAGCCACATCTGGGATAACATCCGGTCCATCGGTAAGGATTAAGGATTTAAGGATTAAATTACCCTGGGCAATCGGAGTGTTAATAACTAAGCTATGATGACTAAAACTAAGACTAAATATATTGACAATTTTGTCAACAAATAAAAACTACACTAGTTCACAATGAGCATGCAGCCAAGTGTAAAATCAGGCATTACGATGCCATCAAGACCTGCCAAAGTACACTCCCGGAAACACGCATTCAAACATTGTGAGCTGGTCTAACACACTGGCTGTAAATGACTCGCGTCATAATGGCCCTCGCCATTATTGCCGACACTAGACATTCGCCCGGTGTTCCTGTTGCACTCAAAGTGGGGATCACAATCATTTTAACCACTTAAAACCATTTTTGCCTATTAAAAAATAGCAGATGTACAAGCTCACTTTGCGGAACTTCATGCCATGCAGCTATTTTTGAATGTTTGAAAATTGTCAAGCGTATTTGAATTTATTTTTTAAAATTATTTCACATTTTCTTAACACATTGAGAGCCCACGCAATACTGCCCAAAATCACTTTCACCTAGAAAATCCATTCACATTTTTTATAATTCAGCTGACTGTGGAGACACATGCTGGAACTTTTTACTTTGAAATGTTTTATAGTTTCTGAGTTATTTAATTTAAACGCCAAATGCATTCTCAATGGCGAAAACACAAACTTTGGCACCACGTGTAAAAAAAAAAAAAAAAAAAGTGTTTTGATTTTTCTGATTTTTTTTAATAAAAAAGAAAAAGAAAAATTAAAATATATATATATTTTTTTTTTGGAAAGACGTCCACAGACGTCTTGGGCTATGCACGTGCGGTAATACCCAGGACGTCCACAGACGTTTTGGGCACAAAATGTGTTAACATACCTTCTCTTCTGGGGCACACATTTTGGGCCAGAAATCCGTGCGTGCACGGTCGATCACGCACGCGTGTGATCGCGCATGCATCGCTGCGTAAAATGCGATATTTTGGGCTTGATTAGAGCTTAATTTGACTTGGTTATTAAAATAAACCATGATCGCTTAGCATTCCGGACATCTGATAGTGCTGCACCAGTCCAAACTAGTCCCGGATGTTGTGATTCCTTAAACCGGAAGTGATATCAGATTCGATCTATTTGGTTAAAACCGGCACAATGGTGACACTACTGCCACCATCAGGACTGAGTGTCTACTATAGGATTGCCGTATGAGAATGAGATGCAGTGTGTATATCACAGATTTTTCTATTGGCATTAAAATGACAAATTAAACATATGAATAGTGCAGGCAGAAGGCACAATCCACTGTTTAATTAGGCTGGCCATAAGCCAGTTAATATAACAAAATGTAGCAACTTTTAGCTTGTTTGGCTAACGGCCGATGTAATCTACCTAAAACCGGCCGAAATCCGCGCGTGCACGGTCGATCACGCATGCGTGTGATCGCGCATGCATCGCTGCGGAAAATGTGATATTTTGGGCTTGATTAGAGCTTAATTTGACTTGATAAAATAAACAATGATCGCTTAGCATTCCGGACATCTGATAGTGCTGCACCAGTCCAAAGCTAGTTCCGGATGTTGTTCCTTAAACCGGAAGTGACATCGCCAGATTCGCTCTATTTGGTCAAAATCGGCATAATGGTGATGTTACCGCCACCATCAGGACTGGGTATAATACTATAGGATTGCCGTGTGAGAATGAGATGGAGTGTGTATATCACAGATCTTTCTATTGGCATTAAAATGACAAATTAAACATATGAATAGTGCAGGCAGAAGGCACAATCCACTGTTAATTGGGCTGGCCATAAGAGGGTTAAGTTGAGTTGAAAAAGTTTGAGAACCACTGTTTTATGCCACGCGCGTAAAACAGCAATGTGTGTTCTCAATGGATGTTCTCCCTGCGGCGCTCGGCAGCGCCACGCTTCCAGCTGCTGCTTTGGGCGGCACGTCACGCGTGTCAATGCTGCGTCGCTGCTGCATCGCTGCGCTTGGCTGCCGTTGTGAAGTGGCCTTTAGCATGCAACAGATGTCGCTGAGTCGCCCCCTAGTCTCGAGTGTGGATCCTCAACCTGCAGGCAGAGTTCACCTGGTTGCTGTTACAGCATATTCCTTCTCTGCGACAGAGAAGAAGAAGCATGTTCAGCTCCGTTGGTTCGGCAATTAGAGCTGAAGTCTGAACGGGGCTTTTCAGATGAGAGCGAAAACACAGCTGGAATTCCTAAAACACCGGAGGGGGGAGGGAGGGGGAGAGAGAGAGCCTTGGGGATGGAGGATGTTCTGAGGCCAGACCTGAAAGTTGATTCTGCATTGAATTTCCTCTGCAGACTTCCAATACATAACAAACACTCTGCCTGGTCTTAAGACTACACTGTGGCACTCTGCCGTAGGGGGGGGGGGGGGGGGGGGGGGGGGGGGGAGGGAGGGAGAGAGGGGGAGGGAGAGAGAGAGAGAGCAAAAGCATAATGGTTAAAGCGAAAGATGATTAGAGAATGACCATTGGATTTGAACTTGATGTTACTGCAACATGTGGGTGTGTGTGGATGGGTGGGTGTGTGCGTGGGTGAGAGAGAGTTGCACGTCTGTGAGAGAAAGTTTTAGTATGCAAGAGCGATAGATTGAATTGACAGAAAGAGAATGTGGCAATAGTCACAGGGAGAGATGTGTGTGTGTGTGTGTGTGTGTGTGTGTGTGTGTGTGTGTGTGTGTGTGTGTGTGTGTGTGTGTGTGTGTGTGTGTGTGTGTGTGTGTGTGTGTGTGTGTGTGTGTGTGTGTGTGTGTGTGTGTGTGTGTGTGTGTGTGTGTGTGTGTGTGTGTGTGTGTGTGTGTGTGTGTGTGAGAGAATATTTGGGGAGCTTATTATTATTATACAATTAGGATACGATCCAGGTTGGAGGTTAGGATGAGGCATTTAGAGGCTAGGTTTATGGGTTAGTGATGGAGTTATGCCTTATTCATGCTTTTAGTTGCATGCCAGTGTCGTACATTATACAACATATCGCAGTGTATCGGCTTTGGGGTTCCATTTATTAATGGCAATGACGAAATAAAATAAGTTAAACGCCATTCAGAAAATCAGCCTCGTAAAACGTAGATAGATTCAGTTTGTAGATCAGCTACTTTCAGTTATAAAATAATAAAAAAAACTATAATAAAAAATGGTGTCCTTTTCGATGTCCTCAGAAGCATAGTAATACAAACAGTTCTGTATGCGTGCGGACGTGTGTGCCTTGTTGAATCAAATCACTGCTGTTTATTCCCCTTTCCTTCTCAGACTCGCCCCCTCGTGATGTATAATTAATGATAAAAGGTTTCCAGACTGCTGTAAGTATATGCAGGTCCTTGGAACCGTCTCGGAGGCCTCGGGAGCACAGCTCTGTCATCAGCCCGAGACACCGTTGGCCTTTCTTGTTTCTTGCTCTCGTGTCTTTTTTCCCTTCTCTGAACTTGTGGGATTCATTCCCCACTGAAGCTGTGCCGCAATTAAGACCACAGACAGACATTATCGTATACTAAAGCAGTGGTTGTCAACCCTGTTCACATCAAGGTCCATTATCTATTTGGCATTTGAGCCACGGACCACCATGATGAGATTTTAGCCTCTCAGACCCAAAAATAAGCATATGTGACCGGGTCTGGCAAAATGCATTTTATCGAGAAGCTGGGGACCTGAGACGTTTCCCAGCCCGGAGAATATACTTTTTCCTAGGTCTAGCAGGCTTTATTTCGGCGAGTAGCTACGTGGTTTTGTTTATTTTCTTTAAAGTATAACCCCTCGCACGGCAGGGGAATATTTTGCCTGTGAGCAGCAGAGGCGTTATACCACAGTATCTGCTCTCCCACTGACATCGGTTGTCCATTTATCTCCAGCCAAGTTACTTCCACGGTCCACCATAGCTATAAAATCCCAAATGCTCCTCCATACACTATAGCCATGTTGAAGAATTCTTTGTTTACAAACACACAAGCACACTAATGGAGGGTGCTCAGGGAGTGAAACCTGAGGACAAAGACATTCCAAACACCAATCGAAAGCTACATGCAAATCTCGGAACTTCTCTTCTCCGCCCCCAAAACAGAGGTAAAATTACCGAAAAAACAAGCATACTTTGACTTATAAATACATATATTTAATTTACCCAAATCAATAATCTGTTGGAATGAAAACCTTCTTCAACATTCAAACTGTGTTGATATGAAAAATTCGAAAATCACACCAAAAGAAATCTAGTTTATTTAGCGATTTTCTGCCTTTTCATTATTGGCGAGATGAGGACCATTTTGCCAGGCTCGGTCACATATTTGGTTATCACTGTGGTACCATTATAGGAGAGATGATAGCAAACGTTGATCAAAATAACCATCCTTCTACATTCTCTAATTGTGTAGACTTCTTGTAAAATAAGTAATGCAGATGTTTAACAATAATTTAACTCCTGAGAGCGTAAAATGAAACCTTACTCTCTCAAGAGTTAAAGATCTGTAGCTGGGGACCACCTGGAACCCCCTGAAGGATCACTGTTAGTCCCCGGACCACTGGTTAGTGGTTGAGAGCCACTGTGCTAAAGGCAGGTACTGTATCTGCAAATAGCTGCTGTATACAGTATATAGGTTTAAACTGCTCATGGCTTGTTTTCAGAGACCTGGTTGCTTAATTTAGACCTGAGGACGATTCTACAAATCTCTTCTAAATCCTGACAGTTTTCTGAAAAACCCATGTTTCTATGTCAAGGACCCCCAAAAATATATGTAATTGGCCACAGACCCCCATCTCAAAATATGTTCTAGGGACCCCCCCATAAGCAAAGATTTGAGTTTAAAACGTTCGCTCTGAAATAATATTCAAAGATTTGCGCCACATTTCCGCGATTTTTGAATAATACCAGACCTTCAAGCTCGTAGCGCGGCACTCGGTGCCGCGTTATGAGCTTGTAGATCTGCTATTTTTCAATAGCTAAAGTATAACAAAATGCTTAAAACACCAAAAGGGGTTCCCGCCCAGAATGGGTTAACCACTGGTATTCCGTATGTGTTTTTATATTAGCTGGTCTCTAGGTTTTACCTCCTCTTCAGGCAACGTGCGGTCGTTGCTACGCTAACATTATTGGCCTGCGGGGAAATTTGTCTCGTCACATAATTGACGAGTGTATTGTAATTAATCACAATGGCCGGACACGCATTATTAACTTGATCTGTATTTGTTTTCTGCCCAGGGGAGGTTCTCTAATGTGGACACGGGGGTCTTCCTGGATAATGAGTGCCCGTAGGAGGGTATTAAAGCTAATCATTGTGCAGAGCCAGAGGGATTTTGATTTAGCGCACCTCTACATTGTAAAATGCGGTGAGGGTGGTGGTTTAGGGAGAGCGAGGGGTGGGATTACTCCAGAAGCTGAGGGATATAAATATACCCTTAAGGGAGCGGATTTCCTCTCCTGCCAGAGAGAGCTGCTATACTGTAGCTGTTGCCTAGCTGTGCGAAAAGGAAGCATTATATTGTCGCTGTCGGAGGTGGTAAAACCCTGTATGTCCAAAACTTTTACTTTTCAGTAAATGTTGAATGGAAGAACATACAATTGGATCCGATGTAGTTGTTGTTTAGTCATCTGTTGATACTTTTCCTTTGTATTCATGAAAACACCATGCACACTTAGCCAATTTTACTTTCATTTAAAATAAACTATGAGCCTCACAGCTAGAAGTTCCCTGGTTCGATTCCCGCCGGGGGGGGGGGGGGGGGGGGGGGGGTGCTGTGGGCGCCAGGGGGCGTGTTCTCGAGTACATCCACGTATGTTAGTGTGCGACAACGTCGTGATCGATGCAATGAAATGCAAAAAAAGATTTAAAAATAAATAAATATATATATATATATATGAAAGACGCACTGTGAGCTTGTAGATCGGCTATTTTCTGCTACTTTTGCGTGACATATTAATTTGGGGAAAGAACAAAACAAGTTGAAATATGGAGGAGATAGCAGGTTTTCTGCCCGACACCAACCACATCACAGAGGCCCAGAGCGTATTATTCACACGTCCTCTGTATTTTAACGGCCACATTGAGTTACCGACTTACCGTGCGGCAGAGAGGGGAGATGCGCATGCCAATTAGCAGTGGTGTTAAAAGTAACTAAGTACATTTACATTTACTGTAAGTACTGTAAAGTTTTGAGGTACGGTTTTGAGGTGCTTTTGCCATTCGGCCAAAATAGCCAATCTACAAGCTCACAATGTGTTGCGATGTGACACATTGTGAGCGTGTAGTACTTTTGCTTTTGGTACTTAAAGTACATTGATGTCATTTGATGAGGTATTGACATTCAATGTCAATACCTTTGTACCAATATGTTATATATGTGATGTATTCCCATGCTTTTTTGTTCTTGCTTAATGTAAGTCGCTCTGGATTAAGAGCGTCTGCTAAATGCCTAAATTGTGAATTGTACCAACGTACTGAAGTACGTTCTGAATTCCGGACTTCTACTTATAACGGAATATTTCTACATTGCAGTATTGCTACGTTTACTGAAGAATGTGAATACTTTCTGGATGATGCCCGCCTACATGTTGCAGTGACACACCAAAACTATGTTGCAATGCCAACCCATCCACGGAGTAGCCTTGATGTGTAATGATGCTATTAGGGAGGTTTGGAAGGACGGCGGAGGGCACAGATGCCGCAGCATCGTGCATTATTGACTGTAATTTCACTAATAGTTGTACACACAGTGTATGCTGTGGATTGTGGTTCATCGCACATGGCCTGCTTTTGTTTGTTTTTAAGCAATTCCAGCAATTCTGTCTGCTCTTGTTAACTCTTTGCCAGATTCAAGTCAAATCAATGTAGTTGATAGGATTCTCTATGGCAGAATGCAGTTTTTGAATGATTTATTGAAAATTCTCTGTTGTGAATGTGCGGCAACTCCACCGCCTTACGGCGAACCAGGCAGTTGGTCTTCTTCCTCCTCATCTGATGCCAGTTCTAAATATATAAAAATAAATAATCATTTAGCTGTCGTGCACGCTACTATTACATTCCTTTGGTGTAACCTAATGCATACAAATTTTGCCAATCACATACGAATTGTAGCCAACCGGCCATTCTTTATTGCTATTTTTTACCCTGGTGCTAGCGATCAAATTAATTTATTGTACCGTGTTTTATAGGCTAAATCATAAGATGATCGCTACAAAAAGATGCTTGGATCATTATCAGTCAGATCACGATAAAATAATATGGCGACGCGAGAATGACACACGACGATGTGTGGTCGTGGCTATTGCTGGCCAGCCATTAGCTTTGTTAGCCCCGTTAGCCACTAGCCCACTGATCACTATAGCAGGGCATTTTCTTCTACAATAAGATTACCTTTAGTGAAAATATCAGGGGTTGATCGTCTTCTTCAATGGTTTCGCGGTACGGCTCAAACTCCTCATCGGAGGATGGTGGGGAGACAAAGAAAAAAACCTTGGCCCACGTGTAATCCCCGTGGGTGGACGTTACAGGGGGGGGTCTTCACTCGAGTCAGGCCGGGGAGAGGTAAACAGGCTAACAGCAGCCGGCTGCCACCGGGCTAGTGGCTGGGAGATGGCCGATGGTACCTGGCTGAGTGTGATCCGGCCGGCTCAGGGTGGTCCCCGCTCCGGTTCTAAGCCCAGCCACTGGTCCCAGCCACCGGGCTGGGACTGGAGAAGGCCACTGGGACTGATGGATCATTACTACTACCGCAAAACTCGCTCAAATAAATATTACTGCTTTCAACTTCAAAAACTTCAAAACATACACATGTGACACAGGTTTTCTGGGTATTGTAGTTCGAATTTAAGCTCAGGCTCGTCAACAGAGGTGCGGACCGAGTTAATCTAAACATATTAATAAAAAATGAGAACCCCGACAATTATCGGGGTTCACAGAAGTCGGTAATTAATCACTTAACGAGTTTTCGCGTGAAAAATGGTCAAGGAGTTAACAAACATAATTTTGTCGATGTCGGATAGAGAGCTTGCATGTCCAAAACTGTTCCTTTTTTATGCTAATTGTTTTAACCCATATACGACGCGAGGCCGATTCTACAAATGCCTGGTAAATCAGTAGTTCTCAAACCTTTCTTAATTCAAAATTATTAAAAAATGGCCTGGGCGGTCCAGGCACCTAGGGCTTGTAATCCAGCATGACAGTGTGTAGCGGTTCGAGTCCCGATACCGACGAACTTTGCTGTGTCTTCACACCCCCCCCATTTATCTCCCTGTTTCCTGTCTACCTACTGTACAACTATCAAAAGCAAAAAGCCCCAAAAAAAAAAAAATATATATAAAAAAACAGCTAAAATCTAAAATGACACAGAGCTGCTTTCCTGTTTTTTAATGGATTAAATTGTGAAAATAGCCAGTCTGCTATTTGAAGTACTTTATGATGAAGACATGGAGATGCAAGGTTTCTGCCCGACAGCAGATGCTTGGCTAATGGGACTGACCATGATGTGGCTGGTTTGGGTGACTGACCCCTCCTCATTATCACTGCTTGTCCTACAGGCTAAACTGAAGCCCCTGAACATGACCCCTCCTCATTATCACTGCGTCTGCCTTGCAGGTTAAACTGAACCCCCTGAACGTGACGCCTGCGATCCGGGCAGTGGACATGGACAGGAACATCCAGCCCCCTTCAGACAGGCCTGGCATCCTTTACTTCATCCTAGTTGGTAGGTGGTGTTACATTTATAACCAAGTACATGTAACACCCGGATATGTTTCTACTTGCAAAAAAGAGATTTCAACCTTACTACTACTTGTACTACTAGGACTTTTTAGAGGAAATTATGTAAAAAATTAATACAAATATGCTAATGTTATGCACACACACGTTGATATTTTTTTTCTTTTTTACTTTACTGGAGTATTTGACATTTTCTGTACTTTTACTTCCACTCCAATACAATCCAGATGCAAAATGTTTACTTTTTTTTCCTAACCACTTCAGCCCATCTACATTTCAGCTATTTGAAAATAGTCAATCTCTGACTACTTTTACTTGTATTAAGATGTACATTTTGATGCCAATACTTTTGTACTTTTACTCAAGTACATTTTGAATACGGGACTTCTACTCGGAAGCCTATAGCCTATCTATAGTACATTGCAGTATTGATACTTTTACTTAAGTAAACATGTGAGTAATTATTCCATCACACACGCCTTACTGATGTGTTTGGGGGAATGTCATAGCTATAGCTGAATGGTTAGAGACAGGCCATGTGGGAACAAAGAGAAGGTCGCCGGTTTTGTCCCTTTCCCCTGAGCAAGGCACTTAACCCCTAACAGCTCCCTGGGCGCTGCGCATTAAAGCTGCATGCTCCTAGTAGTTATAGGATGGGTAAAAGCAAAGGACAAATTTCACATCATGTTGTAAATGTGTCCTCTGCATTTAACCTGTCTGTCTGTGTCTGTCTGTCTGTCTGTCTGTCTGTCTGTCTGTCTGTCTGTCTGTCTGTCTGTCTGTCTGTCTGTCTGTCTGTCTGTCTGTCTGTCTGTCTGTCTGTCTGTCTGTCTGTCTGTCTGTCTGTCTGTGTCTGTCAGCATACATCGAGTACAATCAACTATAATAATAAGGCTTAAATCGTTAATGTGTCTAAGTATTTTCAGGGGGGGGGGGGGGGGGGGGTCCACAGCTAAAGTACACATTACTGTCGGGTCCTAGGCATGAAAACACGTTTGAGAACCAGTGGCAAAGTGTGTGCCGAATCCAAACAAGTGATGAATGTTGATTGCAGGTTATCCACCGACGTGGGCAGAGTATTTCACCCTGAATCGGACCACCGCAGAGCTCCGTGTTCTGCAGCCCATCAACAGAGACCTGCATCAGAGATTCACCCTGGTCATCAAGGTGAGTTCTGACGTCTTGATGCAACAGCAGGTTCCTGAAAGTTCAATGGGAGAGGTGTCACAAAGTGAGAGACATCCTGTCGTGCTGGGCTGGGTGCCAATACAACTTGGAGCACACAATGACTTCTCTGAGTGAAAAGCTGGATTGTCCAATGCATCTGAACAGTGGAGGAGGAAGTCATTGTTGCGAAAATGTGATGGTTGCAGCTAGTTTTGTATGGTGTGCGGACATCCTGCGGACATCCTACACACACACACACACACACACACACACACACACACACACACACACACACACACACACACACACACACACACACACACACACACACACACACACACACACACAAAACATTTGAGAACCAGTATTGTAATTGCATTAGCATAGTAGATACGAAGTCCACCTTTACCCGCTCTGGCAGTGTGATTAAAACCAGAAGATGATCCCAACCCTAGTTACCCTATGAAGGTAGGATGATGAAGTAAAAATCAATGTGAAGTGTTGGAGGACAGAGTGATAATTATGAGAATACATACAAGAATGTCAAATCATTATCATTATTATTATTATAATGAGTTTGGCTTCGCTACATGGCCAGTCTAGGTAATAATGGAAAGGGTAAAGACAGTGTGTTTACAGTTTATTACGCCACCTGCAGCTCATTTATATTGATCTATTCTCATTCTCTTCATAACACGTTTGTCTTATAAGGCAGTCTGTTATGGAGTTCCATTAATTAATTTATTTATTTATTTATTTATTTATTCTTTGATTATATTGTTCTGGCCCATGCATGCACCATCTAATTAATGCCTCGGGAAAACAAAATTGGCCAGAGGCCAAAGTTAATTGCAGACCTGCTCTAGACAGTATTCAACATGCATCAAAACAAGTAATAATCATGTTTATGTAGATTGGTTAATACATTTTAAAAGTTGACCACATTAGTTAATGAGTATCTATTCTGCTCGTTCATAAATTAAATGATATATCAGAGTGCTCTATAACGTCAAAACCAGAGCACTCAGAAATCTGAAGAGCGTATTACTTTGACCTATGAAAAGCATTTTATAAAATGGGATATAATATTACCACACGCAGCTATGCGTTTGAGGTATTTGCCTTATGTTTATCTGTGGGGTGAAAAGTAGAAAAAACACCCGGTTATCTTGTTCACATTTTTCATGATCTTCACCGTGCACGTTGTTCCACATCGAGGAAAATTCACATTTTATGTGAACTTTCTTTTGCCTTTACCTGGGTGCACTAAGCAAGATAATCTCAGCCCTTGAACCTTATCTCCAACTGCTTGTTGATGTCTGGGAGAGAAGAAAGATGTTGTGATTTATGGACTCGGCAGTTAGGCGAGGCTGCCACACTCATGAATCCTAATTTAGAGTGGAGCCGGGGATTTCCTGGGGTGCTGGTGCAACGCCGCCTAACACACTGAAGTTCACATTCACCCATACTAACCTTCACATGCCCCTGGGCAGCCTGCATGTTTAACACACTGAAGTTCACATTCACCCATACTAACCTTCACATGCCCCTGGGCAGCCTGCATGTTTAACACACTGAAGTTCACATTCACCCATACTAACCTTCACATGCCCCTGGGCAGCCTGCATGTTTAACACACTGAAGTTCACATTCACCCAATATAACCTTCACATGCCCCCGGGCAGCCTGCATGTTTAACACACTGAAGTTCACATTCACCCAATATAACCTCCACATGCCCCTGGGCAGCCTGCATGTTTAACACACTGAAGTTCACATTCACCCAATATAACCTTCACATTCCACTGGGCAGCCTGCATGTTTAACACACTGAAGTTCACATTCACCCATACTAACCTTCACATGCCCCTGGGCAGCCTGCATGTTTAACACACTGAAGTTCACATTCACCCAATATAACCTTCACATGCCCCTGGGCAGCCTGCATGTTTAACACACTGAAGTTCACATTCACCCAATATAACCTCCACATGCCCCTGGGCAGCCTGCATGTTTAACACACTGAAGTTCACATTCACCCAATATAACCTCCACATGCCCCTGGGCAGCCTGCATGTTTAACACACTGAAGTTCACATTCACCCAATATAACCTCCACATGCCCCTGGGCAGCCTGCATGTTTAACACACTGAAGTTCACATTCACCCAATATAACCTTCACATGCCCCTGGGCAGCCTGCATGTTTAACACACTGAAGTTCACATTCACCCAATATAACCTTCACATGCCCCTGGGCAGCCTGCATGTTTAACACACTGAAGTTCACATTCACCCAATATAACCTTCACATGCCCCTGGGCAGCCTGCATGTTTAACACACTGAAGTTCACATTCACCCAATATAACCTTCACATGCCCCTGGGCAGCCTGCATGTTTAACACACTGAAGTTCACATTCACCCAATATAACCTTCACATGCCCCAGGGCAGCCTGCATGTTTAACACACTGAAGTTCACATTCACCCAATATAACCTTCACATGCCCCTGGGCAGCCTGCATGTTTAACACACTGAAGTTCACATTCACCCAATATAACCTTCACATGCCCCTGGGCAGCCTGCATGTTTAACACACTGAAGTTCACATTCACCCAATATAACCACCACATGCCCCTGGGCAGCCTGCATGTTTAACACACTGAAGTTCACATTCACCCAATATAACCTTCACATGCCCCTGGGCAGCCTGCATGTTTAACACACTGAAGTTCACATTCACCCAATATAACCTTCACATGCCCCTGGGCAGCCTGCATGTTTAACACACTGAAGTTCACATTCACCCAATATAACCTTCACATGCCCCTGGGCAGCCTGCATGTTTAACACACTGAAGTTCACATTCACCCAATATAACCACCACATGCCCCTGGGCAGCCTGCATGTTTAACACACTGAAGTTCACATTCACCCAATATAACCTTCACATGCCCCTGGGCAGCCTGCATGTTTAACACACTGAAGTTCACATTCACCCAATATAACCTTCACATGCCCCTGGGCAGCCTGCATGTTTAACACACTGCAGTTCACATTCACCCAATATAACCTTCACATGCCCCTGGGCAGCCTGCATGTTTAACACACTGAAGTTCACATTCACCCAATATAACCACCACATGCCCCTGGGCAGCCTGCATGTTTAACACACTGAAGTTCACATTCACCCAATATAACCTTCACATGCCCCTGGGCAGCCTGCATGTTTAACACACTGAAGTTCACATTCACCCAATATAACCTTCACATGCCCCTGGGCAGCCTGCATGTTTAACACACTGAAGTTCACATTCACCCAATATAACCTTCACATGCCCCTGGGCAGCCTGCATGCTTACCCAGAGAGGAGAGGAGGAATAGAGTAGACCAGTTTGCACATCACGGTCCATTATTTATTTGGGCCACCATGCCTCTCAGACCCAAAACGTAAGAACATTTTGTTGTTGTTGGATAAGATTTTGTCCACAATTCTATGCTGTAATGATGTGGTACCATAGGAGAGAGTACAGGCAAACATTGATCAAAATAACAATTATTCTACATTGTGTAATTGTGGAGAGAATTGTAGATTAAGCAATGCAGTTGTTTAACAATAATTGAACTCTTGAGAGCGAAACATAAAACCAAAATGCACCCGTAAGGGTCCATTTGGTTTCATTTCCCCCTAGGTCCATAGCGCCTGTAGTCTGCACTAAGCAGAATGACAATTACAAAGTCACAGCCCATGCAGTGACCCGCCCCAAGCTTGGGCAACAAGCGTGAGCAGAGAACACACGATCACAGTGACATTATGACATCGCAGAAACCCTGATATTTCTACAGTGTTGGCAATGCAATCAGTACAGCCACAGCCTACAGTGTTACTAATAAGACAGAAACATTGAATATATCATGATGTGGGAGAGGAGAGGAGTGAAGTGGTCTGGCTGCGAGTGGTAACACATGAAATGGATGGTGTGTGTGATGAGCATTTTTGCAGGTCTCAAGAGAAGATATTGTGCATGGTGGCTACAGGAAGAGAAACACTGCTGAGTGAGTGAGTGAGTCGAGGTGTCGAGGAGTGAGAGAGATAGCAAACCTACAGTATCTAGCTGAGTCATATGAGAGAGAGAGAGAGAAAGAGAGAGAGAGAGAGAGAGGGGCAGAGAGAAGCAGAGCATTGCTGTGGGACTCGGTGAGGCTGGAAGGAGCATAATTAGACTTGATACATATTAGTATTCTGGAGAGCGCTCTGACACAGCACAGCATGATATTCCAGCAATGTCCAAAACTGTTACTATTCAGGAAAGGCCACGTGCTCCAGTGGATCCACTGTAGCCATTATTTAGTTACAATCTCTTGTTATATCTTTATAAAAGCCACAGACACACTTTCAAAATGGTAAAAGACTAATAATTAGCTAAATAGCCGATCTGCATGCAAGCTCACAATGCATGAAATGAAATGAAATGATGAAATCACCATGCATTGTGAGCTTGCATGCAGATTGGCTATTTCCGCTACTTTGTCCTGCCCTATACGACAGGGCAATGGTTTTCAACCCTTATTAGTATTCGGCATTTGAGCCGCAGATGAGATTTAGCCTCTCAGACCCAAGACGTACAGTAGAATATCCTTATTATCCTTGGATAAGATATTAGGAGAGATAACAGGAAATGTTGATCAAAATAACAGTTCTTCTACATTCTCAAATTGTGTGGAATTGTAATGCAGATGTTTAGCAATTATTTAACTATTAATTAATAATGTAACTCTTGAGAGATAAAGATCTATAAGGGTCCATTTGGTTACCTGGGGACCACCTGGAACCCTCTCAAGGACCACCGGTGATTCCCCGGACCACTGGTTGAGAACTAGCCTATACTGCGATAGGCCGATAGGGTATCGATAAAGAATAACATTATAAAAATACAGTGACGGTATGTTAGTACAATATAACTGCCACATCTGCAGCAGAGTCGTATAGATGAGAGAGTTACGACAACTCCACCACCAGTCCAATGCCTGTTCTTCTACATAGACTTCTATTGCCGAAGAGTGACAAAGGCCTGAACCGGAAATCTACGGAATGCATTGGAGTCTATGGGCTTTAGAGTGACAAACGAGTCACATGAACCACGTGACGGGCTGTTTTCTGTCCTCTCATTAGCAGAACTCTCCTTTCAATGGCTCTGATCTGCAGTGGCCGGCGGTGGCCACCCTACTCTTGATTGAGATGGGAAATATAGTCAGCCTGAGCAGCAGTGGCTCAGGAGGTATGATGGGAAATGTAGTCCCCTGGGCAGCAGTGGCTCAGGAGGTATGATGGGAAATGTAGTCCCCTGGGCAGCAGTGGCTCAGGAGGTATGATGGGAAATGTAGTCAGCCTGAGCAGCAGTGGCTCAGGAGGTATGATGGGAAATGTAGTCCCCTGGGCAGCAGTGGCTCAGGAGGTATGATGAAGCAGTCATCTTGGAACCAGAAAGTGTACCAAATGGAACCATTTGCTTCCATTTGCACACTCTCAGAGTTATGGGAGTCCTTGCAATTAAAAAGGATTGAGAACCACTGCGGACACTCAGTTAAAATAGGGCAAGACGAGCACCTCCCCCGCGGTCGTCTCCTGCAAAAGGAATGTGTTTCGCTTCCAATGCCTGATGGAACAATATGCTCCAAGGTCATGGATGCACTGCAGAGACCTGGGATGCATCATGGGAGCAGAAAGGGAGACGGGGACGAGAGGCATAGGAAAGGAGCGAAGGGGAAGAGGAGATGAGGTTGGCGTGGGAGAATGAAGACTGAGTGATAAACGGTGACTCTGGGAGGCAGTGCATCTCCTGTGGGTCGCAGGGCCGGGCTGCGGAGCCAGCAGGGGAACCCGGGTCATTTACCACTGCCTCCCAGTAACAGGGACACCGCTAAAGAGCTGAACCACCTGGGAACGGCCTTTACTCACGCGTGCACACACACACACACAAAGTCGGACTATGTTCAGCGCACGACACTAGCACACAGAATAAAGTATAAATCAAGCAAAAACTCAACATCCCTTAAACCCCTAAATCTAACCTCTGCGTGTCAAACCGTAACACCAAACTGAATGTTTGTTTAAGCGTAACCCTATCAATTTGAACCATAAAACAACCAATTATCTTTTGAAAACAGCCCCGTCACGTGGTGAAAATCTCTTATTTCACATATTTAACTATACTTGTGGAGACATTTGGCCCCCACAAGTATAGTAATACAAGCGCACACACACACACGCACACGCACGTATGTGCACGCACAGTGTGTCCATCAAGGGGAACAGTTGTCCCTTAGGTGTCTGTGAGAACAGATTGGATCTTGAGGGAGGAGGGCTGTGAGGCCAGGTCTCTGTGTGGCTGTCGTTTATCATCACTCAGGGTGTGTGGAGGGTGCTTAGAGGAGATAGACACCCAACCAACACCCACCGTGGGGGGGGGGGGGGGGGGGATAGAGGTGGAGGGTGCTTAGAGGAGATAGACACCCAACCAGCACCCACCGTGGGGGGGGGGGGGGGGGGGGGGGATAGAGGTGGAGGGTGCTTAGAGGAGATAGACACCCAACCAGCACCCACCGTGGGGGGGGATAGAGGTGGAGGGTGCTTAGAGGAGATAGACCCCCAACCAGCACCCACCGTGGGGGGGGGGGGGGATAGAGGTGGAGGGTGCTTAGAGGAGATAGACCCCCAACCAGCACCCACCGTGGGGGGGGGGGGGGAGAGGTGGAGGGTGCTTAGAGGAGATAGACACCCAACCAGCACCCACCGTGGGGGGGGGAGAGAGAGGTGGAGGGTGCTTAGAGGAGATAGACACCCAACCAGCAGTGGGTGTGCTTAGAGTCCAGACACCCACAGAGAGAGAGCGAGAGAGAGAGAGGTGGAGAGTGCTTAGAGTCCAGACACCCACAGAGAGAGAGAGAGAGAGGTGGAGAGTGCTTAGAGTCCAGACACCCAACCTGCACCCACCATGGTGGAGAGAGAGAGAGAGAGGTGGAGAGTGCTTAGAGTCCAGACACCCACAGAGAGAGAGAGAGAGGTGGAGAGTGCTTAGAGTCCAGACACCCAACCTGCACCCACCATGGTGGAGAGAGAGAGAGAGGGGCGTGGATGGTGCTCAGAGGAGATAGACACCCAACCTGAACCCATCACGGTGGAAAGGAGGCCACAGACACTGCATCAACGCCCCCCCCCCACCCGATTGCAATTATCCCAGGCCGTTTCAGACAGGGAGCGAGTGACGTGGGCATTCTCGCTTGGATCGGAACATCTGCACATGAGGGGCGCCAGGTGTTTCCAGCTGCTATTCAAAAAATACATTTTTAATTCTTTCAAATGTTTTGACAATTTCGGAACATTACAGTATATGACATTTTATAAATGTTTGCCCATAATGACATGCCCCAAAATGAGGAGACCAGTTTGAAAGTGGTTAATTTGCTAAATTAGTCCCCATCCAGGGCTTAGACAGGCTGATGTCACCTTACTTACCCCCGCTCCGACGGCATTTCGTTGCTGTCGCACTGAAACCTCATAATGTCCAAAACATTTCAGGAGACAAAGTACGGCATTCATTCATTTTACGGATATGGAGATAAGAGGTTTCTGCCCACGACGGCGAACGATTTTCAAAGCGTTTCAGAAAAAGTCCCCGTGGTGGCCGTCACCGGTGACACGCGACACGACGGTGCCGTGTTTTCTGAAGGTGGAGCGAAGGCAGTGACAGCCACCGAGACCAAGCCGTGCTCCGCCGCTCGTTTAGATGCCTCGACGGGCGTGCCAGTACGTGTGAAGGTTAAAGTGTGAACCCTAGTGAGACGCACGGCTTTGAAGCTGCAAGGAGGAGGTTGCAGATTGATGTGTCCCTCAAGCAGCTCCTATGATACTCACCAAAGTGTGCCGCATGCAGACAAATGTCACACACACACACATGCACGCAAGCTTACACACACACACACACACACACACACACACACACACACACACACACACACACACACACACACACGTACATTCAGAAAGAAATAGGGGGTGGCAAAAGTTACCTCTTCAGCCCCACTTCTACAATAGATTTTGATTTTGTATTCCTCCTTAGGACCCGAAATCACACCTTAGAAAGTATGAGTGTCTATTTCAAACACAAAGTTTCCTCTTTTCCATCACCAAACCAGGGATGTCATCACCAAACCAGGGATGCCATGTTGAAAGTTGTTAATAATAAATGAATGGTTGCATACAATGAAACGCTTATCTAAAACACATCGATTGCGATGAAATCAGATTAATCTGCTAAAACAATTATTGTCCTCAACAGACTTAGGAGAATAGTCTGTGAAAATAGCAGATATAGAGCTTGTAGGTGGCTATTTGTTTTTCTTTTTTGCAAAGACAGTGTAAATAGGTGGGTGAGGCTTGCTGTCGGTATCAGCCGATATGCGCTCCCCTCTGCAACCTTTATTCATATTCTGTCTGCTCTTGGACACAGAGAGCATCTCACTGTCTGAAGAGTTGCTATGGTGCTATGGAGTGTTATGGTCCTGGAATCTGTAATGTGCTCTTTTTCTTCCTATTTCTTTGGAGGTTGCATTGTACTTAAAATACAACACATGCTTACTGACGCATACATGCTGATGGTAGGTGTTGTTCTAAGTACTGATAGCTGATGCGTCCTTCGAAACTGTAACACTTGTGCAAGGACGCCCTGTGATTGGCCAGTAGCCTCTTTGAGTGGCAGTCGGGGAAAACGCTCTCACCAGAACGAATTATTTACTAGTGTCTGCTTATCGGGTCGCAACTAGAACGGCCCTGAGTGAACTTTTTTTTGTCTTTCGCCTTTATTTTATATTTTTATAGAGGGATAGACAGTAGGCTGACAGGAAATTGGGGGGGGGGGGGGGGGGGGGCAGGTGTTGTTGTAAGTACTGGGAGCTGATGGCAGGTGTTGTAAGTAGTGGGAGCTGATGGCAGGTGTTGTTGTAAGTACTGGGAGCTGATGACAGGTGGTGTTGTAAGTACTGGGAGCTGATGGCAGGTGTTGTTGTAAGTACTGGGAGCTGATGGCAGGTGTTGTAAGTACTGGGAGCTGATGGCAGGTGTTGTAAGTACTGCGAGCTGATGGCAGGTGTTGTTGTAAGTACTGGGAGCTGATGGCAGGTGTTGTTGTAAGTACTGGGAGCTGATGGCAGGTGTTGTAAGTACTGGGAGCTGATGGCAGGTGTTGTTGTAAGTACTGGGAGCTGATGGCAGGTGTTGTTGTAAGTACTGGGAGCTGATGGCAGGTGTTGTTGTAAGTACTGCTAGCTGATGGCAGGTGTTGTAAGTACTGGGAGCTGATGGCAGGTGTTGTTGTAAGTATAGGGAGCTGATGGCAGGTGTTGTTGTAAGTATAGGGAGCTGATGGCAGGTGTTGTTGTAAGTATAGGGAGCTGATGGCAGGTGTTGTGCTCCACCTCAGTATTCCATCTCCCAGGGGGTCTAGCACGTTGAAACGGAGATAGACACTCCTGTGCGGCCGATAGCGACAATAAGCACCGCTGACCTAACCTCACCCACCAGGCTTTCCACCACCTCGGAGGAAAGCCTGGTCTCTGTTTCATTTCGGTATATGATCCGCTCGGGAGCGGATGATA
Source organism: Electrona antarctica (assembly GCF_951216825.1). Lineage (NCBI taxonomy): Eukaryota > Metazoa > Chordata > Actinopteri > Myctophiformes > Myctophidae > Electrona > Electrona antarctica. The sequence goes on from NC_136791.1 coordinate 18,616,528, forward strand.
TCGTTACGTCATGTTGTAGTATTGTTTTGTAGTCGACAGGCAGGAACAACAAATACGAACTTCCTTTTCCCTCAAACCGGAAGAATAACAATAAAAGCTCTCGTAGCCTGCAGCTTTTATTGAGAAAAATCGGTTTGAGGGAAAAGGACGTTCGGGTTTGTTGTTCCTGCCTGTCGACTACAAAACAATACTACAACCTGACGTAACGATATCATCCGCTCCCGCCCGGATCATATACCAAAATTAAATGGTGCCCAGGCTACCGCCGACCTACTTACTTGCTTAACGAAAGAATATTGGCTTCCCCAAAATATGATCTTCGGATCTTAGAAAATCGGCCCGCAATATTCCAAACACATGCGTTCTTTTTTTTCTATATCAAAACGTCCCATCATCGTCGTCATCATCATCAAATCGTATCCAACTACGGCGTCATCATGGAAGCTCTCAACATCACCAAAGCTTTGCGTTTTCTTTGACACATTTAACAATTAGTCGTATCCTAGATGAGAACAAGAGGGAGGAGAACATGTCCAAAACATAACAAGCGGCAGCAGAAAGCAAAAATAAAATAAACAAATAAATAAATAAACAAAAAACTATACAAGTGTGAATGAATAAATAAAATCTACAAAGCATTACTCAAAGTAAAGGTGTCTGTTGTGTTCCACTAAGTGACTATGAGGAGCCACAGTACAGTAGCTTCAACTCATTATTCTTATATGATAATATCCCAACACAGTAGTTTCAGGTTTCCCCCCATTTTATAAGTTGTACTGCATCTGATATATTTGTTGAACCGTGTCTCTCCATTTGTCAGTCTGAGGACATGTTTTATCAGAGTCAGTGTTTTGTCATTGGTTTCGCAGTATCCCAACAGGTACTTGTTTCTTATTTTAGCCTCTGTTTTGCCTAACAGCGTGAGTTGTAAAATTCTAATTATATTTGGCTCCTTGTGGTGATGTTTATAAAGTATTGTGATTGTTTTCTCCATGTGTACTCTCTGTCCAACAGGGAGATGCTGTAGTTTGTTGAATCTGATTCATTTTAGATTTTAGCGTTGGCTTAGCTATTCAAAAATATCTCACAGCGTGGCACTTTGTGCTGTGAGCTTGTACATCTCCTATTTTTGAACATATTGAAAGAACTACTGGTTTACAAGACAGTTGTAGAAGTGGCCTCAGGTCTTAGTGGGTTCACCGCATGAACCGATAGCATCCCTATTCTGGCAGTGCCGAAATAAGGGTCTGTGAAAATAGGAGATCGAGAGCTTGTACATCAAGATTCACCATCAAGATTCAAGACCTTTATTGTCACAAGGATGTACATGCACTATGAAGAACTTAGGTCGGGGGTGCTCCACAATAAACAGAAAAAAACTATTGTACATAAATAGCAATACTCAAGTCATCTAAAATTTACCGTCGATTTCTTGGCAAAGAAAGAGGGAATAAAAATCATTTTTTCCCTCTCTCTTTGCCAAAACAATTGAGAAATATATAAAAATAATAAGTCTAAATAGGTGAGGCTTGCTGTGTATCAGCCAAGATGCGCTTCCCTCTACAACCTTTATTCATATTCTGTCTGCTCTTGGACACAGAGAGCATCTCGCCATCTGAAGGTTATCTCCAAAGTTGCACGTATTCTGGTGGTGGAATCTGTTACGTGCTCTTTCTTTTTTCTTTCTTTCTTCCATTTCTTTGGTGGTAGAATCGGATTAATTTTAAAGTGTCCTCACGTGTGTGTGTGTGTGTGAAGTTCTTCTTCCCATTTTAGTTTTGACCTTGTGTCTTGTTGCCTGAGGCTACACTCTGAAAAACTGCTGAGATTTGATGTGACACTCTGACATTGATGTTTACCAAGAATTGTACAAGTGGGTGAAGATCACTGCTGGCCTTTTCTTCCTGTTTTACTGTTCTGGATGTACAGTATAATAACTTCTCATTTGTACATTATGCACACCAATAACAAAGCTGAAGACTCGGGGGGGAGATCATTTTATGTTGTAGCGCCCACACACTGTGGAACAATCTTCCATCTCATGTTAGAACTTCCCAAACCTTGCCTTTGAAAACTCACTTGCACTGAGAATTCGAAGGCCAAGAGTTGCTGTTTCCACTAGGCAATATGCCTGTCTATGTTGTCCTGTTTATTGTGCATTGTTTTTTTGCTCTTGGTATTTTAGTTTTTTACCGAGTGTACAGCACTTTTGTTCAACAGTGTTGTTTTAAATGTGCTCTATAGATAAAGTGAATTGGAATTATCGAAAGAAGTGGCAATGTGGTAAAAGATGGTTGGTGACAGGTGGCTGATGCACACCTCAGATAGTTGGTGACAGGTGCGTAGGATACAAGTTCAGTTAAGGGTGTCTTTGAAATACGAAGAAAAGGACCTGCACAATGTCAAAAACTTACCAAAGTTTTTATTAAATTGACATTTCGGTCGTTAAGACCTTAATCAGGACAGACAATATAGGCCTTGTAAAGATTACAATGCCTTAATCCAATTTAATTTAGACATTGTCCAAATATAATCAGTTGCTGTCGTGCCCTTATTAAAGGCTGTCATGTTTGTTGGTGTGTGAATTCAGGGTCTTCCTTTATCTCTCTTGGTATAATTTGTTCATCGCAGTGTTTAGTGTACTGTCAGTTTCTTGTGTCCTTCATTGATTCTCCGTACATAAAGGTACTGTTTTTTATTGAGTTAGGTCGAGTCACTGTTTTCAGTGAGGGCTAAAGATAAACACCAGGCTTTAACTCACCCTCTGCCAGCCTTTTTTCGTATTTGCTTACCTTTTAAATAGTCACAGAATATTCATCTCCACTGCGATCCACCCCCGACCGTTGATAATCAGAGAGACGTTCACTGTGCAAAAAATAACCTTGTGCCTATCTGTTCAATAGTTAGAGCCCATTGCAAATGGAATGGTGGTTGCGGCTGTGAACGATACAGGAAGAGGGATATGAGCATTCTAAAATTCCCTATCATGGAAGTGGACGAGAGGTAATTTTTAGCGGGGATTTCCTCGTTTCTGGTCTCACTGGGACTCGAGCGGGGAATAATAGCGGGTTAGTCAATATTGCCATCTAGTGTAAAAACTAAAAACACGAAAAACATGTCCAAACTCGTCCTTGGCAGTGTGGGCATTTATTTATACTGAACTCTAGTTTCCCAGTTTCTCCGCCATTGGTGTATGAATGTGTGTGTGTGAATGAGTGAATGTAATGCACAATCTAAAGGTGGCCTTACACTAGCCGATTTTTTTCAATCTGATAGCACCACACACTACAGGATAATCGGAGCGGGACAGAGCAAATATCAAACATTCTTGATGTTGATCGGGCCGATCCCGATCGCGCTTTGAGCGGTCGGGCACCCCCCGAGCGTCAAAAATGCCCGATTATCAGCTAGTGTAAGGCCACCTTAACTCACAACGTGTAGCGCTGCGACACTTTGTGAGCTTATAGATCTGCTATTTTCGGCACACAGCTTAGTATAAATCGGCATTCCAACGGAATTGCGGGACGCAGATATACATTTTAGTCATAATATTTAGTCGACTAAAACTAGACTAAAACTAAAACCTTTCGGATGACTAAAATATGACTAAATCTAAATGGAATTGTGTTCAAAATACTGACTAAAACTAAATCAAAATATGCTGTCAAAATCAACACTACTATACACAGTAACTATGACAACAGTTAACAGGTAGAGTACATATGTTACCAACGAGAATCTGTATGCCGGAATATTCAGGGTGAGCGACAAAATAGCAGCTAGGAGAATGAGACTTGCAGGACACTGCCAAAGACACCAAGAGCTCCCAGCCAGCAGACTGGTGCTGTGGGAACCAACACATGGGCACCGGTCACGAGGACGTCCCATACTAACATTACGTGGATGTACTCAAGAAAGATGCAGGAGCGCAAAGCACCAACGAGCTGGCCGGATGTAGGGAGAACCGGGATGACTGGAGGCGACGATGGAGGGCTCGTCTGAGGACGACCTAGAGAGAGATGTCAAACCTAGCCATGTCTAAATGACATAGCATACTGTACAGTAACATCCAGGGGCTGAGGAGCAATGGTGGACAAAGTATATTATCGTCGCTGTCAGGCAGACACCTCTTAACTCCATAAGTGGTTTTGACCTTTACAAGTAGTAGATATGCAAGCTTTTTTTTAATCCTGAAAAGTAACAGTTTAGGACATAATGAGGTTTCCACCCAAAATGATATACTCAAGTGAATAGTCCAGTATTCAAAAGTAAAATTACAAAGTACATTTTATTTTTAATATCAAAAGAATGCTGTATTAAAATGTAGAAGTGGTTAATTCATAATATATATATATTTTGTAAATGTTCGAGGACCAAATTCGAGGATTTCTTTTCTTAAAATATGTTTTAATTTTTTTTTAAATAGAAAATGCTACGAGTGTATAATTCAATCCGTAACGCAGTTCATGTAGAAGCACAGCACTGGCATAAGATGTCCATTATTACCCAAACCCTGGCCTGGCCTTTAGAGTCGTAGATACCATATGTGTTAAAGTGACATATACTGTACATGTACTGTATGCTAAAGGCCACATTGACGAACACACCAGGTGTGTTTTTTTTAAGAAAATGCCAAAATGCCCGTCCCTACCAATCTGCCCCATGCTGCTATCTGTAAGATACATGCAAGTTGGCCTTTAGGTAATGAACACTGCGGTGGCTGCATGGCCAGTACGGTCTTCTTATTAGCGTGCGTGTGCGTTTCACCCACCATACAGTGGCTCTCCAATCTAGCTTACAAGAGCATTATAAAATATATTGACTTGTGTTCTTTGCTGTTGCTACCCTTTAACACATTGAGAGCCCACGCAAAACTGCCCAAAATCACTTTCACCTAGAAAATCCATTCACATTTTTTATAATTCAGCTGACTGTGGAGACACATGCTGGAACTTTTTACTTTGAAATGTTTTATAGTTTCTGAGTTATTTAATTTAAACGCCAAATGCATTCTCAATGGCGAAAACACAAACTTTGGCACCACGTGTTAAAAAAAAAAAAAAAAAAGTGTTTTGATTTTTCTGATTTTTTTTAATAAAACATGAATAAAAGAATATATATATATATTTTTTTTTTCAAAGACGTCCACAGACGTCTTGGGCTATGCACGTGCGGTAATACCCAGGACGTCCACAGACGTTTTGGGCACAAAATGTGTTAAATGCTCATGGCCATTGACAAAGCATTGGGCGCTTCAAGTTATATATTTCGAAAACTAATTATTTCAAAGTAATATTCTCAAGTGTGCATGTCCACAGTAAGGTGGATTTTTAAAATTGTGAATTTAGTTTCTCTGTGAAAGTATGAAGGAATTTGGGAGGGTCCAAAGTTTTATCACTAGCATGTCTGAACTAAACTCACCTACTACTCTGACGGTCATGATGACCGTGTTTTTTGTGCAATTCCATTGGCCACTCTCTCCCTGCATCTCTTCTAATGCTCTTCACACCTCTTCCCCCGCGGTGGGGGGTTGACGACTTGCCATTGTCTTCTAAATGTCACATTCCAACTAATTCAAGGCAGCAGTATCAACTCGACAGGACAACTCAAGTTATTTTTTCTTTTTCATTTCAGTTTACCAAACTATAATTATAATGACGGTGTGAGCACTATATTGAATACCCTTGCGCAGCAAACACTGTCCGACTTTGTATTGAGCCAATAAAATAAGCTACCACACGTTATTGTAACAGCCAGAGCCAGGCACATTGCTCAGAGTCAGACGAAATACGACATTAGTTATATATTGTCATTTTTATATAGAGGGGGAAACATTATAGGCTACACGTGTGTTATCGATGTAATTAATATATATTTGATTGATTGTGCCAAAAAAAGGAAAGAGCCGTGCGTACGTGCAAATCAGTTCCACTGGTCGCTTGCAGAAAAGTTTACAGACAAAGGACGGACGGACAGAACTAACTGTTATCTTTTTACTGACAAAACATTTAGACGTTCGGGAGGTCTATCGCGTTGGAATGATTTCAAAAACATTTTTATTTGGAATGGCATCGGCAAGCATTCTCGCTCCAAGGAAAGGAAATTTCGGTCGGGTCAAACCGACCATGCACAGCTCGTAGTCACGATGCTATAAACCTTATTATTCCAACGTTTCGGCAAACAGGTTGCCTTCTGCAGGATATATTGAAAACAGCCTGAAATTTAAAAAAAACATGATCCGGATTAGAATGAGCTGGCGATATTTATATGCCAATAGGCTGTGGAACAATCCACATCAGCAGGCTATTTAATTTTAGCATGCTCTCCGAAAAATACATTTATTTCTGCAAACCGCATATACGGTAACAAATAGCCTATAACCTCTAAAACAACATTTAGTCTACATGTTGTGAGTAGGCTACATTCGTAATGTACGAGTACGTGTGGAAGTAGTTGGAATGCAAATGACCCATTTAGCTTGAACTCATTTAGCTAGTCTCCAGTCGGGAGGGAGGTTGCTTGCGGGGGAAGAGCGGTAATTTGGACGGAAAAGTGCAGATATAGTAGATATAAGTATGCCTAAAATCATATTTACAAAACGTTTCAGATGAAAAACAGATGATTTGAATCGAACATTTAGAAAAAGTCATGCAAGGGGAACCTTTCTCAGGATTCATGGGCAAAGAAAATCCACTTTAAATCTCAAAATCGGTCAGAAAGACCGCTCCGACGTGCTAGTGTTAAAAGTTAAATATCTAATATATAATAATAACGACAAAACATTTCATGTACACTCGCACAATTCCACAGTAAGCTGAACATGTCAAAGTTTGAATGGAGTTTCTAAGTGAAAGTGTGTAGGAGTAGTAAACCTTTGGTCTTTCGATATTACAGTGGTGCCGCTTGTAGCGACCCCACAATAAAGTGCAGTATTACTTTCAAGTAGTACAGGATAGTAGTAGTGCTGTCGCCTCACAGCTAGAAGGTCCTGGGTTCGATTCCCGCTCGGGATGCTGTGGGTGCTGGCGGCGTGTGTCCTCCTCCGCGTCATCAGTGCCCATACCCGAGGCGGGGTTGGCGAAAGGGCCTTTCTGTGTGGAGTTTGCATGTTCTCCCTGTGTCCCCTAAGGTAGGTACCTTCACAAAAAACATGCAGTAATCCTGGTCTCTAAACTGCCTCCCCCTGGCCAGCCGGGGCGCCTGATGGAGGGGAAAGGAACTGGTTGGAATAATGTGTTCCTTCCACGCGCTACGTCCAACCAGGGAAACTCCCCCCTGTCAGGTGTAAAGGAGCATCTTGGACACTCAGGCATGAAGGAAGCATGAGTTCAAGTCCGTTGCTCTCCCCATGTCCCCCATATATGGGGACTAGGTTGGCGGAGGGTGTGTAGAGCCCAGGATCACATTAGATAATTTATAATAAAAAAAAAAGAAAAAGTAGTACAGGATACATTTTCAAATGAAGTGCAGGTTTGATTATGAATGGTCGCAAGTTCAGTTATGAAGTAACAATTATTTTAGATTGTGCTTGGAAGGAAGGAAAAGTACAACAATATCTTATGGCCAATGGCAGGCTATTGCATGTCGAACAATCCTGTACTGTTAGGGCATTTTGTCCGAATGTGGTTTGCCTGCGCTGCTCTTCTCAATTAGCCTTGGATTCAGACTGCTTGCTGCATTTATTTTCTTCTTTTTTCTCACGAGAAAAATATGAACGTATAGCGAATCAGGCTGGATTCCAGGCTACTTCAACAATCCCCTCTTGTGGTCTCCCTATAGTGCCGATTCCACTAACAGGCTTCATGTTTGATGTTTAAAAGGTATTTTATTCCCACAGAAGAGACCAAACACTACTGCTGAACGTCACCCAGCACTAATACAGCATATTCTCTGATCATTTCTCTTTGGAGAGGATTAACCACTTCAACCCACTATACAGTACCAGTGGTCGGCTGGTTTTTAAGTGACACTCTAATTACTTAGATTTTCCTTTGATTATATTATTATCATTATAATGATTATATTATAATCTAAGAAATTGATATTCATATAGTATACTGTATGTTTTTTTTAATACTAACTCTGCCACAGGCCGCCTTATAATACGTTGTTGGAGACAGCATGTGAGTGGGGTGGAGAGGGCTGTGATGCTTGCTCATTCACTTGCGTTGATTCCCCCCCGCTCCGTCTCTCAGGTTTTCCTTGTGACGTGCTATATTTTAAGGGGAAATATTTACATACCGGTATTCACATGCCGATGTGACATTAATCTAAGGTGCTTTAAAGTAACAGTCCAATTGCAGGGGTGCTGAGCCAAGAATGTTTGAGAACCACTGCCGCAGATAGCAATGCATAATACGCATTCTTCAGGTTGGGGTATTCTCTCATAGCTTTAACCGTTTGACCGCTACCATTATTCAATCCCTCCGCCGCGTCCTGCCAGGGTTTTATCGCGCGTGACACTTACTTTGAAGAACCAAATATCCGTAATCGCATTTTACTATGAAACCATTCCGTGTGTGTTGACGAAGCTGGTGCTTGTTCTCTCGGTCGGTGGTGGAAAAAGTGGATCACAGCGCCTGCTACAGGCCGTTGAAAAGGCTTGTCTGGGACAAAGCGACCCGAGCAGGCAATGTAAGTGGATGCGCGCGCATCTTCAAAATGGCCGCGGCCATTGGCTCAGAAGCATAACAGAGCTAACGAACGGTAGCTTTTAATACGATCGTATTAAAACATGCATTAAATAATACATCGCTGTTAAAACGGCTTTTCCGGGTGTGGCACCGTGCGCTATTCTACGTGTCTATGTTCCTGGCAGGCCTCGTGTTAATATAGCAGCCTATGTTAGCCTGGCTCCAGCCTTGAATCGCTATCCACGCCCATTAAGAAAATATGTTATGGCGATACAGGTCTGGTGACTCTCCCTACGACGGCGTCAGTGTCGTTCGAAAATCCTATCGCAGCAGCTGATTGGCCATCAGCCCCCTCACTCGACAGCGTCAGACAACAAACATGGCTGCCCCCACTGCGGTGACTCACGACCGTATCAATCTGGCTATTAAATCGACGTACCGTATGATAGTTTCTTTACAGAAACGACAGGTTTTATAAACATCATCTGACAAATTTTACCACTTTTGTTTACATGCTAGTAGCGCTCGTTGGCTGTGTTTTTTTTGGTTAGCAAATGGGTTAGCCATAGCCACATGATTGACAACGTCATCTGCTTTCCTACTATTCTGATTGGTTGGTATGAACCAATCGCCGAAGACTGCCGCTATGACAACGCCCATCCCAGAAACTGCTGCCGTGGGGAGGGCTTTCAGTCTGAATAATGAAGTGAAACAAAATGAAAATTCAGACTGAGTGTCAGGCTAATGTGGCACTGTCGGTTCAATATGAAAAATGTTAACATGTACGAATAGTACAAATAAATATATGTAGTTTTGAAATAATCTGCCGGGCCAATTCTGGTGCACGGTTCGCCTCTTGCTGAGTCTGCCGACTCTGCCAGTGGCGAAAATCGGACTCTTATTATATATAACCGTGAGGAATGTGCTGTTGAGAAATACACTGAACTCATGGCCTATAGCCTGATGGGATTTTTATCGCAACCACAATCAATTGGAGGGCTTGGGTTCCTGTATCGCGTACAGATTACCGTATGCAGAAACCGCAGACTGAGGGGAGTTACGTTCACGCAATCAGTTAAAGTGAGCGAAGAGATCCAGAAAGAGACTAAATTCAATTCAGATAGACTCCATCGCAGGCAAATCAACCACGGTTTATTTTTCCTTGTTCCTGCCATTGATCCAGTTAAAAGTGGCACTATGAATCTTTTTTAATGAATAAATTGTAATCTAGTCCAATATGTATGGTAGAGTATGTTAATGCAATATATACTGTGACTGAAAAAGGAGAGAGGCCGCACAGCTCGTAGTCACGATGCCATCAAAATCTTTATTTTTCCAACGTTTCGGCAACAAGTTGCCTTCTTCAGGGAATGCAATATACTGTAACTACAATTGGGGTGTTGATATGTGTTTATATGTGTAACTTATATGCTCTTCTATTGAGACATTTAGATTGTGTCAAAGGTTACGTCTCAGCTAGACACAGGATCTGACACGAGTTTTGACCTGAAGGTCTGATTCACTTATATCCCCTGAAGTAAGCATGCAGGCAGGCTCTACTAGCTCAATGGTGAAACATGTCAGCACTTCCGCAGGAAACCGGGTTCAAATCCGGGCTAGAAGAGGACAGTTACATGCAGTGCAGCTTTAACCAACACCGGTCGCCCATATTGCGGGGGGGGGGGGGGGGAGAAAAAATAACCAGAACTCCCTGATTACATGTATCCCTCACGGGTGATGACGTCAGTGTTGAGTGCCTTGCCGATTACTGCAGACCTAATCCTAAGTGGACCGCTGATTAAATTTAGTCAATGCAAGCGTTTTCTTTTTCCTGTAATTGAAATGACACATTGAGAGATGACGCCTTGGTGTATCTGTGTCTGTGCCTCCAATGGAACGGCACTATTATTCTTTGCGACTTTAATCAATTTAGACATGAGGCTAACCCCCAATACATACCCGCTATGAGCTTGTACATCTGGTATTTTTGAAATCCCAAAGAATGAAATTATGCTTAATGTGGTTCAAATGAAACAGATGCTTTCCCAGTTTTAATGTGTTCATGGTTTTAAGCGTGACACTTACTTACATGACAGCCTACATACTGATCCGACGTGCACGCGTGCACGCTTTGCCCTTTTAGACAAACTAGGAGTAGGACTAGTAGCCAAAGTTTGTGCTATTGCCATTGAGAATGCATACGGGGGGGTCATATTTTGACAGCAGAAACTGCCTGTCATAATTTCACCCCCCTCCCTATTCCAAAGCCCCCCCAGGTACATTATATATTTAAAATATTTTCAGCAATGGTACACTTATTTTTTCAGTGGGTAGATCTTGTTGAGCTGGTCATTTTGAAAGTAGATCTCACGTCATAAATGTGTGGGCACCCCTGATGTAGGACTAGTAGCATGCCAAAGTTTGTGCTATTGCCATTGAGAATGCATTGGCCGTTTAAGTAAAACAACTCAGAAACTACAAATCATTTCAAAGTAAAAAGTTCCAGCATGTACGTGTCTCCACAGTAAGCTGACGTGCCATAGAGCTGCCATTGAGCCCCATTATAAATTTCTCAAATTTGAAAGCACTATTTCTAAAACTATGAAACATTTCAAAGATTCCTTTTCAGGAACATGTCCACCGTAAGATTAACCTAAATAGGTTTAATGGGATTTCTAGGTGTAAGTATGTAGGACTAGTAGCATGCCAAAGTTTGTGCTATTGCCATTGAGAATGCATTGGGCGTTTAAGTTAAATAACTCCAAAACTACAAATCATATTTTGACAGCAGAAACTGCCTGTCATAATTTCACCTCCCTCCCTATTCCAAAGCCCCCCCAGGTACACTTATTTTTTCAGTGGGTAGCTCCTTATAAAATATGAAAACAAGCTAAGCTAACGCTGATGCTACCGCCGAGCACTGCTGCCCCTCCATGCCTAACAACACCGCTATGGGGGGATACACGTCCTGGTTAGTGAGGGGGCCCTTCTTCTTTGGTTGTTCACACATTTTTCTGGCACTGGTGCCACTTTTTCCCCTAGAGGGCCGGCATTTTGGCTGTGTTCAGACTGGCAGACCAAATATCCGGATTGGAATAAAATTAACAGAGCTTCCTTGTCGCCTGGTTTAATATAACCAGCGAAAAAAAAGGAAAACAAACACACGCATGAAAACGGATTGTTGTGGTTGAGATTTGAACCACATTCCTGGGTGGTTTGAAAAGTTATTCAAATCAGATTTCTAAAGACTGGACTCTGACACTGAAGCCTGATTTATACTGTGTGCAGCTTGACATCTACAAGCTTCGATATAATATGTGACACGTTGTGAGATTGTAGAACTGCTATGTTTGCTGAGCGACAGAGTATAAATTAAGCATTGCACAAGCCTATGTCGTTATGTCGTTACCACAGGCTGCAACCAAAGCAGATAGACGCACAGTGTCTGAATACACAAATCTGATCTGACGTGTTGCCCTGAATTAATTTCCTGTGATTGATTGTTTTAATGAACTAACGCAATGGATAAATGAGTGCTTAAAATCTCTCCCTCCCTCCCTCCCTCTCCAGGCTGAACAGGACAACGGTCATCCTCTGCCGGCCTTTTCGGACCTGATCATCGAGATCCTAGATGAGAACAACAACGCTCCGTACTTCCAGCTGGAGGAGTACCAGGGCTACATCAGCGAGGCGTCCCCGGTGGGAACCACCATCTCGGCCAGCAGGAACCTCACTGTGCCCCTGAGCATCATCGCCATGGACAATGATGCTGAGGAGGTACTGTACGCTATGGAGCGCCTGGCTGCTCCACATTGTCAATATCACACACACACACATACGCATGCACGCACGCACGCGCGTGCACACGCACACACAACTCAGTGTAAAAAAGTACCCATTTTTGTTAAGTGTCACTACTGCAATATAGAAATACAAATTATGCAGAATGCCCCTTTTTAAAGTTTTCAAATGTATACAGATCTTTAAAAAAATAGCAGATCTGCAAGTGAATGCCAATTCACGCTAATGGCGGGCTCCAAGTTAAGTAAATGTACTTAGTTACTTGCCACCACTGCTGCGCAAATGTAATCAACAGCAACACCACAGTAAACAGACGCATACTAGAGCCATTACATTATGATTATACTGTAGACTGGTTTTTTTAAAGCTTTTATACAGTACATCAGGGGTGCCCACACTTTTTGACTTGAGAGCTACTTTCAAAATGACCAGCTCGGCAAGATCTACCCACCAATACCATTGCTGAAAATAGTTTAAATATGTACCTGAGGGGGCTTCGGAATAGTAGAGTTCGTGTTACATTCTGTACAGTATAAGACAAATGCACTTGGAATGGGCCTACCTTTTGGGCACCCCTGCAGTACATGTTCCGTAGATCTGCTATTTCTGAAATGTTTTGAAAATTAATTCTAATTTGTGTGCATCTTACTTACTGTTACTTGTATTTAATTTGACTTAAATCTTATTTTCATATAATATACCATATATACTTCCATCTAAAATAGAAAATGTAATAAACAGTCAAGTTTTTAAATTGGATTGATTCAGCCTATTTTGGACAAATCTGTGTTCTTGGACATAAATCTGGCACCTAATGCATAACAGAAGGCATACTTTGCAGATGGGCACAAATGCACACACAAGGCACGCACGCATGCAAACACACACACACACACACACACACACTGTCCGTGAGTCATACGGTATTAACCCGTTGTGTTCCCCTGTTCTAGCTGGCTCCCGGTGATATTCCTGTAGGTATAAAAGGGTTGCATTGTGTGTTTTGTTTGTTTGTTTAACGGACAGCTCATACACTTTCATATGCACTTTCGTAATATGAAAGTGAACGTGCACTATATGAAAGTGCACTTTCAGAATATGAAAGTGCATGACTGAAACCTTTTTCTTTTGCCGGAGACGTCCTCAAAATTTGTTAATGGCATTGTGTGCAGGTTGCCCTGACCTCATGTCCCCCCCTAGCATAATGGATAAGAAGAAAACATGCCGTTCTCCTCGCCGTACGACTGTGTTTGGAGTGTATCTGAGTGCACTGCTGTGATGAGTTTCCATTCAGCCTTATAGGTTGAACTTCTTTCTTTTCTTGTTTGGTTCAATTAGTCTGCTGCAATGATCTTTGAATTTACTCAGCCTTGTACCTCCAAAACTGTTCAAAAGGAACCTGTTCCAATGAATATGATGTAGTTATGAAGTTTCCCCCACAGACACACTTTGATTGATTGAAACAGTTTGCAGAATTACAGTACATTTCAAGCACAAACTAACTCAATACAAAGACTGTTAAATGTGAGTGGACGACCCAATTAAGCATTACACTTGTTTACAAGAGGGTCCACCTTGTTCAATTCATCAAAACATTTAGAGACGTACAAATAGACAGTGTAGTACAGTATGAAAAAAAAGAATAGATATGAGGTTTTCTACCTGGGTATTAGGGAGGTGCGTGTGCGTGTGCGCGCGTGTGTGTGTGTGTGTGTGTGTGTGTGTGTGTGTGTGTGTGTGTGTGTGTGCGTGCGCGTGCACACACTACCCCTCCACATAGAGTAAGTGGTGACCAGTCAAATCCAAATCGTTTTTCAACCTGTGCTGCTGACAGTGTTGGGTTAGCCCACCTGAAATCTTGCACTTTAATCTTGCGTTTAAACGGGTGAAATCCAACATTCATCACAGTCGACAACACCACAACATTTACTAGCACATTAGTCCCGTTTGTGATGTTTGAAAAGGCTCTCATTCCCCAAATAAGACACAACAACCAAAGCACTAAATGATCCATCCCTCTATGCTCCGATAATTTGTCTTTGGAGAGGATGAACAAATCAGAGTGAAGATTGAGCACAGATAACATAATCAATAAGACAAAACAAAGCCAGTGTTTTTAACTAAATAGCTTAAAGGCAGCGGTTCGCAACCTTTTTTCTGGATCAGGGCCTGGCCAATGTCGAGAGTGTTCACTATTATTTTAATGATCAATCAATCGTTTTTTTACGTTTTAAACTTTAAGTTCCTATTCATCGATATCACAATGATAACACATTTCTTCAAGGTTATTAAAGAAAAGTTACCATGACATTTGTGTTCCTTTTCAAATGCCTTTCAAGTGGGCCTTGATCCAGAAATGGATGGGAACTGCTCATATCGGAGGAACAAGTCACTGGCTCAATTCTCAGTTCCCTTTCTGCTGCATACTCTTTAAGTGCCTTTAAGTGCTTTCCCCCTCTCTCTGCCGCATCAGATGTGCTATTTCGTCGTTTTAGTTTTTCTCAGGATAATGACCAATGTCTCCATGCTAACACGCTCTTTTTATCCCCCCCCCCTCCCCGAATATATGTTGTGCCTGAAGACGAAAGACCCCTTGTTAACCATTACTCTGGCCGACTTCACCACCATCTTTGAAATAACCCCGACCGGGATCACCCGCCACCTGACGCTTAAGAAACCGGTGGACCGAGAGACGCAGATGACCTACACCTTCACGGTACGTTTATATACAGTACCCTAAAACCCCAACGCCCTGACTATACTTTTACTTCTACTCCACTACATCTCAGAGGTAAATATTGTACTTTTACTCCACTACAATTATTTGAAAACATTAGTTACTTTGATTTAGTATTACAAAACCAACACAATATTTTGGCAGGCCTTGATGGCGGCGTATTGCCTGATTTTAAATAAAAAAATAAAATAAAATAGCTGATCACTTCACTGATACAAGTGAAGTGTTATGATCTTGTAGATCTACTATTTTCAGAGTGCAACACCCGATCGCAAAAAACCCTACATAAACTGGATATCTTCTCCCTAACATTTTAGTCACGCCACTGAGCAACTTCCACTGAAATGAATAGCGGGGGGGTACTGCATGTGTTCTTCTGGATCGGACTAGTGAAGAAACACGGGGAAGGTTGCCGTATATATTAGATTAGTCGATGGGTGGCTCTTCCAAGACAGATTTTGCACTCTCATTAGAAGGCGGGTGTACGTGCCATCCAACCGTTTCTCTAGTTTCTTTGAAAGTGTCCATGTCTCGGAGCCATAGAGTAGAATCGGCTCAACGGTCGTCCTTAATACTTTTACTTTTAACATCTTACTAAGCTGGGATGACCGGATCTTATGCAGTCATTGCAGGCTGACCAGGCCATACCCTTCCTAGTTTGAAAGATATGAACCCAAATACTTGTAGTCATCAACCTGTTTCAGAGGAGTGTTGTTAAGTGTTTTTATAATGTGGTTATTGTTGGATTTGCATATATTTACGACCCGAGGCTACTTGCTCATGAGACATTCATTCATTGCTGCTGTAAAATACATCTTTCTGTATATTTAATATTGAAACCTGAGTTGAGGTATTTTCTGAATAATCTGCGAGTCTACATTTCTGCAGTTCCAATAGAATATAGGTCTGGAAATCCAAATGATATTTAGATTTATGAGTTTTTATGAGTGCATTTCCACATTTCCTCTCTCTCTCTCTCACTCACTCACTCACTCACTCACTCAAGTCGGATATTGGTTCTAAATATCGGTTTCGATATAATTCCATAGACTAGGCTGGCAAACGATTTACGTCATAAGTACTCTAAACAAACATTAAAGGCCTATTCATATACTCCAGTTTTAGGTGATAAGATAAGGTGATCACAGAAAACTACAACATGGCGTCACACAGCGCTGAGGTGGTAATCGCGTTTCACCGCTCACCCAAACACATATCTCTGTTTTTAGTGGTCACCTTATCTTAACTATGAATAACCCTTAAAAATCCCATAGACTTGGCTGCCATGCAGTATGACGTAATCTTCAAAAGCCATGCACTGGAGGGGCTAGCACCCCTCGAAAAGTTACCTAATGCTGCTTTAAGTCTACATGCATGAATTAACTGTATTCAGAACACTCCCACTGTACGTTGTAAGAACTGAACCACGGAGACGTGCAAACTCACTGAACTGCATCAGAGAACACTCTCAACGGCACGCGCTCCACTTTCACTCGTTAAGTACTACTGCACTGTACAAGCAGTATAGGGTGTCCATCAACCACTGAACGGTGCATCCGATTTTCTTCCTTTTATAAAGGAATCTTTACAATCCCTGCATTCTGTGTTTTTTCAAAAAGGGGGTAATTTACTTTCTGCTGTTATGCGTACGGCAAGAAGCCTGGTTTACTGGAGTGAGAAGCTTGTCTCTATGGGCTCTGCTCAAAGGGACGGCTGCATGCGTCTTAAGAAAATAGCTTCTTTCTCCCAAGAGGTATTCTCTCCCTGCGTTTAAAGAGCATCGCCAGGCATCACTTAAGCCTACAATAGCCTGTGTGTGAATGCTTCCCCGGGGGGGACAACATACAGACACTGGTGTTCTCTGCAACACAGATCAATTGTTCGGCTAGTTGGATGTCTTCTATTGCGTTGGTTCTTCTCACAGTTTTTCCATGCCAAGTATCCCCAAAGAACCACTACTGTTTGTTCTGGGTTTACTATGCACATGGCCTCTGTTTTGTGAATATTACATTTTGGCTGGGTGTGTCCATAATGTGTGTGCAATGTAGAAGGAAGGAAGTCTGCATACCGGTTTGAAAAACGGTGTGCAGACTTCCTCCTTCTTTTCAGCTATCTCTTGTGTTCGAGCACCTGTTGAATTGACTGGGATGTGCGTGTATACCTCCTGACCACTATAAGGTACACACACAAACATACGATTTGTGTGTGTGCGGAGGCATATATAATACACATGATTTGCACAGGTGTGTGTGTGTGTGTGTGTGTGTGTGTGTGTGTGTGTGTGTGTGTGTGTGTGTGTGTGTGTGTGTGTGTGTGTGTGTGTGTGTGTGTGTGTGTGTGTGTGTGTGTGTGTGTGTGTGTGTGTGTGTGTGTGTGTGTGTGTGGCTGTCAGTGAGAACGCATCAAAATGGCACACATCTGGCACACTGCCCTCATCCCACACGTCGTCTGGCCCATCCCCCTCCAGGCTGAGATGATTTGTCACATTCATGTCAGCTGGCGTGTGTGAATGATTACCATGCAGTGTGACTCTCACCTCTGTGGTTGAGACGTGTCTGGAGCGACTGCTATTGGCATACATCAAGGACAGGACAGTAACCCCCCCCCCCCCCCCCCCCCCTTCCTCTTGACTGACCCGCTATGTTGTGACCTGTCATAGCGGCCATTTCCTTGGCCTCGTGGGAATGTGCGTGAAAAGTCTCACGGCGGTCAGTTTACTGCGTTCATGATTGACAGAGACTACATGGATAATGTGTACCACATGACATGAGTACGAGGTTTGGACAAAGTCTGTATAGCAGTAATATCAGAAAACATGTTTAGCAGAAATTGGCCTCATGGTGGCACAATGACAGGTAGGAAAGGTGGGGTTCTTTCGTTGCCTGCCTGGAGTGTGCATGCAAAGTTTCACACCAATCGCGATCAGTCAATCGGCGTCTGATGGTTTAGCTGTTTTTTATGGACGGAAAGATATGAAATGAAATGAAATGAAATGAAATGAAATCTATATTTACCCAGGGTATCTGGGCTAAGCTCAATAACTTGTTTCCAGCCAGGCCCTGCTCATAGAACACATTTCATCGTAGTGGTTCAATGCCTTGTTCAAGGGCACTTCAGCGGTGGTAATTTTAACGTGTCGGACGGCTGATTCGAACTAGGAACTTTCCGGTATCAAGACCGCGCCGCTATCCGTTCGGCCACCGCTGCCATATCCCTTTGGCTGATCTGGCCTGGTGGGGTGTGATAGACAAGACATCTTGCACTGTTTGTATAGTTACTGACTGTATGTTTTCTTGCTGCGTAGCTGCCTGTAACCATGGCAAATTACGTGCAGTGGTAGAGTTCGTGAAACGTTGTGAAAAGCATGAAATGAACGACTGTTCCACTGAGTCTTGTTTATGCCATCCAATAATTTCATTTACAGCACGTTGATTTATATTTCATCATGTCAACACATACCTATAGCAATGTGTTGCATTGCATAAACCTTGTATGTCCAAAACCTTTCAGGAAATGGGGTGGAAAATAATCTTTGTTCCAATGGATCCAATGTAGTTATTATTTAGTCACAAGCTCTTGTTCATTTGATTGATTGAATAATGTGTCAGTCAGTTAATGTTAACAGCACGTGGTATAGTCAGACATTAAGGCTAAAAGTATGGCACAAAAAAGTCCTGGAGACTTCTTTCCATTGTGGTCCTATGTATTCAATTCGCCAACATAGCATAGCGATTAACAGAATAATGTGCGTGCGTGCGTGCGTGCGTGCGTGCGTGCGTGCGTGCGTGCGTGCGTGCGTGCGTGCGTGCGTGCGTGCGTGCGCGTGCGTGTGACTACACACACCTGGATTGTGGTGAGCTTTTCTTTTTTTTTTCCTCGCTCGGCGGTGCCTCTCGTGGCTCAAATTCGCTCGACATGGCTTGCCTCCGTTGCGGGCAAAAACTATACTTTATTGGCCAATAAAATCGTCTTCTGCTGTTGTAGGCGAGAGGCATTTTGTCACTGTAACTGAGATTTCCTGTACTTGCAGGAAACTGTCAGTGAAATGTATAAGGGTCCTTGTTTGGAGAGACCTTATAGTTTGGGATAGTTTAAGGATCTGTATTTTGCCTTAGGCGCTAGGGGGAGGGCGCTGTGAACTAGTCAGTAGCTTGAGTTCAGTGTTTTAGCTACTGTAGGTACCTTCTTCTTATATGATTCCAAATACTTACTCGCAGTTTGAGATACTTTGTATGAAATACTTACCTGTAATATTATTCTTCAATGCTTCTATGCGCCATACTTTATAGGGTGACGTGACGTGCATGGCCTAACGTCACACTGTCGACCGTTTCCGTGACAACAGTCACATAAGCGGGGTGTTGTTATAGCACAAGCGGTATAGGCTTTGGTCTGGCCCTATTTACGTCAGGGCCACCACTTATGCCTTAGCCTGGGATGCGTGCCATTTTCTGGTTCCTGATCCGGTCGGGAGTGGATGGTAACTTACGTCATGTTGTAGTCACTGGTATGTAGTCATCAGCCAGGAAACCACAAAGTGGCGTATGAATCCGACACATTTTCTTCAAGTACACCAGTGTGTATCCCACTGGTGAAAACAGGGCCCGTCGCCTCTATACCAGCCTGCTCGCCTCTCATTGAAAATTAATTACTATTAGGCATGTCAGTCGCTTCGCTGTGTGTGTGTGTGTGTGTGTGTGTGTGTGTGTGTGTGTGTGTGTGTGTGTGTGTGTGTGTGTGTGCGTGTGCGCGCGCGCGCGGGCGCGCGCACAATCTCCAATCCAACACGCTTTGAATTTTAGGAGAAAGGCTCAGCTGGATTTTTGTTTTTCTTTCTTTCTTTTGTTTTGTTTCTATATCCTTGCTGTACAGCTGTTTGGTGTTTCTGAATTCCCTTTCTGTTCATTTGAACCTTCTCTTCCAAAATCGGTCTCAATTGTAGCTGAATTGGCACGCTGCCCTTGAGACAAAGCACTTTCACTTTGCTATGTTTAAAACAAATATTGTCTCTGTCGCGTGGAAACCTATGTCCAAAACTGTTACTTTCGAGAATTCAAATTAAAAATTAGTAAAAGTAGCAGATCTACAAGCTCAAAACATGTCGCTTTGTGCCATGTTTCAAGCTTGTGGATCTGCTACTTTTGATGCTTTTGTGTGACGCTGTAGTATGATCAAGTAGGGCATTAATTTACAAAACAAACAAAACGTTAGAATATGGAGATGGGAGGTTTCTGTCCAAAAGCAACAATATGCAAAATAAATAAATAATTATTGTTAAAGATTTCTTTATTTTTGAATTTCTGCTTTATTGATTGTGACGGTAGAGAGAGATAGAAGAGACAGGAAAGGCCAAGAAACAGAATGTGGATGACCCTTCAAATCAATATAACAATTATTTAAATGTCTCGATTCCAAATACTGAACAATTATTTTATTTGTTTTTAAATTTTTACAAAATGCAAATCTACAATCTCACCTCGAGTTGCCGTGGGCTTGTACATAAGCTATTTTCTCTTTTTCTGTACGGCACCATTGTATAACCAAGTATGATGGTTAATCAGAGTAATTGATTTAGTTGATTATATATATAAAAATGCTTCTTCAATAGTAAAATATTTTTCATACATTGTTAATGGATCTGTAATTTATTTTGACAGATCCTACCAGGGCCACTGCATGATATATTTCTTGAGTCTCATCTCTTTTGTCGCTTTCTCTGCCCTCAATTCTTCTTTTTTTTAAATATTTTTTTATCCCACAATTTTGTAACCCATTTTTCCACCCCTGTGTCAATTATCTAATGTGATGCTGGGCTCTACCCAAGAGGAGAATTAGCAAGAGAGGCCAACTTTGCTTTACTTCCTGTATCTGCGTGAGGTGGGCGGTAACATTATTAGGAGAAAGGAAGAATGTTGGAGTCTATTCATTTCCAATGGGAGAGTGAACGTGAACACAGCTTCTGAACCATTCCTTAACTCCATGGTCACTGAACTAAATACTGGACCAAATCATCACAAGGCACACAATATTTACAAGATATTCATAGTAAAATGGCTTCTTTTAGCGAGACAAATTAGGAGAAAATCGACTTTGTTAATGACATTTCTTTATCCCAGCAACAAACTCGCGAGATTTGAGATGAGTCCGGAAGCCTCTCTCTGTCCATCTGCAATTTCACAGACAACACATAGGGGGCTCTGACCCCATATTTAAGATGATATGTGAATATTATAATGTGAAATGAATGGACATATTTAAAACGATTAGAAATGATCCTTATGTGCCCAAATTAGAGCTGGCATACTTGGTCTGCATATTGAGACAGGCAGATATGTAGGCACGGTTGAGGAGGATAGATTATGTAGTCTGTGTGATCTAAAGGACATTTTTATTGTCCATTCTACAACTCTATTAGGGAGAGACTTTTTAATGAGATAGATCCAAATCATGAATTTATATGGTTGGAGGACTTCGAGAAACTAAAACGTCTATTTCAAAAGTACACCTTGTCAGTTGTTTTCAATGTACTTTGTTAAGTGACTTGTCAGTGTTGTTGTCTTCTTCTTCTATCGGGTTTCATGGCGGTCGGCAAACCTAAATGGTGCATTACCGCCACCTACTAGACTGAGTGTGGAAACACTGTTGTTGTCAGGGGGGGAGGGTGGAGGTCGGGGAGAAGCAAACCACGCCTACTATATTTAGGAGACCATTTGTAGGCTTTGTGTACCATTTCGCCTCTAGTGGCTCCAATGAAGTTGGCCCATCTTCATACATAAACCATCTTTGGCTCTACACACCCTCCACCAACCTAGTCCCCATATATGGGGGACATGGGGAGAGCAACAGACTTGAACTCATGCTTCCTTCATGCCTGAGTGTCCAAGTTGCTCCTTTACACCTGACAGGGGGGGAGTTTCCCTGGTTGGACGTAGCGCATGGAAGGAACACGTTATTCCAACCAGTTCCTTTCCCCCCCATCAGGCGCTCCAGCTGGCCAGGGGGAGGCAGTTTAGAGACCAGGATTACTGCATGTTTTTTGTGAGGGTACCTACCCTATATTAGGGGACACGGGGAGAACATGCAAACTCCACACAGAATTTTCCCCCCGATTCTTGTTGCCTCTTTCTTGGGGTCCAGTTTTCCTCAATCGAGTCGTTACCGGAAGGGGAGGCGGGGATCAAAATTCAAAAGAAATGAAGGCACGCGTCACTCGTGGCACGCAACCTGAGGACGCACAGACGCCGTGATTATTTATTCTGAGAAAATATCGGTGTAGGTTTATCGTATTGCCTGTAACGATCTAATGCTATGGTGCCTATTGCTGGTTACCTGGCAGACTTAACTTATAGTTTCAAATTTACATTATGTTATTTACACAGCATGTTATTTAGACAGATTCTAGTTTAATTGTTTTCCTGGTATCCTAGTTTTCTAGAAGGCACTACACTGTTTTTGTCGCTATGGATAAGAGCGCTTAAATTGTAATTGTAAATTGTAATAATTTTTGTTTCCTGCGCCCCGAAGATGATGGCGTTCGACGGCATGCAGAGGAGCCGTGACGTGACGGTCAACATCCTGGTGATCGACGCCAACGACAACACGCCCCTGTTCCCCGAGGTGTCCTACGCCATCGAGGTGTTCACCGACATGCAGCCGGGAGAGACGGTGCTACAGGTAACCTATCACAGGGCTTCTCACAAGGGGACGTTGCCGTGACACAGGTCCAGGGGCGCCTCGGAATACTTTGATAATATTTGAGATTAATCAGTGTCACTTCAGTTTAACCTATACTTAGTTAAGTGGACCAGAGTTAAACTGTACTTGCTGCGTTCTTTTTCAGCCTACAGTACTCTTCACCAAAATAAATCTTTACTCAAGGTGTCACATTGTGACGCGCTGTGAGATCGGCTATTTTTGGTGAATGTTCCCCCCAGAATAGGAATTCTGAAATGGTTAAATGCCAAGTTTTCCTAATATATACCTGTATATGGAGATCATCTGTCAGTCTTTGTCCCTGTTATGCCCATATATGGATATTGCTGATGTCATCAGTATGTCCATATGGGCATGCCGCCTTTTGTGGCCATACATGGAACTGACTTGTGCTTGTGGTACAAACGCACACACAAGAGCACACACTGCTCAAATCAAATTAGCTCAAAGAATGGAATCCAACGCTTTGTTGACAATGGGAGCCAGTGGGAGAGTGTGTTCAGAGTGGTGAGTAACAGCATGGTGGATGTCCGGGGTAATTAACAGTTTACCCAATAGAGCAGCTGTCTGCACCAGTGATGGAAAGTAACAAAATACATTTACTTAAGTACTGTACTAAAGTTAGGTACTTAGGTACTTAGGTACTTAGGTACTTATTACTTATTTCCAATACTTTTACTTCTACTCCACTACATCTCAGAGGCAAATTTTGTACTTTTACTCCACTACATGTATTTGAAAACCGTAGTTACTAGTTACTTTGATTATTATTACAAAACACTTCAGGCCTATATGCATTCCGGCCATTTGAAAATAGCCAATCTACAAGCTCACAATGTGTCGCGGTGCGAAGCATTGTGAGCTTGTAGATCGGCTATTTTCAAAAGATTTTTAGACATTTGAAAACTTGAAATGAGACATTCTGCATAAAGAGTGCTTTCTACTTGTGGTACTTTTAAGTACATTTTGACACCAATACTTGTACTGGTACTTTTAATACTACTTTGAATCAAGTACATTTTGAATTCTGGACTTTTACTTAACAGAGTAGTTCTACAGTATATTGCCGTATTGATACTTTTACTCAAGTGGATAATGTGAGTACTATTTCCACCACTGGTCTGCACTAATGCACTGTGCTGTTGGGTCAGCAAACAGCAGCGCTGCTGACCATCAGTCCATGCTCCTGTTGAAACACCTTCAAGCTAGACATCGTCTACTCTCTGTCGGCTGGAAACCTCACGTTATGTCAGAAACTGTAACGTTTCAGGATTCAAATTCAAAAGTAGCAGATCTACAAGCTCGAAACATGGCCTGGGTAATAAGCCCTTAAGGCCTAAACATCTTTAAAATACTCTACAAGATGAGCTTGTAGATCGGCTATTTTCAGCATGCAACCAGGTGTAAAATCTGCCATTACGACAACATCAAGGCCCACTAAAATACATCTTAGTTGACTAAAATAATCTGGTATTTAGTCGACTAAAACTAGACCAAAACATTTCATTATATTTCATTATATTTAAAACTAAATCAAAATTTGCTGCCAAAATCAACACTGCTGCAAAGTGTTATTAGTGTTGATCTTCATCATTTGCTCACGTCTGGTATTTGGTAAACAGCATGAACTTATTGAGTTGAGACTGCAGCACAGCCTCTCACAGAGAAAAAAAAAGTCAGCCACTGAAAGGTCAAGTTTAATCTCTCATCAAAATTCTGCCATCTTTCTTCCCTACCTGAAATGAGGGCCAGTCGAGGTCGTGGAGCGGCCAATACAGTATGACCGCTTAACCGATTTCTTTAAGCCTTTTATACGAGCCCGAGGGCTCCCCGGGGGAATAACTTACTTGATGCTCCCAACGACAGGGGCATCAAACAGAGATCCTTGGACTCGACTGCATTAAAGTTCCAACTAGTAGAGGACCTGGCTAAGATATGTATGCACTTCATTTAGGAGAGAATATCTCAACTGTTCTTGGCTAATATGACTCCCGCGAACAACTTGGGAACTAGGAAAAATTCTCTATCCGGGGCGAAATACCCGATAATGACCATGCCCTTTTTTAAATGACCACTACTTCGAACATGACTGTATCTTCTAAACCGTTGGAGCTACAGATTTTCTGAGGTGCTCAACATGTTGAAAATACTCATGTTTGTTGAATCCATGCCCAAGCCAGCAACCCTCCAGGTCATCATAGTGGCCAAATCCAATATGGCCGCCAGTCCGCCACCTGAAAAAGGTTTTATCTAGAACTTTTGAACCAGATGAGCTATGAATGCAAACTTGGTGTCTAAATCATGTTTTTTGACAATTAGAAACATTTTGGAATGATCATCTTTATGACTGGGTGTGGCTGAACCTTTTGCATATTTCAAAGATGGCGACTATCTGACAATTTGTTTTACTTACTTTAACGTTGTCCTTTTTGTGTGATCAGGACAAAAAAAGGTCTTCTCCGTGAGGAATCTAAAGGACGGAGTGTGTGTGTGTGTGTGTGTGTGTGTGTGTGTGTGTGTGTGTGTGTGTGTGTGTGTGTGTGTGTGTGTGTGTGTGTGTGTGTGTGTGTGTGTGTGTGTGTGTGTGTGTGTGTGTGTGTGTGTGTGTGTGTGTGTGTGTGTGTGTGTGTGTGTGTGTGTGTGTGTGTGTGTGTGTGTGTGTGTGTGTGTGTGTGTGTGTGTGTGTGTGTGTGTGTGTGTGTGTGCGTGCGTGCGTGCGTGCGTGCGTGCGTGCGTGCGTGCGTGCGTGCGTGCGTGCGTGCGTGCGTGCGTGCGTGCGTGCGTGCGTGCGTGCGTGCGTGCGTGCGTGCGTGCGTGCGTGCGTGCGTGCGTGCGTGCGTGCGTGCGTGCGTGCGTGCGTGCGTGCGTGCGTGCGTGCGTGCGTGCGTGCGTGCGTGCGTGCTCGCACGTGTTTCCAATTTAAACTAGTCAGAAAGACTATGCTAGCAGCAGAGCTGGAGGTAGCAGAGACTAAAATGTTGAGGTTCTCTCTGGGAGTAACAAGGATGGATAGGATCATGAATGAGTACATCAGAGGGACAGCACATGTCAGATGTTTTGGAGATAAAGCCAGAGAGGCCAGACTGAGATGGTTTGGACACATACAGATGAGGGATAGTAAGCATATCGGTAGGAGGCCTAGAGGAGAAGATTTATGGATGTAGTGAAAGAGCCCTTTCAATGAAGCCCTTTGAATTGAATTGAAATATTTAATTTTTTTTTTTCCTTTTCTTCCCCCTAAGCATCTGGCTTATAAGAGCACAAGCTCTTATGATGTGCTTCATTATAATCAATAATGGAGAGAAAAGGTGGTTGCACACTATCCCTATTTGAACGATTCTTGCTATATTTTGCAATTATCTGCTGCACTATATGCCCAGTACGTCAAGTGGCCAGTCCTGAATTTACTTTTACTCTTGAATACTTAAGTACATTTAATAGCACATACTTTATCACTCTTACGTAACTAACATTTTGACTGAGCTACTTGTACTTGTAGTGGAGTAAATCTGAACAGGTCGTATTTGTACTCAAGTGCTGGGGTCGAGTACTCTGTCCACCTCTGGTAAAATAGAGGTCCAGCCACACCCAGTCATACAGATAAGCATTCCAAAATGTTTCTAATTGTCAAAAAACATAGCTCATCTGGTTCAATAGTTGTAGACAAAACCTTTTTCAGGTGGCGGCCATATTGGATTTGGCCACAATGATGACCTGGAGGGTTGCTGGCTCGGGCACGGATTCAACAAACATTTTGAGCACCTCAGAAAATCTGTAGCTCCAACAGTTTAGAAAATAGAGCCATGTTTGAACTAGCGGTCATTTTAAAAAGGGCGTGGTCATTTTTCTGTATTTCGCCCCGGATAGAGAATATTTCACAGTTCCCAAGTCGTTCGCGGGGGTCATATTAGCCAAGAACAGTTGAGATATTCTCTCCTAAATGAAGTGCATACATATATTAGCCAGGTCCTAGACTTAAACACAGTGGTGGAAAGACTTAACTTGAAGGGTAAACGGTACATTTAGTGTCTTTATCCAAAGCGCTTTACAACGTGCATTACGTTCATCTATCCACAGCACACACCTGTGGTCAGTGGTGTAGTGGTGACTGAAACACGTTCACTCCATGATTTCCCTCACTAGACCAATGTCTCTCAACCAGTGGTCCGGGGACCACCACAACATTGTGACCTTGTAGATCTGCTATTCTTTAACATGCAACCAAGTGTATCAAGGCACTGCCAATGCCAAAATAACCTTTTAAAGACTAATTCAAGACGGCACCCGGGAGCAGTATGGGTTGGCGCCCCAGCCTGTGTCTTCCGTGAGGAAGAAGCCCAACAAACCCACGGTGAGGCCTTTAGGAGGGCCATTCAAGCCTCAAGCGGAGCCTGCGGCCCCACCAAGGGCAAGGTGGAGCCTGCGGAACTGTTGCGGCTCGAGAATCCACCATTCCTGAATAAAGTGCCTGGTGCTGGGAGTCTGGTGCAACGCACAGGGCCTGACCTGGTGAGAGCAGGAGTGGACCTGGTGAGACGTAGGAGGGGCCCGGACAGGAGTCAACCCACAGAGCCTAGTCCTTCCACGCGCCAGAATGGTACCTCCCAGTCCCGGCAGAGTAGTTCAGGAGGAACGGATTGTGTGGCCCTGGTTTTTCCCTAATGGGACTGATCGAGGGTAGCTACTGGGACGTAAGTCGGGACTTGATCACCCCGGCTGGGTCACCTGAGTGAGGGGTATGATGTTGGGAGACCCGAAACCCCGATGACCTTGGGATACATCACTGAGGATACGTCCCAGGTGCATCCATGTCTGTATGTATTTTGTTTAGTTATTCTATTTATAGTGACTCATAGGAACAGACTACGTGACAACCAGGAATAGTCTGGTGACCACCGGAGTGACGGGTGGCAGCCGGAAATTAGACGGCACCCGGGAGCAGTATGGGTTGGCGCCCCAGCCTGTGTCTTCCGTGAGGAAGAAGCCCAACAAACCCACGGTGAGGCCTTTAGGAGGGCCATTCAAGCCTCAAGCGGAGCCTGCGGCACCACCAAGGGCAAGGTGGAGCCTGCGGAACTGTTGCGGCTCGAGAATCCACCATTCCTGAATAAAGTGCCTGGTGCTGGGAGTCTGGTGCAACGCACAGGGCCTGACCTGGTGAGAGCAGGAGTGGACCTGGTGAGACGTAGGAGGGGCCCGGACAGGAGTCAACCCACAGAGCCTAGTCCTTCCACGCGCCAGAATGGTACCTCCCAGTCCCGGCAGAGTAGTTCAGGAGGAACGGATTGTGTGGCCCTGGTTTTTCCCTAACCGAGGGTAGCTACTGGGACGTAAGTCGGGACTTGATCACCCCGGCTGGGTCACCTGAGTGAGGGGTATGATGTTGGGAGACCCGAAACCCCGATGACCTTGGGATACATCACTGAGGATACGTCCCAGGTGCATCCATGTCTGTATGTATTTTGTTTAGTTTAAACTGCAAATTTAGTCGACTAAAATCTTATGGTAGGCCTATTAAATTAAACTAGACTAAAACTGCAACTTTTCAGATGACTAAAATATGGCTAAACAAAACACTAAATGGAACTTTATTCAAAAGACTAAATTGAAATCAAAATTTGCTGTCAAAACCAACACTGGTGTACAGTACTGAAGTACTTCACCGCAGATAAGGAGCTACGGTTATGAGGTCCCGACGTTTTACAAACGGCACGATGTTGGGAGGTAATTTGCCGGAAGGAAAATCACTGGCAGCCTAATTAATTTGACAAACGCAGCATGACACGGGTGTGTGCATTACTATCACAGTTTTCCAGCAACACGTATATCTAATGGAGATCTGATAGTCTGCTCTGCCATAATGGATGTACTTCCTCGTTAGGATGACATCAATGGTGGAGAGGCGTGAATATCTAGAGCTGTCCAGCAGTGTTGATTAATTTGTCGACTAAAACTTTGACGACCATTATAATGTCATCAATGCCTGCCAAAAAAACCCCATTGCAGACAAAATAAATTATAGATTAAGTCGACTAAAATCTCATCATATTAGTCATCAAAAATATATATATATGACTAAAACTAAATGATGCGTAGCCTGCGGAGTTAGTTCAGGCAGACATACTCGAGGGGGTTCATGCCATGCTCAAAGGCGCATACTATAGAGCGTCGCAGTCCCGCCTCCTACCCTGACCCAGGAAATGAAACCCAATGCATTATTCTCATAGACATTTCGTAAAGTATTTATTTAAAGACGGTTACGCCGCGGACAAAGCCAACTCGAGTCGTGACAACTCATGACAACACAAACAATATTTTGGACCAAACAAATAATTAGAAAGAAGAAAAAAACGGCAGGTTACAACACTTTCTTTGTTGTTTTTCTTCTTTGTAATTATTTGTTTGGTCCAAAATATTGTTTGTGTTGTCATGAGTTGTCACGACTCGAGTTGGCTTTGTCCGCGGCGTAACCGTCTTTAAATAAATACTTTACGAAATGTCTATGAGAATAATGCATTGGGTTTCATTTCCTGGGTCAGGGTAGGAGGCGGGACTGCGACGCTCTATACTCAAGGGGTTAACATGCTGCATTACTATGTGGGTGTATAAGTGTGTGCAAGTCCCACACGTCATTCGCTGATGTGGCAGTCAGCTGACCAATTGGGCGGGCTACTTAAGCTCACCAGACTGCATGCTCTTCCTGCCTTCCTCTGCGTGGTTCCTGGTTGTTATGTGATGTTTGCTCCCACCACCGCCCCAGCACCACCAGTGGGCTCTGTTATTTATGCTCCCCGGGGGGTTATATTGTATATCTATCTCCCTGCTCTTAATGTTTAATGATGGTGTTTAATCGCGCCGAGCAGGGAGAAAATGCAGCAGAGCCGAACGGCAAGTCTAATATCGTATGCACACTTGTATTCTCATTCTATAATAAATATTGGTTAAATCTATTCGTGAGTTGTCTGACTGAAATTAAATTATATTCAAAACAAAAGATACATTTGCAGTCACACTGATTTGCAGAACTGTTACTTTTCAGGAAATCGAAAAAATAGAGCCTGCATTCACACGCTCTTGTTATTGTTAGTTTTTCATTGGTTCAATATTCATAAAATCCGACAGACACCTTTCCCTCACACATTTGTATGTGTTGTTGTCACTGCTGTGTGTGTGTGTGAGCCAGGATCCTACTGGCTCACCTGCCAGAGACGAGCCCCCATGCACCGTGAGGACCCCCTACTCCTCCTCCCGCCCAACACTCCCTGCTGACAGGTGCCAACACTCCCTGCAGCCCGTATAGATGCTCAAACAAAGATCTGCTATTTTCAATACTACGATAAAGTAGGGCATTCATTTTCAGAAAGAAAAAAAGTAGGAAAATAATGAGAGATACAAGGTTTCTTCCCGACAGCATGTTGTCAATTGGTTTGAATTGAAACCCTTGTTTTTTTTCTATAAAGGTCACTCACTTGATCTGCCTTTTTCACACAATTTTTGCTAAGGACCTGTATAGACCTCCTTTCTAATCGAAGCGCAGGAGGTCTTGAATGTGTATTAGAGTTCTCATCGGGCCTGAACATTAAGGCCCGGCCCTACACTACCCTAACTGGGTCGGCCCGAGGCTCGGCCCGACCCTAAAAATTACCATAATGTTAGGCCCGAAAACCCGAAAAGGAAAAAAGGAACGGACTAATCGCCGAAATAAAGGATTTATGTAACTCACGTTAATTGGCTGATAATGTTCCATTTCCAACATTCTAATGGTTTCCAGCGATTTCCAGGGGTGAGTAAACATGTTTGAATCAAGTAGCAGTGCCAGCGATCCTCTGATGTGACGCAGTTAATACTGTCCCCGTTAACAAAGTGCTTTTTCATCATTCACCGTTGGCTAATGTTGTGCAACAGTCCCGAACAGAGCTATACAATATTATGACAACTGTCAACTTGGCTATAATCTACTAGGCCTATATAGTTTACATTAATCATTGCCTCTCAAACCCACATACCACGTGTAATGTGTGTTGCCTAACCAAAAGAACAGACATACAAACAATCAACATGCCGCTCGATTGCGTGTCGACAGCTTGCAGATCTGTTCTTTTGGGCACACAATGAGGCGTGCTGCGCTACGATGGGAAAATGAAATTGCTGTACAGCGCTACGATTTGGAAACCAAATAGCTGTAGCCTACAGTGGACTGTAACATTGCTTGGTCATCATGTAACTATATTACGTGTATGCAGTGGACATTAACATTAGCGCTTTCATAGTTATATGGAGCATTTACCGTGGTGACGTTGATTAGGTAATTTAGGTTATTCACCCAGCTGGGTTCAACGAGACAGCAGTGTCTCGTTAAGCCCTGATGTTTCCAAAACGAGCTATTGCGGATGAATCGATGGTCGTATAGAACATTTAAGCATATGGCAAGTTAACTTAAGTTAACAGAGATGTATGCGTAGGGCGAGAGGTATTGTGAAAGACCCCTCTCATCCAAACCACAGACTCCTTTCCCTTCTCCCTTCTGGGAGGCGCTACAGAACTATTGGCTCCCGTACTAGTAGGCTCAGGAACAGCTTCTTTCCAGTTGCTGTCTCCCTGCTGAACTCCGTTCGATTCTGTCACTTCTCTGGTGCGCTGCTGCTGCCTCCTCCTCCACCATGCAGTCCGGTCACATAGTATAGTAGCCTAAACTGTAAAAGTTAATCGCCAACATTCACCAGCTCAGCCCTCTTCATAAATACATTACACAAACAACATAATTGTTATTTTTATTATAATAAAATTTAAAAAAATAAATACAAATAAAATAATAATAATAAAAAAGAAAATCACGGAAAATCACAGAGCCCGAGGCTCGGCCCGGCCCGACTAATTATCGTGCATTTTTGGCCCGACCCTAGCCGAAAATGTCGGGACGCGTCTTTATGACTTTTTTTATTGATATAAAAAATATTTTTATTTGCCTCTCCTTCTGCACTGTACTCCTTGTGTTTTGCGCATGCGTGCTGCCGTTCACTTCCTTGTTTACGGCTCCAAAATAATGGCTCGTAACTCCTGTGACCAGCGTGAGGTAAGAACAGAATATTATGCCTCCCGGTTTTGGGGGGGAACGAATGAAAGATGCTGGCGGCATCGGTTGTGTTAAGAAAGGACAAAGGTGCTCTTGTACAATAGCTGCTGGAAAAGGTCAGACACTTTGTTGTACACACAGTAGGCAGCATGTTTACCATTAGCTAAATGCCAGCCGTTTGTTCTTTGGTTATGCAAGAGTGGCACTTTCATAAGTTAATAGCAGGGCACTAAATATAGATTGTAGTGGGTTTTATTTTTCCGTCCTATCATTATTAGTACAGGAGGGCGCCTTGACTGACGGAGCCCGTGTGTGGCCGCTCCCAAACGGCAAACCGGGAAACATTAAACGCTTGACTGGTTCACCAAGCATGAAAAGGATAGCTGCTCACCTTGCCTTAGGACAGTGTGTCGACCCCCAGGGGGGTCTCCACATGATTTGGGAGGGCTCCCCAGCTGACAGTGAAGTGACAATTTAAAAAATAGGCTCTATGCACATACGCCATTTCTGGGCCTCTTCCGACTTCCTTCACAGGTGTTACCGATGATACTAATTAAGGCTCTGCTACTCCATTTAGTGTACAGTGGTTTTCAAACATTTTAATGGCAATGACCTCCATCTCTCGCTCTCTCTTTCCCTCCCTCTCCCAGTTGGCAGCGACGGACTCTGATGAGGGACTGAACGGCCTGGTGACCTATACCATCGTGACCGGTGCCCAGGGAGACTTTGTGATCAATAACTTCACCGGGCGTATCACCATAGCCCTGGGGGTCAACCTCCAGGTGGGGAAGTCCTACGCCCTCACCGTCAAGGCCTCGGATAATGCGCCGGAAATCCAGAGAAGGTAGAATTCACTCTGCCCTGCTTATCTCTCCTAATCCTCTACTATTTTTTTTTCCATATTTTTCTTTCTTTATTTCTTTATTTATTTCCTTCAGATCTCTTCATCGTTTGCTGAGGATTAACTCTCTGAAGTAATATGACATTTCAAACGCGATTATGAACCCAGATTAAGAATGTTTTTTGATTGAATACTTTATTAGCCAAAAATGTAAACAGCACGTGGTACAGTCAGAAGGCTAAAAGGATAACACAAAAACAACTCCTGCAGACTTGTTTCCATTTTGGTCCTATGTAATGAATTCATCAACATAGCATTCAAAATCAACATAATAATGCACAAAAGAGATGGGAAAATTACACCTCCCCTTCATGTGGTCTCCTGATAGATGTTTTTAGGCCAATTTTGAAAGAAACCAGTGATGCATCATTTAATGGATCTCTAGTGTTGTGCCAGTGGGTCAAAATCAACACTAGGTCTGATGCTTAGTTTTTGGTGTCCTGGGCTATATGACCAGGTTTCAAAGCAGCACAAAACCACACGTTTTGAGCATCGATGTGGTTGGAGGTGCGTTATTTTGTACAACCTTTCATATGTAATCATGTCTGCTTCAACCTTGTTTCCATCAGACTGTGTAACTAATCTCTCATGGGTAATCAGCGCTACTTGTTTTACATCATCTATCTTTTGTTTCAGTTGAATACCCATACATTCAGACTGGCTCAATCGTTCATTCATCAATGGCTAGGTTTGCACTTGTTTGGCTGAATAATGGAAAGAGGGGGAAAAAGCAATAAAACAAAAGGCTGACAGGCTCTGAGATAATTTGTTGTGAGTCAAACAGCAGATGGCCTCTTGTTTCGCAGGACGTGGCAGCTGCCTTTGTCTCGTTTCTTTTAATCTCTTCCCATTATTTGTTTCACTAAACATTCGTTTTAATCATCGCAGTAGGAGTTGTTTGATGTGTTGTCTGCCTTGTCTTGTTAAACTCAACAACTTTAGTTTTTGTTTTTTTTCTGTAAAAGCAGCACCCTCCAGACAGTGTATTGTGATATACTCTTGCACTTTTACACCAGAAACAAGGTTTTCAATTAATCTAACATGGTTAAAATGGAGTTTGCAGTTAAAATGAGTTAGTACAGTATCTAATTTCTAAATACTGAATCAAGCAACTTAAAATATATGTCTGGGGTGCTCACAAAACTCTGAGTAGACAGCCTGGGCCGGCCGTGCGGTCCAGGTACCTAGCGGTCCAGGTACCTAGGCTGGTAATCCAGCCTGACAGCGTGTCGCAGGTTCGAGTCCCGATTCCGACGACGTGTCTTCCCCCATCTCTCTCCCCCTTTCCTGTCAAACTACTGTAATCTATCAATAAGGGCAAAAAGCCTCCCCCCAAAAAAACAAAACAAAACAAAAAATAAATTGAGTATTAAAATGACCCCACACATGTTTGAAAGTGTAATGTCCCTTTGAGTAAAAACTTACAAAAAAGTACTGCTTTTTCATTTATTTATTTTTTTGTGTTGAGTCACAGTGGAATAGGTATTACTGGAGAGACAGTTCTCCATGGCTAGATTTCACTGTGCAAATACATCCCCGACCCCAGGCCTGACAAACAGAAGGGCCAAGGCACACTTCACAAAGCTATGGATCACAACACAGAGGGCCCAGCTTGGAAAACACAGAACGTCAGCAAATAAGAGTATCAAACAGGTTGCATGTCGGCCGTTTGATGCCAGTGTTGCCATGTCTGCAGGTGTCGCAGGTTCGAGTCCTGATTCCGACGACGTGTCTTCCCCCATCTCTCTCCCCCTTTCCTGTCAAACTACTGTAATCTATCAATAAGGGCAAAAAGCCCCCCCCCCAAAAAAAACCCAAAACAAAACAAAAAAGAAATTGAGTATTAAAATGACCCCACACAAGTGTAATGTCCCTTTGAGTAAAAACTTACAAAAAAGTACTGCTTTTTCATTTATTTATTTTTTTGTGTTGAGTCACAGTGGAATAGGTATTACTTACTGGAGAGACGGTTCTCCATGGCTGGGTTTCACTGTGCAAATACATCCCCGACCCCAGGCCTGACAAACAGAAGGGCCAAGGCACACTTCACAAAGCTATGGATCACAACACAGAGGGCCCAGCTTGGAAAGGAAAACACAGAACGTCAGCAAATAAGAGTATCAAACAGGTTGCATGTCGGCCGTTTGATGCCAGTGTTGCCATGTCTGCTTATTATAAGCGACTTTGGGACTTGTTTGTTCTGTAAAGTTGCTTGTAAATACTATATTAGTTGTGGGTTGCGTTTTTGTTGGGTTTGTTTCTAAAGTGTAGGTGCTGATTTGGGCTTGCTCTCTTTTTTTTTTTTTAAACAAATTTTATTCAAAGAGTATGACATCATATTATGCAAGTTTCACAGAAAGAAAATAGAACTCTTTGTTTTTATATTTTCTCCCACAACTCCTTTCCCAATCCTCCCCACCCACCCACCATCTTTCCCCACGAGGCCAGACATACAAACAACATAAATTATATACAGGTATAAAACCAATAAGTTGAGTACATAACTAAGATACACACAACATATATACAGGTATAAAACCAATAGGTTGAGTACATAACTAAGATACAAAGAAAAGGATCACATGGTTAAGTTCACAGAAATAATTAATAAACAACTTAAAAGGGGGTGAAATAAGAGACATACAATTAATTTAAAAAAAAAGAAACAGTAAATAAATAAATAAATAATTCAAATACTTATATATAGAGATAAAGCTTGTAAGAGCTTAATTGGCTCATTTCTTGACCCTCATGTGTAATGATTTCCAATATATTAGGCTATATATCTTGCACCAAGTAGAGATCTGCACCACCAGAGCACACCAACACCACGTGTCTTCAGTCAGGTGAAAGTGATTCCAAACTGCCTACATACGATATTAAAGGTTGCCAATGGTTATAAAATTTATCAGAGGACCCTCGAATTGTGAATTTGATTTTTTCAAGTTTTGGGCTTGCTCTCTTAATGAATGAATGATGGCTGGGAATGTGTCAAGTAAAGGAGCACAGCTGACGCGCATGCCTGCTCTCACAGTGTTTTCTGTACCTTTCAAATGAGGGGAATAAAAGACAATAATCTGGTCTCGGGCTCGACCTCGGCCTTTCATCCCGTCGTTCTCGGTCTTGACTCAGACTCGACCTCCTCCCACACTCGGTCTTGACTCAGACTCGACCTCCTCCCACACTCGGTCTTGACTCGGACTCACCCATCCCCCCCACCACTCACCCCCCACCCCCTGGGACTTGGTCTTGACTTGGACTGGCTTTAGGTGGACTCGACTATACAACACTAATATGGACTGCTGTTTGCTGTCTTCTCCCCCAGGAGCTCCATCACCACCGTGTACATCGAGGTGTTGCCTCCTAACAACCAGAGCCCCCCACGCTTCCCCCTCTTCACCTACCACCTGGAAGTCAGCGAGGCCATGAGGATCGGAGCTATACTGCTCAATCTACAGGTTAAAAACACACTCACGCAAACACACACATTTCTGTATTCCTGTACTCGTACAAAAACTAATACAAAATATGCACGCCACTTAGTTGAGGTGCCCCACTCACCCGGCCCATGAACTGTTCGACCCGCTCCCCTCGGGCAAGAGGCTGTGGTCCATCAAAGCCAGAACTGAAAGGCTCAAATGCAACTGTTAGACTGCTGAACTCTTAAGTCCCATAAATGCACTTTAGCTGGTTTAATATATATATATATATATATATATATATATATATATATATATATATAGTTTAATATGCTGCTCAGTTTTAATGCACCGCACTTTAGGATTGTATGCTTATTCCTTTAATTCAGTTATTGTATGTGTCTGTGTAGGCCTCAGACAGAGAGAATGACCCTATCACATACAAGATCATCAGCGGGGACCCCCAGAAAACCTTCAACCTCACTGAAAAGTAAGTTTATCATGTTTTTTTTTGTCATGTCAAAGACGTTCCACATAAAGACCTATGTTACGTCTCTGTCAGGGTGGAAACCTCATATGTCCAAAACTGTTACTTTTCAGGATAAAAAAAAGTTCGATCTACGGACCTCGTACTTTATATGCTTTTGTGCGACACTGTAGTATGATCAAGCATGGCGTTAATTCACAACATAAACACAAAATAAGTTAAGAGATGAGAGGTTTCTGCCTGACAGCAGTGATTACATTGTCGGACAGCCAGACTTGGCAGACAGCCAGATGAAGAAGATCATGTTTGTCGAAACCGGTTTGGCGACTTTGGCATTTTTTTTTTTTTTTTTGTCATCTAATTATTATTATTATTTTATTAAGTGAGTGTCCGGGTAGTCTAGTCAGTAGAGCTCTCGCCTTTGGACCACAAGGTCATAGGTTCGATCTGGGGCACCGCCAACTCAGCGTACAGTATGAGTAGCTCAGCTTGGGTGCGGCGAGTCTTGCGGTCAGTACTGGGAGTTGATGGTAGGTATGTGGTGCTCCACCTCAGCATCCATCTTCCGTGGGTCTAGTCTAGTGCATACTAACGGGACAGACTCCCACATGTTACCGGCTTATATGACAATAAGCCACTCCCGACCAACGTTTTATATTTAATATGAGGTATATATCATCATACTATAATTCTGACAATGTCTGAATGTGTGTGTCTGTCTGTCTGTCAGAAACACCGCCGTATCTCCTCACTGCCTGCACCAATCACTCCCACTTTTCACACAGGCATTGACCATAATAATATGGAGGTCTTAACGAAGCCCTTTTTTTCGATTTTACACATTAATAATTAATAATGAATTTATTAGTGAATAAAAAATGCGAAAACGTGCAGTACCCCATGCGGCCACAAGGGGGGGGGGTCAATATCTCACAACGGGTAAGGGCTAGTACAGTATAATTTGTTGCTGTCCGGAGGAAACCTCATAACTTTTGAGGTTTTTGATTTTCTTTTTCTCCATAAATCAGTGCTATTGAACACCCTTTACGTCTGTGTGTTGTTTTGAAAGTCCTTGTGTGAGTGTGATGGAAGTTTTCCCTTTGATGGGAATCCTCTTTTCTCCTGAATGTGTGGGGATGACTGCATCAACACCAGTGGTGTTATCGTCACACCTACTGCAGTTCTGAGTTCAAACATAGTTTAACTCTGACTAGGTGTGAGGGTGACTGCTTTTTGATTGTATGATTGGATACTTTATTAACAGTACAAACAAGAACAAGATAACACAAGAAGCCCCGAGGGCTTGTTTCCATTGTGATCCTGTGTATTCAATTCATCAAGGCATAAGACATACAATACTATACAATAATTCATCAATAATACTAGGAGCAGTAAAAGTATCTATAAAACTTCATATAGATCCAGTTGCAAATTGCAGACGGGTGCTCTTTCATGGTGGGTTTGAAAGAGGGTAGAGACTAGAGAGTAACACATTTTGATAGATGTCAGTACGGCAGTGTTTTAATGCATCTGTGTATTTTATGTAATGTTTTATTGTTGTAAACTGACTGCCGGTGTGCCAAAGACAAATTTCCATTTTATTTAATTTATTTAATTTAATGGACAATAAAGTTTTCTTTATCTTCATTTTTATTACACATTTTGGTGGCATAATAATAGAATGAATTCCTCCCCCTTTTTGTGCCAAATCTGGGAGAAATTAGATCAGTGGAGCTCCCTCTGGTGTTCTGTGGGCGTTACTCACTGTTTTGAAGTAGTCTGACAGGTACATGTGCACTGGTCCGACTCCCTTGAGTATCTTGACGACCCATTGCAAGTTCCTGGCTGTACTCTGTCCTCTACCCTGAGGCATCCATCCCTAGCATAATGAGCAGGTGTTAGGTGAGTACTAGAAGTGAGGTTTAGTTCATCATGTTGTTTTCAGAGGTCTGAAGCTAATGTGCCGTTAGCTGGACGGAAGGGGGAGGGATTGTTGGAGGCATCAGTGGATCAGAATGTGTCGTATAGCTTTAGTCTTGAAATGAGTGGTAGAAAAAAAGTTTCTTACTTGATTGGGATCCAATTACCTTAACAAGCTCTTGTGTTGGAAAACTGTTACATTAATGCAAGGCCCTCACATCTGTTTGAGAGGCGGCAGGGCTTTATTTGGGCTTTCATGGAACTTGGACAGAATCTCTATCAAACGGTGGCTGGCTCATCAAAGTGGCCTGTGGGATGATGGAACATCAGCTCTAAAGGAGCCCCGACAAAGGGAGACATTGACCCGTTCTTAATCTTTGATTAGCTCTTTCTTTTCATGTTTGCTCTGTCGAGTGCAAAGGCTGGAAAACGAGGGGCGCTTTCGACAAAGAGTAATGACATGTAACCGAGAGTCCACTGTCCTTCCGCCCCCGCTGTGTTGGACATGAGCGGGTGGCTGAAAGGAAGGACGAGTGGAAGAGATGGGGAGCATGGGGAGGTCGGGCGGGAGCCTTTAAACAAAGAAAATCACGTGTCTTCATCCTCCCACTGATGATACAAGATTGTAAGAGCGAGTGATGGAGTAATTGCTCAGACCATGACCCTCTCAGAAAGAGCACAGACACTGTTCAGGGGTATGTCTGCCATTGCGGAAAGTCTCGCCAGAGGCCATGTGTGACCCCCAGGGGCCATAGGGCAGTGGTTCTCAAACTCTGTTGGCTCAGGGCACCCCTGTAAATAACATTTTCATCCACAGCACCCCCATAATGATATTGTTCATTTTTAGAACCGTAAGCCCTATTCACACGGGACTAGTATTACCCCAGGACCTCGGGTAATATGGAATAATCACGGAGGACGTCTGTGTTTTTAATCCCGTGCGAATCGACCATGTCGGTGATTTGGGCTGTAATAATTACAGGCCAAATTACCTACCATAATTCAGCAAACACCAGGGTCCCGGGGTAATACTAATCCCGTGCGAATCCACATGTCGGTGATTTGGGGTAGAATTGAGTTTTTTTCTTGTCCTTAAAAAATAATAAGTAGGCCTACTGTGACAACAAGCGCCCACTCTGGTTAAATGGCTTTGCGTTTAGGCGAC
Organism: Electrona antarctica; assembly: GCF_951216825.1. Classification (NCBI taxonomy): domain Eukaryota; kingdom Metazoa; phylum Chordata; class Actinopteri; order Myctophiformes; family Myctophidae; genus Electrona; species Electrona antarctica. The sequence continues at coordinate 18,656,377 of NC_136791.1, forward strand.
CACACGGAATTCTGTCATGTAAACTCTCGCCTAGAATGTTCAAAGTCTGATTATGAATTCCCCCTTGTGCCATTATCATCTGCCAGTATATACCGTAGGCTACTGATAATTGTACAACTTTATATGTAGCGTGCGTGCGAATATTCATGTTTCACTTTTCTCTCTCTCACTACGGCTTTAGAGAGAGAGAGAGAGAGAGAGATACAAAGAGCGAATTCTCTCTCTCTAATGAATCAAAGGTCTCATGACAGAAAACACTAGCTTCTTAAATAAAGTTGGTGCGCATATATACACGTCGTGCACTGATGAGAACATATCCCACTTACCACATTAGCCCACCTGATTGATCCTCCGGTCTATTTGAAGAAATAATCCAGTTTTTACGCGTGAGGACATGTTTTCAATCTGGTTTTGCTGAAGAGCCCTGATGATACATCGTCTTTATGGTTTTTCATGTCGTTATGGTATTTCAGACCTCGCTGCGTGACAGCCTAATTGATCTGACTTGACCATAGGCTACTTTTGCACAGCTGGAATGATGCAATTAATTACTGGAGAGCAGTGTATCCAACAATATAGCCTATGCACATTTTAAATTGCTGCCATACACGTAATTGCGGTAATTCTAGGCTACTCAGTTTGGGTTATTTCATACACTCTTTAGCAAGATATATGAATATGTCTGAGGAGAATGTAGGGTGCGTTCGGAAATGCGCCCTGAACGCACTGGTGTGCTCTCTTGTCGTTCGTTTATTCAGTATATATGTATAGTTTATATGTATTTATATGTATAGTTTCATTATATAGATATTCCACTGTTACGTTCTTAGCTTACGCACGTTTCATGATAAATGCTTTGTGATGTATTCCCATGCTTTTTTTGTTCTTGCTTAATGTAAATCGCTCTGGATTAAGAGCGTCTGCTAAATGCCTAAATTGTATTCAGTGCACTCGGTGCGTTGTCGTTCGAAAATCCAGTGCGCTGCGCACCGGGTGTGCCGAGTGCCCGCACTGAGCGACCCTACCCTGAAGCTGGGGTTGTCCAGTGTGATTACGTCACAGCTGTGGTCGTTCGTAAATAAGGCACACTGAACGCACTCTGTGACGTCACCGCCCACCACACTCAACAAACTGACCACATTCCCGGTGCGCATTTCTGAACGCACCCTTAATGTCCCTATGCTGTGCTGTGGAAATCGCATGCAGAGCAAAGGCTCTGCATATGCTGCATCCAATAATAAATAATATCAGCCTAGTACTAGTCCAGTCCACGGTGGCCACCTGACGATTTCATTTGTATTGGCGCGGCGGGCAAAGCTTGAATAATAGGTTAAATTGCAGACCGCTACTGAGAAACTGTGGATATTATTAACCTACCAAGAAGGACCCATGGCCAAATTACATTGTGCAGGACACCAACAACAAGTCTATGCGTGGCGTGTGCATAGCCATGTGAAACTTTCTCATGCGTAAAGTTGGTCTGACAGCTACACCAGCGCACCGTGCGCACGGTACATGGATGGATGTGAGAATCATGCATTCCTCGCCTATTGTGACATCCCCACGTGTTCATTGCGATACGAAACATGACGGTCGTATTGTTTCAGGGCCTATGGTAAGGCATTCTAAGAGAGAGAGAGAGAGAGAGAGAGAGAGAGACACAGCACCCGTTGTCCTTACCTGTGCCTGCCGACCAAGTACACGCGTGAACGTGCTGTTCCCGAATATCGGCCGGGCTACACCGGGCGATTTTGTGCACGCAGAGCGTATGCATTTACTGCGCGCGTACAGTGCGTTTGGATAGGACCAATATATGTCAATGATACCAGCTACACCAGACGCACGGATACCGCGGGCCACGGATACCTGTGTTCTAAAAATAGGATCGGTTCTATTTTTTTACGTGCGTACGGTATGCCCCCATGCGCGCGTATCTATATATCTTCCCGGAAGGTCCCGCACAAATCTGCCGGGACCTTCCGGGAAGAAACGCACTGTACGCGCGCAGTAAACGCATATGTACTGCACACACAAACGTGGGCAAAATCGCCCGGTGTAGCCCGGCCGATACAACTGCAGGTTGCGGACGCGTCACACGTTTCGGTGCAGGACTTGCTGATTTGTAGCCTAAATTCAAAGTTCTCTATATGGTCTGCAACCAAGGGTGCACAATTGTTTTATTATATAGCGTGTAGTACTATGAAATTATAAATAATATGCAACTTCATCCCATGATCTGGGAGAATAAATGTGATACGTTGCCTATCGTTTAATTGGTTTTACCGGCATCAGATTCACAATTATTTACTTCATTCAGAGTGAATAAATAATATGCCTACTTTAATATTAAATAAATGCTGTTAACGTCCTCATATAGAGTGGCCTACTACAAATGAACAGTCCTTTATGTTTGAGAATGTCTGTAATTTCAAGTAAAACACAGACTTCACTTATCCAATGCGAATCCGCCACAAAAAAACACAGACGTCGGGGGGTAATTTCGTATTACCTGGGGTCCTGGGGTAATATTAGTCCCGGGCGAATAGGGATTTAGATGTCATATTACGGTACACAACTATGTGAATCTGGCGATGGGGGAACGAAAAACCACAGATCTACAAGCTCACAACGTGTCGCATTGTGTGACACATACGCTTGTAGTTTTGTTTTGGCAAAGATATTTGGTGTTGATTGAAAAAGAAGTATAGCGGGTGATTAAACTGAAGTAATATTGACACAAGTAGCCTTTTCTGTGCCACCCCTGGGTGCTGCGACACCCACTTTTAGAAACACCCTATAGGGGGCCACAGGCCCCACAGGTTGCTCCAGTCTGTTACGCCAAGAAAAGGATATTTACTCATGACCCATACAAATGTCCCCACCCATAGATTGGAAACACGGGTGCATGTGTTTGGTCTGACGTTCTAACAGTCTGACAGGCATTAGTCCGACACCATACCCCAGAACCTAACCTAACCCTAACCTCACAAGGAAGCCACGGGTGAGTCTTAACCAGCCACGCATGTGTCGGACGGTTGCATGTCGGACTGTTAGTATGTCGGACCAACATGCGCCCTTGGAAACCCTGGCTCTAAATTACATTTCTTCTTTAAACCCGGTTGTTACCATCCCCTAAGTAAGCGTGGGTAAACATGGAGGGGAGAAGCAGGCCTTATGTGTGAATGAGTAAATGGGGAGAGACGTGGATAGACTGAGAATGCGGGGCTCTTTGCCAGACGCGTTCCCTATACTAATTGATTACAGCTCTCTGTGTGTCTGCCACGCTCAGTGTCTCCCAGGCAGCCGGCTATGTGTGCGACGGGGAGACGCATTGTTGCTCTGCCTTTTGTTTTCTCTTAATCTGCTCCGCCGTGTTGCAACGTTTTTTGTTTTTTAGTTTTTTTTTTAATATGGAGGCATGATTACTTATCCAGTTGCACAAGGGTGGCAACTGTCGCAGACGAAACACTGTGACAACGCCACAGTGATTGTGGACAGCTGTTGTTGTTATTGTTGCTTGCTTCTGCTGTCATACTCCCACCAAACCAGATAGGACAGACTTCTAGCTGGGGAGATACACACAAACACACGTGTATTGCTACACTTGTGAGGACATTCAAATTGTAGGACGACCTTGAAAATAGCCCAGAAAACATAGCTTGTAGATCTGCTTCTGCCATAGTCTGGTGAATTCACCTATTCATACTCACCTCTTCAGACTCCACCTTAGCCCATAGCACTTGCCGTAGCACTAGCCTCGACGACCTTGCAGGCTTGTGCAAAGGCTATCGACATCTGTAACTAGACGGATGCCGGGATGATTCCTATAGTGCTTATAGTTTCAATGTACACATTATAGATTTTCTTTGGATATTATACTGTTAGACTGTGACGACTGTGGCTCAAGAGGCTCAAGAGGTAGAGCAGGTCGTCCAATGATTCATGGGTCGACGGTTTGAATCCCGGCTCCTCCTGTCTACATGTCGAAGTGTCCTTGGGCAAGACACTGAACCCCAAATTGCTCCCGATGTGCTGGTTGGTACCTTGCATGGCTTCCGCTGCAATCGGTGTATGAATGTGTGTGTGAATGGGTGAATGTAATGCACAATCTATGTAAAGCGCCTTGGATAAAGGCGCTATATAAATGCACCATTTACCATTTAGACTGAGGATAGGTTATTGGTTTACTCATGAACCTAGATGACTATTTCTATGCATTTGATGTATATATTACCTTGAGTTGTGCTTAATGTAAATCGCTCTGGATTAAAAGTGTCTGCTAAATTCCTAAACTGCTATATTAGTGTGTGACACTAGCGTGCAGCTAAGTAATAAATCAGTTATATCCCCAACCGCAACCCGGAACATTTTCCTTAATTGTAGCTTCATTATAACCATATTTCTTTTCTTTTTCTTCACCATAAAGCATCCATTTCTCTTGTTCTGGTCCTCACCAGGAAATTAATTTTGTCCTCACAATGTCTGTTTCTCTAAATCTAATACTCGTGGAGACATTTGGCCCTCACAATTACAGTAACACGCACACGCACACACGCACGCGTTAGCATTTCCTCTGAAAGAAAGAATGGTCACATTGTACGACAGACTTCTCAGAGACATAGCAGTAGAACATCTTTTAACCAAGGGATAATTGGTTATAAATCAAAGCCGAGGACTTTTCTGTTTCTCTTTTTATTCATTGCTTGTGCTGCACATCATAACAATGTCTCATATTTGAGCGTATTTTTATTTTCTATTCTCTAATTTAAAAAAAAAGTTTTGTATTGTATTCAAATGTCCTTGTTTCTTTGGTTGTATGTTTCTTAATGTTTCATGTAAAGCAGTAGTTCTCAAAGTGGGGTCCGGGAACCTCCAGGTGTCCTTGAGGGGTTCCAAGGGGTTCCCGACAAAAGGAATAAATACAGCATTGAAAAATCAGTTTAACCACTTTAGCCCTGCCAAATAGACCTACATATTATATTGGGGTCCAAACGTTTGATTTATTTAATTGCTAGCAATCATCCTACATTTAAAGGTGATATAGACAAGTTTCCAGTGTTTGTACACAGAAGTGAGTGAGTGTTTCCAAACAAATGCAAATCTAGCTCCACCCCCTCCCCCCCTCATTCTATTGGCTGAGCCAGGTCACTTCAGGCTATGGGATTGTTGTTGCTGCTGGGAGGGACGCTATGGATATTGCGCTCGTATGGCTAATGACATTGACATTGAGTTGACATGTTTTTTTAAGGGTAACTGTAGCATAATCGCCCGCAAATGAGGAAGTAGGAAGTAGAGGAGACTCACTGGCTCTCAATTCAATTCTCTTTTATTTGTAATCGTGCATATAAAACATATTTCCCCTCAAATGCCCCAGCCACTACAGCATCGTTCATGTGAACTACTCTGTCCACGGTTATTCATTGCAATGAAGAAAAATCGCTATGATGATCCGCGACGGCTAGCCTGTCACCGTTGGCGAACACGTACGGGTTGAATGCATGCTTCAAGCCGGCCGGCAGGCAGTCGCCGCGATGGTACTGGCTGGTGAAATGATACTATTACTCACTTCCACCATTTCAACAAATAAGCACATACAACCCACTCCACATGAACGATATTGATGTAGGCCTAACCAGGAGATTTTATTGGGGTCCGAGTCGTTCTGTGACTATAAGGATCCTCCGAGTTCTGAGGGGTGCTTGCTGCTGGTGTTGTTCAGTTTCACACCACCCAACTATGCACTATACATAGCGATTCTCATAATTTCAATAGGCTTACATATTAAATCATAAACATACTATTTCACATGAACAATGTTAGTGAAACTAAGATAATATTATACATTGCAATTGAAATCGCATCGCGTTTTCATTATAATACTGCTGGGTTGAACACACCGTCACAGCCTTGCGCTGTAATTGGCTAAAAGTTGAAATCCCCTCCGACGTCCCGACTAGTAAACTGTAGTGGATATAAACAGTGCATTCAGCCACAGGGGTGCAAAGGGGGAGTGTGCTGTTGCAGGAGAACACCTCAGCATCATAATATTGGGAAAGATAGAGGGGGAAAAGGCCAAAAAATACATTTATACATATTTTAAATTTTGGCTGAAAACTTGTCTATATCACCTTTAAAGTTATCTGACTGTTTCCCGCCATGCAACATTCCCGACTTGCCACATTCCCGTTTTGCATCATCCCTGATTTACATGATCCCTGACTAACAGTACATCGATGCATCGTTCTTGACTTACATCAATTGACTCGCATCGTTCGTGACTTGGTCCTCAGCCCCGGCCTTGTGACATAAACCTCCCTATAGTTTGATGAGTGTGCAAAAAAATTGTGCTTCTTTCCTCTCGGTTCCAACCTCTCCCTCCCAGATAATAAGTCTCAAAGGGTTTTGTGTAATTCAGGTCACATATGGAGCTGTTTGGATGACGCTAATATGAATAATGAGTTCTCTGCTCTAAATGGGGTATCCTCCTAGCTAGCTGGAAATACGGAGCTGGAAATACATTACGTTCGCACACCGCTAGCGGAGCGTCATTGAGCGTAGGCAGAATGCCACAGGAAAGGACTGTGGGATCAGCCTCGGAACAGATGGCGTACAGTATGTCAGTCGTTCCCAGTCTTTTCTGGATCAGGGGCCCCATTTGAACGTCTAGTAGTTGTATAAACTTAAACCCTCCAGACCCAGTAAGCTGGACCTGAGTTGTCTCTGTACTTTGACCACTTTTTCTGTGGGCCACTACACCTCTTCAGACATCACCTTAGCCCGTAGCACTTGCCCTATCCTCAACGACCTTGTAGGCTTATGCAAAGGCTAAACATTTATTTGATGTTATGTAGACAAATGACAGGTCATTATTGACCTGGCATTCTATAGTGTTTTTAGTTTCAATGTTCATATTGATTTTCTTTCGATACTCTACTGTTAGACGGATGATAGGTTCTTGGTTTACTTATGACCCTAGATGGCTATTTCTATGCATTTGATGTATTACCTTGTGTTGTCCTTAATGCTTACTGTAAGTTAAAGACGGGGTGAAGTTGCCAAAAATAGCCGATCGTGAGCTTGTAGATCGGCTATCTCTGGCTAATGTCGTTCCTCAAAAGTGTACATCAGTACAGTACTTGAGTGCATGCATTTACTTCACACCACTAATAGTGGACCAGCAGTGAGCACAGGCAGAACGCCACAGGAATAAAGGAGTGTGTGGGATATCGAGCTCGTGGCAGCACAGATGGCGTACCCTAATGGCCGGGCTAATGAGCCCCTTAGATACAAAGGAAGAAACAAACGTAACACGTCTTGTATGGCCGACAGGAAATCAAGTGCTGCGTGCCGTTTGCGAGACGGGCAGCAGCATGAGACCTTTCTGAGCGAAAGGGAAAAAAGATCAAATGTCAGCACGCCTCCTCCCTCATCAGATAGCCTAGAAGCCCTGGATGGACAAGAGAAGGCTTCTGCCTTTTTTTTTTTTTTCTTGTGCTCTTGACAGTTGCCGTTAACGAGATCCTATCTGTCTGACAACATCCTTTTTTCCCTTCTCTGGTCTCCTGAGCGGAGGAGTCAGGCGGGCCGCTATCACCCAGAGATCAGTGAACCTCTCTCTATCTCACATCATGCACACTGCCTCAAGTACATGCAGTATACTGTACCGTGGTGACATACATACATACTGTATCGCTTCTGTCGGGCGCAAACCTCTTATCTCCATGTTTTGTGTTTTTTTTTTCATAAATGAACGCCCTACTCGCACTACAGCGTCACACAAAAGCATCAAAAGTAACAGATCCACAAAGCTTGTGCTACTTTTGCCGTTTTTTTAATTTGAATCCTGAAAAGTAACAGTTTTGGACATATGAGGTTTCCACCCAACAGAGACGATATGCTGTACATTTTGCTTTGAGTGTCTGTACAATTGATATTTTCTGGAAATTTCTGGAGATGCTTTCAGTTTTTTGGGGGGAAATGTTGAAATATGTATACAGCAATGCATTGTGGAATGTATTTACTTGAGTAATATGACAGGAGTATCTATATTTTGACTCAAGTATCTATATTTTGACTCAATTTTGACTCAATTCAATTTAGGCATTTAGCAGACGGTTTTAATCCAGAGCGATTAAGGATTTACAGTAAGCAAGAACAACACATGGCAATACATCAAATACATAGAAATAGTCATCAAGGATCGTAAGCAAGCTAAGAACCTAACATCCATCTAACACTTGAGCGCCAACACCGACAGACGGCTATGGGGCGACTGTGGCTCAAGAGGTAGAGCAGGTCGTCCAATGATCCATGGGTCGGCGGTTCGAATCCCGGCTCCTCCTGGCTACATGTCGAAGTGTCCTTGGGCAAGACACTGAACCCCAAATTGCTCCCGATGTGCTGGTTGGTACCTTGCATGGCTTCCGCCGCAATCGGTGTATGAATGTGTGTGTGAATGGGTGAATGTAATGCACAATCTATGTAAAGCGCCTTGGATAAAGGCGCTATATAAATGCACCATTTACCATTTACCATTATGTAGCCTTGCATGGTTCCCTCCGCCATCCGTGTGAGTGTGAATGTAATGCTTTGGATAAAGGTGCTATATAAATGCACCATTTTCCATTTAGAGGAAGATTCCGGACAAATCATTTTCTTACCTGTCGCCCAATCTGTGCCAGGAACGATTGGTTACGTTTTAAGCAGTAAAACCCCCTGTGCCAAGACATCATTTTACATTATTAAAATGATAGAACAAGTCCGCCTGCCCAAAAGAGGCGGTAACCATGACCTGTTACTCAAACAACGTGAATCATATCGGATCCATACCCTTCAAAGTTCAAACCCTTCACCCAAAGGGGCTTAATGATGAACTGTTACTAAACGTCATGTTATAAGTTTGCATGTTTTTCAGTACTCTATAGTTGAGTGTCTCATCACCCTTAAGGGCCCTATTTGGCTCTATTTGCTTCATTAAATAAGACAATACTCTTGTGCCGAGCAGATACACAGTGTGCGGGTGTACCTTATTGCTTTCTTTGATGTCCACTGGCCTACGCACCTGTGCATACGCCTGATTGCTAGGTGTGCAAAAGTTCACACGGTCACACGCGATGTGCACATGGATGCGCCCACGGTTATTTATTCTTTCATTTGTCCCTTATCTCTGGCACCTGGCCAGCGTTTCTATTGTAACAGGTGGCATGGATTGTGTTTTAATATGAGGTTATTATTATATTCGAGAAGGAGTGGTAGAGATTAAATATTGCATAGCTCCGAGCATGCACGGTGGGTTTTCTTTTAACGGTAGTTCACCTTTTTTGACAAAACGAGTCACGGAGCGCAGCGAAGCAGACTGAAACCCAGGCTAGGCTCGGGAGGTGGTTATATACATGTTCACCTGTACAACTCGGTTAGTTGGTCCGGAATTCTCCTTTCAGTAAGTAGGTTGGAGAGGCTTACTGTCGGTATGGGCCAGAATGTTCCATTTAAGATCAGTCAAGCTGTCGGTCACGCACAGCCTCGGGTACAGTGCAGGTCTCCTCCCTTGACTCTGCTGCTCTGCTCCGATCATTATAATCATCACCTGTCATATGTCATCATCTTCATTGTCACCATTAACATCATAATCATCTGCAGGTCTTATCGTATGCAGGCCTGTTGCTCCCTGACTTCACTGAGTAAACTGTGTGTGTGTGTGTGTGTGTGTGTGTGTGTGTGTGTGTGTGTGTGTGTGTGTGTGTGTGTGTGTGTGTGTGTGTGTGTGTGTGTGTGTGTGTGTGTGTGTGTGTGTGTGTGTGTGTGTGTGTGTGTGTGTGTGTGTGTGTGTGTGTGTGTGTGTGTGTGTGTGTGTGTGTGTCAAGTACTCCTCTGCTACCATCTGACTGTACTCATTGCTGGAACACACAGATAAATCAATCAATCAATTGATGCGATACTTCTTCTTTCGTGTGTCATCATCAGATGTCCAGCTCAGTAGCGTGCAGCCACGCCCTCGTCTCAGGTCCCACATCGAATAGGCCGGCCTCCGAGGGTGGTTCATACAGGGGACAGGTGGTGATTATGTGGTCAGCGGTCTGCTCGGGCTTTCCACACTCGCACACTGCGCCGTCCGCCAGGCCCCACCTCGTCATGGATGTTTTGAAACGTCCGACCCCAGTTCGTGGGCGGTTCAGGGGAGTCCATTGCCGGCGTGGCAGTTCCCCTCCTTCAATTCCGCCTTCCGGGTCCTGGATGTAACGGTGGATGCGTGTTGCCCCGGCTGACTCCCACTCCTGCTTCCAAGCTGCTTCCAGCCATGCCTCTGTAGACAGGTCCTCAGGGATGGAACTGAGCAGCTCTTGTGCCGCCTTTTTGTACGGGTGGCGGGACTTGAGTCTATTTAGGGGCGGTTCTGTTCTGGTGGTGTTGTGCAGGATATGCCAGTTGTGTATCCGGGCATTCCTTGCAAGGCTAGGGTAGCAGCCTCTCGTTGGAGGCCTGCCGGGGCAATTCCTGCTAGTACTGGCAGATGGAACACGGAGGTGGGCTTCAGACAGCCAGTTGTGGTCCGTAGAGCGTTGTTTATGGCAACGTCAACCTTCCTGGCATGGTGGCTTCTGCACCAGGCTGGGGCACAGTACTCAGCTGCGGAGAAGACAAGGGCTTGTGTGGAGATTCGAAGCACCATGGCGGATGCACCCCAGCTAGTACCTGGGGTGGATGCGATACCTGGATGCGATACAATTAGCTTGGAGTACCTCAATGCATTATCAAGTCAATGCAAGTAGACATTGAGCATTATTTCGAGCCTATGCCCAGAGCGACGTGAATAGAGCAATATGCGTTAGGGCATTAACCAAACGTGATTTTTGATAGTCGACACGACTACCATCAAACTCGGTTTATAATCGAATAGTCGGCGGTAAAATATGATATTTTTTTCCATCCAATCAAGCATTAAAACATCGTGTTCTGAAACGGCCAGCGCGAGTGAAGGATTAACTGCAAAACAGAGCCGGTGAATGCAGGCCGAGTGGAATAGTAAGAGAGTGACGCTTTGATCTCACCACAAAGCGGGGTGCTATGGGCTATAGTTCCAAACATTGGAACTATCCCATTGAGATAGAATGAGCACTTCCGCATTCCATTGTTACAATGGGAGTCAATGCTAGTGTCGCCACTCTCTTACTAGATTACGCTGAATGCCACTCTGATTGGCCGAAATTCACATCAGCTGTTAAAAGTCAAGGCAAAGTTGCAAGTCCACAATGACTCACGGATGGACGCGCTGTGAGCTTGTAGATCTGCTATTTTTGATGCGCAAGACCTTTCTACGGCGCAGCATAGCATGTTACGTTGTTGAAAATGTTTGTTGAGACGGAGGAGGAGGAATAAATTATGCGATGTTTTTCATACAAACCTAAATGTTCAACAACAAGTTACAACCACAGTTCCTTTGGTTTTTAGAAGGAGCTACAAGCTAGGAGGAGGTTATGATTACATACTAGGCTTGCTACCGTAGCTAGCAGGCTTACCAGGCTATGAATCAGATGATCAACTACTTCACTCCATCGCGACTATTATAACTATGATCGCGCGGCATAGCTGTTTGTTTTTAATAATGCCGCACGCCTGCACTTTTTTTGGATAAGCATGCAGAAAGATGAATAAGAAAAAGAAACATGAAATCACGGCAAGAGCTACTGTAGTTTGACTGTCACCAAACTGGATATTATTGGGCAGAGTGAGGAGGGACAGGCTGCTATACTACTGTACCGGACGAAACGACGACACGTCTCCAATCTAACTTGTTGAACAAACTACAGTAATATTGTAATAAACTCACCAATAGTAAAAGTATTTACACACTGTAGTTGTCCCCATTGAGCGTATGAGCCTATGAGGCACATGCTTTTTGAAAATCTGTCTTAAATGTTGCCAGTGCAGCCAGCCACCACCGCACACCGCACCTACACGAGTGACGGTGACGGCAAAACCCACGTACAGTCGGCTTGTATATGATATGAAAACAATCAGCCAGGAAGGGATTAGTACTTAAGTTGGAGAACTACCAACAAAACAACAGAGCTCACAGCTGCATGTCTGCTGTAAAAAAAAAATTACAGTGTCGACTACCGTTTTGCTAATCGACTAATCGATTTTTATGTTAATGCCCTAATATGCGTGAATCGCACGAGATTAACTTAAGCCATTTTATTTTTCTTAACTTTTTGGTTTTGTTATTTTTTTAGGCTTTTGCTGAGCCTTTATTTGATGAGAGAGAGAGAGAGAGAGAGAGAGATGCATGCAGCAGCTAAATGGTCCAGGGACTCGCTGCCAGGCTTTGGCGGCGGAGCCCATGTGTTACGTGACCTAACCACTCTGCTATCAGCTCACCCCGACTCAAACATTTCACTAAAGTGAACACATGCAGCTCGGTATCTGTTTTTTTTTTTTTTTTTTATATATATAATTTTTATCCCACAATTTTGTAACCCATTTTCACCCCTGTGTCAATTATCTAATGTGATCCTGGGCTCTACACACCCTCCGCCAACCTGGGGAGAGCAACGGACTTGAACTCATGCTTCCTTCATGCATGAGTGTCCAAGTTGCTCCTTTTTTTCCCTGGTTGGACGTAGCGCGTGGAAAGAACACATTATTTGGAATCTGTTCTTGAGAGAGTAGTATTTATTCAGTTTAACTTGCTTTCAATTCAGAATCGCAGATGTACAAGCTCACAGTGTGTTTGCAATGTGACACATTTGAGCTTTTAGATCAGCTATTTTTTGCTATTTTTATTTATTTTTAAGGCACAATAGGGGGCCCGCAACCAGAGGCTATAAGCCCTGTGAACTGTCTCGTGACTGAGAGATGTAATGTTTGTCTCTGGTGAGTGTGCACACACACACACACACCCACGCACGCACACACACACGTACACACGCACACACACACACATGCCGGCTGGCTTGTTTTACCATGCTTAACAAACACAGAGATATACACATATGAGGCATACCCATCACGGGTGTCACTGTCAGTTAAATAGAGTGACACTGCTCCCTCTATTTCAAGCGATGCAATTATTTTTTATGGCGTCCGGTGTGAATGCACCTTAAGAGCGAGTGCTCAGAGCTGTGGATGACTTACATCCAGCTGTCAGACTGCGAGACGTACAAAACAACACACATTCATCCGGCAGTGATTCCCTGCCGTTAACCGTTCCTCCGGAGTGTGACAGTCGAAATTGTTTGCCGTTCATAATATCTGTGTGCACATGTTTGTGTTATTTGTGTGTTTGTGCATGCGTGTCTGCAAAGCAAAGATAATTTGCCATTCTGCCTTGGACTGCCTCCTGTGCTGAAATAGCCAGAGTGGTAAATTAAACATTGTGGAGAAAAAAAAAGACACAGGGAGCAAAACGTGTTGATGTTTCCATCTGTCGTTTTTTGTGCCCTTGGCACAAGTCTCCTTTCTTGCTCCCGAAACACTGCGTGAAAAGCATTGAATGTGGGCAGGCATACCACAATGGCGACCGTAGTTTACTCTGAAAACCTGCATTTCATGTCGGTCATGCCTCGTGACACGCTCCATATATGGCCGTCTCCATATATAAAGATCACAACACTGACCTCATCAAACCCTGGATAGCCATGGAGAAGACCTGATCATCACCTAGATCTATATATATGGAGCCGGCCAGCAACTCTACATCTGGCCTCACAGACACCCTGTTGATCTGACCTCATCAAACCCTTAGATCTCCATATATGGAGCTGACCCGTTCTGACATTCCATATGTTGATCCTTCCCCACCCGTCCTTCCTCTTCGATGTCTCCCTTTTGACTGATACCTGTCCATTCAAACTGTAGACGGGCCCGCCTCAAAGTCATTAGCACAGCCGTGCCCGGCAGCCGGCGAGTTCACAACAGGCCTGAAAATTAAGGTCGCCCTACCTGGGCCCTAACTGGCCGGGCCCTAACTGGGCTGGCCCGAAGCCCCACCCCGCCTTACTAATTTGCGCACATTTTACGCCCTACCCGGCCCAAAAACGGCAATGAAAAAAGAAAAAAAGGGTCCATATATGGACATTCCCAGACTTGCTGTTTCAGCGCCAGAGCGAGGTCGCTTCTCGTCCTCAGGGCATCTTACTGGTACTTAAGGGAGTATGCCTGAGTATAGATGCCACATTCATTAATGTATCACCACTGTCATACCCTGGTATATTATGTACCATTCTGAGACAGAATTTGCATATACCGCCCCCTGTGGTGTCTGCCGAGTCTGTCGAGTACCATTTTTCACAGACAAAAACGAAATAAAAACTAATTCAGGTGACTAAAACCAAGGCCGGAAATAGCCAGTGTACGGAACAATGCAACATGTGGCATGCCATGTCCTAATTTCACCAAATATTCACCCCTGAATACGGATGCTAGGGTTCAAGAGTTTGAAAACTGTAGCCTCTCACTGACTGACCTCTGTGACGCTTTATAGCAGTGGTTCTCAAAATACGATTCGGGAGATCCCCAGGGGTCCTTGGATGGGAACCAGGTGGTCCCCTGCGAAATGAGTTAATGGTATAATATTACAACCACCTTAACCATACTGGCTATTCAAAAATAGGTGATCTACAAGCTGAGCTGCTATTTATTTATTTTTTAACTTCTGGTGGTCCATGGCACAGAATCTTTTTGAGATGGCGTTCTGCGGCCAAATGTATATCAATTTGGCAGAAGCAGTGAGTGCATTCTCCGGCAGCGGCAGCAGCCACGGCGACGCCGCCAATTGCCGACAACAGCCGTGGCAGTGTTTCCTATGCCGTGGCAGTGTTTCCTCTGCCACCGGCAAAGCCTCCTAATCCGCCACAGACCGGTGGATGCCGGCACCTACCGCTTGCCACCGGCACCTGCCGCTTGCCAACCGGCACATATGCCGCCAGCTGCCGCTTGCCGCCGGCACATGCCGGAACATATGCCGGCACATGCCACCACCTGCCGGCACATGCCTCTGCGGGAGAATGCACTCGCTGTCCCTCCAATTTGGGGGTCCATGACATGGAAAACTTGAGAAAAACTGCTTTATAGAGTAGTAGTTCAATGCTTTATTTATTCAGCTGTATGGCACACATCTCTCTCTTTATCATATAGCAACGAGCCACACAGGAACGCTTGTCATCGACGTGGTCTCCTCTGTGCGTGGCTTGTAGTGTGAGGTCGGCTGTTTTTTTTTAAAGAAATCCTCAAATGTCAGCAAACCACTAGCCTGGTTAGCAAACCACTCCATCCCCATAGAAAAGCATTGGCAGAGGTAGAATAGTTAGAATTATAGTACGGTGTGACCGGGCCCTTAACCACGTAAACCCCAGTGTCCGTATTGTGGGCTATTTTTTTGTCCGTGCAAAATTGTAATAATAAATGTCTGGTGTTTGTTCGCTTGCATTAGAATAAACTTAATGCATTATTTTTCCCTTTATCTTTTTATTCCCCTTTTTCTACCTTTCTCCTAGTGGAGCGAAGTTCCCCTTGAGCGCTGTGGCTGCAAATTAGTCCCTGCCTGGATATCATCTGGAAGTTAATTTGCGCCTCACGGCTTGCAACCCACGACGCTAACTAACTGACAGATAATGATTGGAAAATTAATCCACAAGCTATTTCCACTTGTTTCTTACATGTATTTTATTGCCTCCTGTCATGCGAGTGTTGTAAACACGTACTCTGTATGTACTGTGTAGGACTATGTGGGTTGCAACATATTCAAGAAACAAATAAAGAAATATCTTATTTCTTCCTCTCTGTAGATTACATGATTTAGTTTGATGTTATATTTTCTTTTGTGTTTTTGTTGTTGTTGTATTGTTTATTTCCCCTTTTTGTGCAGTCTCTGTGTTTTTATTTCTTTATTGCACAGCTTCTCCCTTTGCCAACTTCAGTCTTTTATATTGTCCTTAACACAATCATTCCCGGGATTCCTTCAAAATAGGAGCTCTGGGGTGCCGGAAAGACATGCGTCCATAGCATCCATCGATTGGATTCCCTATGACGTTTCCAGACGTCCTATGGATGGAATGTGTTAATGAACTTTTATCTGCTGGCTTCCAAATAAGCCAGCTGGCTTCTTCCTTTCCTTGCATTGTATTTGATATACTTTGATATGTATTGTCAATTTTTTTATACTATGTGCTAAATAAATAAACCTAAAACCTAAACCTAAACATAGCCTGCAGTATGTTACAGTATACAGTAATAATCAGTGTTGCTTCTGACAGAAATGTTTGATTTAGTCATAGTCAAAGTCTCTTGAATAAAATTTCATTTAGTTATAGTCATATTTTAATAATCTCAAATGTTTTAGTTATAGTTAGTCTAGTTTTAGTCTAGTTGTAGTCTACTAAATAACATAAGGTTTTGTCAAATTACATTTTCAGCTGTGACGCAATGTGTCCTATGTATTCTCTATGCACTCTTATTTTCAGAGTGCAACCAACCATATGCAACCACACAATGACTTGTCTTTTAGTTCTACTGGATCTCACTATTACCTCCCTAACATTGTGTCTAGTTTTTATTTCATGACATAATTGTCAGTATATTTAGTCTTAGTTTTAGTCATCATAGGTATTTTTTATTTCGTTTTTGTCAGTGAAAGAAGGCAGTCGTAGTTTTAGTCGCCAAAATCAACACTGGTATAATGCTGTGTCTTTGTTGTGTGTCTCCACAGGATCGGTCTTTTGCTCCTGGACAAGCCTCTGGACAGGGAGACCGTTGACCAGTACCGTCTTATTGTCACGGCCAGTGACGGACACGCTGGAGGGGTGAGACACACTGTCCTTCTTTACCCATGTGACTTCTCCCAGTCAAAGTCCCTTTCCCGCATTTCTCCCACGTGATGTGTGCTTTAAAGGTATGGTAAAGTATGGTTTGTTCAGTATAGGTAAAGTCGCTTCGGGATACGGGTCCCCTATATTTTATTTTGGCTGTTTTCAAGTCAATTCATACTCCGTCGCGGCTCACGCCAAAGTCCATTGTAAATATTGGAGGTCCTTGACATGAAAATGTTTGTGGCCGGACTATGAGCTCTTCAGAGCAGATTCATCTGTGACTGGCACTCGCTGGCCGGTGCCTGCTGTCTGCGCCACGGGGGCATAGACCGTAAAAATGAATGGACAACGCCACGCCAATAGACCCTACAGGCAGTAAATGAAGACAATTTTGGATCGATTTCAAATCTGCCATCTTCGGATTTCATCACAGGCCAAGTCGGAGTAAATTAGGATGGTTTATGTGTTGATTATACCTGCCAGGAGATGGAGGGGGCCAGCATTCAGGAGCACACACAGGAGCAATATAGATCCCGGGGTGTGAGTACACACAGGAGGATCTATAGATCCCTGGGGTGGGGAGTACACACAGAGCAACTCTAGCTCCCTGGGGTGTGAGTGAGTACACACAGCAGGACCTACTGTATAGATCCCTGAGTACACACAGGAAGAAGTAAATGTACTTATAGTTGCTGGTGGTCAAAAAGTTCAACGAAAAGAACAGAATGAAGGTCTTAACCTCACCACAATGAGGTCACCACGGCCAGAAGCACTGTCTGACCGTAATGTTGATAGAAGGGATTGTAGTGACGTGTGTGTGTGTGTGTGTGTGTGTGTGTGTGTGTGTGTGTGTGTGTGTGTGTGTGTGTGTGTGTGTGTGTGTGTGTGTGTGTGTGTGTGTGTGTGTGTGTGTGTGTGTGTGTGTGTGTGTGTGTGTGTGTGTGTGTGTGTGTGTGTGTGTGTGTGTGTGTGTGTGTGTGTGTGTGTGTGTGTGTGTGTGTGTGTGTGTGTGTGTGTGTGTGCGTGCGTGCGTGCGTGCGTGCGTGCGTGCGTGCGTGCGTGCGTGCGTGCGTGCGTGCGTGCGTGCGTGCGTGCGTGCGTGCGTGCGTGCGTGCGTGCGTGCGTGCGTGCGTGCGTGCGTGCGTGCGACTACACACACCTGGATTGTGGTGAGCATTTATTTTCTTTTCTTTTTTCGCTCGGCGGTGCCTCTCGTGGCTCAAATTCGCTCGACATGGCTTGCCTCCGTTGCGGGCAAAAACTATACTTTATTGGCCAATAAAATTGTCTGCTGCTGTTGTAGGCGAGAGGCAGTTTGTCACTGTAACTGAGATTTCCTGTACTTGCAGGAAACTGTCAGTGAAATGTATAAGGGTCCTTGTTTGGAGAGACCTTATAGTTTGGGATAGTTTAAGGATCTGTATTTTGCCTTAGGCGCTAGGGGGAGGGCGCTGTGTACTAGTCAGTAGCTTGAGTTCAGTGTTTTAGCTACTGTAGGTACCTTCTTCTTATATGATTCTGATGTATATTTAGCACCAAGTTACCCAAATTGTGTCTTTAGCAGTGATGGTCGTCGAAGGAAGAAAGGAGTCAAGCAGCAGGTTGTCGTCATCATCTGATCAGTTTTATTGAACAGAATTCACTCAGTTACAAGGCTTTCCACGGGCGGAAGGCCCCGTGGACAGTAGTCACATCATAGCTAATTCGTGTCGACTCCCTAGAAGTTTCACTGCGTCAAAGTATTTACTAACTTCTAAGTCCCGCCTCCCTGGAAACTCACAGGCTCTTCCGGTGGAGGGGAGGAGGGACACCTGGCATGCAGCTCATGTAACACTCTATAAGTTTTATACCAAATAGGACTAATTCAATATCTATACTATATATGAAGTATGCCGAACACATGTAATGAAATAGTTCAAACTATATTGTTAACCAGTCTAAATGATTAAGCACAAATACATTGTAGAATTATATCAGTTGGAAGAGGAGAAGCAGAGAGCTTGAAGCTCCCTGCACACACACACACCCACAGCTGTTGGTTTAGCAGTTGGAGATAGGCACTGTCCCTATGATTAGGTCAGAAACAGAACCCCCGACCCCCCTGGGGTGTTTTAGCAGCATCTTAACAAAAGGCTTTGTTTTTACAGCCTACTTGTAAATAGCTCTAGCAGCTTACTCTGTTACCACAGTATTGCATGTCACTTAGTTTCCGTGCCTTGTGCAAACTGACTATATCAATCAGTTGATATTTTAATAGACAGTTGACACACAGTGTCAGTTTGCACAAGGCACAGAAACTAAGTTGAGACAATGCGATACTGTGGTGACTAACACAGTTAAGAATGCTGCCAGGCACCCCAGGGGGTCTGGGTGCTGTTTCTAATCTTGCTTAGTTATTTACAATCAGCTAAAACACCCCAGGGGGGTCGGGGGTTCTGTTTCTGACCTAATCATAGGGACAGTGCCTATCTCCAACTGCTAAACCAACAGCTGTGGGTGTGTGTGTGTGCAGGGAGCTTCAAGCTCTCTGCTTCTCCTCTTCCAACTGATATAATTCTACAATGTATTTGTGCTTAATCATTTAGACTGGTTAACAATATAGTTTGAACTATTTCATTACATGTGTTCGGCATACTTCATATATAGTATAGATATTGAATTAGTCCTATTTGGTATAAAACTTATAGAGTGTTACATAAGCTGCATGCCAGGTGTCCCTCCTCCCCTCCACCGGAAGAGCCTGTGAGTTTCCAGGGAGGCGGGACTTAGAAGTTAGTAAATACTTTGACGCAGTGAAACTTCTAGGAGTCCACACGAATTAGCTATGATGTGACTACTGTCCACGGGGCCTTCCGCCCGTGGAAAGCCTTGTAACTGAGTGAATTCTGTTCAATAAAACTGATCAGATGATAATTCCAAATACTTACTCTCAGTATGAGATACTTACCTGTAATATTATTCTTCAATGCTTCTATGCGCCATACTTTATAGGGTGACGTGACGTGCATGGCCTAACGTCACGCTGTCGACCGTATCCGTGACAACAGTCACATAAGCGGGGTGTTGTTATAGCACAAGCGGTATAGGCTTTGGTCTGGCCCTATTTACATCAGGGCCTTACCACTTATGCCTTAGCCTGGGACGCGTGCCATTTTCTGGTTCCTGATCCGGTCGGGAGCGGATGGTAACTTACGTCATGTTGTAGTCACTGGTATGTATACAGTCATCAGCCAGGAAACCACAAAGTGGCGTATGAATCTGACACATTTTATTCAAGTACACCAGTGTGTAATCCACTGGTGAAAACAGGTCCCGTCGCCTCTATACCAGCCCGCTCGCCTCTCATTGAAAATTAATTACTATTAGGCATGTCAGTCGCTTCGCTGTGTGTGTGTGTGTGTGTGTGTGTGTGTGTGTGTGTGTGTGTGTGTGTGTGTGTGTGTGTGTGTGTGTGTGTGTGTGTGTGTGTGTGTGTGTGTGTGTGTGTGTGTGTGTGTGTGTGTGTGTGTGTGTGTGTGTGTGTGTGTGTGTGTGTGTGTGTGTGTGTGTGTGTGTGTGTGTGTAAGAGCTATGAGAGAGAGAGGAGAGAGAGTGTGCGGGTGGCATGATATGTACAGTAATTAGAACAGAACTTCTGTAACCATGGGAACTTGACAAGTGGAGGGGACCAGTCCTCCTTCTCTACCCGTGCTAATCGTCTTTGAACACACACACGCATACACACACGCGCATGCACACACGCACCTGCGCACGCACGCACACTCAAACAGAATGGAATGTTGTGTTTTTGTCGTCACCGTGCACGCTCGGATGAGCAGTAACATGTCAGTTGTTGGTAGCGCGTGAAATGAATGCGTCTCCTCTGCGTC
This sequence comes from Electrona antarctica, assembly GCF_951216825.1. Taxonomy (NCBI): domain Eukaryota; kingdom Metazoa; phylum Chordata; class Actinopteri; order Myctophiformes; family Myctophidae; genus Electrona; species Electrona antarctica. Next base: position 18,677,051 of record NC_136791.1, read on the forward strand.
TCCGGCTGTGAGTTGTGCCGTTCTGCTGCCATGATGATATCGCTGCCAGGCTGTGTGGCTCCCTCTGAGGCTATAGACATTCACACACACACAAAGATCCCCACTGTTCCTCTGTCTCCCTCCCTCTCGCTCTGTCTCCTTCTCTATCTGTCTCCCTCTCTCTCTACCTGTCTGTCTCCCTGTCTCTGTCTCCTTCTCTATCTGTCTCCCTCTCTCTCTACCTGTCTATCACCCTGTCTCCATCTCTCTCTGTCTCCCTCTCTCCCTCTCTCTCTGTCTCCCTCTCTCTCTGTCTCCCTCTCTCTCTGTCTCTCTGTCTCCCTCTCCCTCTCTCTCTGTCTCCCTCTCTCTCTGTCACCCTGTCTCCCTCTCTCTCTGTCTCCCTCTCTCCCTCTCTCTCTGTCTCCCTCTCTCTCTGTCTCTCTGTCTCTCTGTCTCCCTCTCCCTCTCTCTCTGTCTCCCTCTATCTCTGTCTCTCCTGCTCAATTCAAATATAATTTATTGGCATGACAAGCATTCTTATATTGCCAAAGCATTACATACAGTGTATGAAACAAAATAATAAATTATACATATTCAGAATCAGAACAAATAATATAAAGAAGACAAGGAAAAACATAAAAATGACATTGATCTGTTAATTGTAGTAGACTTATAGTGTTCACCCATTGTCCCTCATTTTGTGGCAGGCTGATACATATTTTGCTGTCAAACTATATCCTTGTTTTTGTTATTTCTGTGAATTTAGGGTAGTATTCTTCTCTAATGTGTTCATATTTTTCACATGCAGTCAAGAAGTGGAGCTCTGTCTCCACCACTCCTTGACTACAGTGAGAACACAGCCTGTCCTCTGGGCAGCCAGGTTTATATCGGCTTTTCTGACTTTGTTATCAGTTACCGTGCTCAAATATTCTGCCACGGTGTATTGTCTATTTAGGGCCAGATAGCAATTAAGTTTACTTTGGGTTTTTGTTGTTTCAAGCCAATAGTTTTCGTATTTTTGTTTCTGTTGATTAATAATTGTGTTGTGGAATGATGTCGCTGTCCTGAGCCTGGTTATTGTTGGCTGATGGTTTGTTAAGCGTCAGGACCAGCTGACTGAGGGGACTCTTCTCTATGTTCATCTCTTGGCTTTTGAGGGCTTTATAATGATAGGATTTGGGGTCACTCAATTTTAGTTGTTTCCAAAATTGTATGGCTCTTTTTTCAATGTTGATAATTAGAGGGTATTGGCCTAATTCTGCTCTGCATGCATTGTTAGGAGTCTTCCTCTGGACCCGGAGGATTCTCTTACAAAACTCTGCATGCAGGATTTCGATTTGATGTTTTTCCCATTTTCCAAAATCATTTTTTGTGAGTGGACCCCAAACTTCACTGCCATATAGTGCAATAGGTTCAATCACTGATTGGAATATTTTGAGCCAGGTCCTAATTGGGATGTCAACATGTGTTGACCTTTTGATGGCATATAAATCTCTCCTTGCTTTCTCTTTCAGTTCATTAATAGCCAAGTATATATAATTGTTGGTTTGTTGGATTTTTGTTGTTCCTAGGGTGAAGTTGTACTTTCGACTCGTGGACCTTTTTTGGAATATTACTACTTTGGTTTTGTCAGGGTTAATTGTCAGGGCCCAGGACTGACAACATGTTTCAAGCAGAGCCAGGTTCTGCTGTAGACCCTCTTCTGTTGGTGACAGCAGAACCAGGTCATCTGCATAGAGGAGGAATCTGATTTCAGAGTCATGTAGAGTGACACCAGGAGCAGTAGACTGTTCTAATAATTTGGCCAATTCATTAACATAAATGTTAAAGAGGGTTGGAGAGATTGGGTTGCCCTGGGTCACTCCACGGTCTCTCTCTGTCTCCCTCTGTCTCCCTCTCTCCCTCTCTCCCTCTCTCTGTCTCCCTCTCTCTCTCCGTCTCTCTCTCTCTCTCTCTCTCTCTCTCTCTCTCTCTCTCTCTCTCTCTCTCTCTCTCTCTCTCTCTCTCTCTCTCTCTCTCTCCTCTCTCTCTCTCTCAGCACAGTGATTTTATTCACTTGAAAATATTATTATATAGGCCTATTCATACATTTGCCAAAACATTTCAAGATTTTTCAAATCACGCCATACATTTGCCAAAACATTTCAAGATTTTTCAAATCACGCCATATGCTGTATGAGCTAGTATATCTGCTATTTTTGAATAGCCAAAGGTATGTTTAAGCAATATTACACAAGAGGGGGTGGTCTGCGTTGCTTTCGGAACTCGCCCTGCGGGCAAGTTCCTGCAGCATCGCTGAAAAAAACATATTTTTTTTATCACAGATGTAGCCACTACGACCACAAATGTCCCAAGGAACTAGCTAGCCTACCCACCGAGTCTGCTGTGCTCTGGGAGAACAGAGCAGCTGAATTCTTTGCTTTGATTAGCCGTTCCATGATGCTGATGCATTCAGATTGCTTCCTCGCAATGACCTGTTGTATAATTAAAGTTGTTTTTTCAGAATCTGGTTCTCCTAGTCCCGGCAGAGTAGTTCCGGAGCTACGGATTGGGTGGCCTTGCTCATTCCCTGATGGGCTGATCTAGGGTAGCTACTGGGACGTAAGTCGGGATTTGATCAACCCCGACTGGGTCGCCTGAGTGAGGGGTATGATGTTGGTAGACCCGAAACCCCGTTGACCTCAGGATACATCACTGAGGATACGTCCCAGGTGCATCCATGACCTCAGGATACATCACTGAGGATACGTCCCAGGTGCATCCATGACCTCCGGATACATCACTGAGGATACGTCCCAGGTGCATCCATGACCTCAGGATACATCACTGAGGATAGGATCCCAGGCAGGCAAACCAAGAACCTAGCATCAAGTCTATACGATAACGAGTGACAAAGATAGCCGTAGCCATATCTTTGTCGCTAGCATCTCTCTCTCTCTCTCTCTCTCTCTCTCTCTCTCTCTCTGTCGACACATGATTAATTCCAGCCCGTGGCTTCCAGCAGGGTTTGTCACTTGAAAGTCCTGCGTGTGTGAGAGTGTGGCGAGGTGCCGCGAGGAGGAGAGTTCACTTCACACAGAACCATGCATGTGTCTCTCCTCCTCCATGTTAAATAAATAATAGCAGCTCGTTAATCAGCCTCAGACTGATGGCTGGCTGGTGTGTCGCTGCCAGGGGTCATCAACGTGTCCATACACGTTGACATGGTCACGGACATGGTCTTGTCCATGACAAATTCTAGATTTTCTGTTTTGCACACCATTATAATGTTCATATTTTTATCATAAGACCCAATTACTGGCTGACAAGTCTCCATGTTTTCTTCAGAATGTGTACAGTATGACACTTGTTTACACTTAATTACTACAACTATACTATGGCAGTACCAGCATTGTTTTGAGAGTGTAAAAATGGAACCAAATGGACCCATTTGTACAGTGGTTTCATTGGTACTGTACACTCTCAGTTACAGACTTGTTATTTTGTGTTTCTGGTATTATTGTCCAGTCTGTCCGTGGCAAAACAAAATGGACAATGTCCACCGTCCACAAGGCAGCATGGCGATGAGCCCTGGTCACTGCAGCAGTAGAGGCAGTGGGATGCTTACCTTACTGTAGGTAGGAGTGACCACTACCAGTCAGGACTGACCTTACAGAGCACAGAGGGCTTCCCAGACCTGTTCAGACCTCTCAAGGCTCAAAATATACATTATTTTATTTTTATGTGTCTGTCTGGTGGAATCCTCATGTCTAAGACTGTTGGAAAGGAAAATAAGTCAAAAAACACAGAGCGGAACATTCATGGAATTCCGTATTTATTATTATCATTTTTGAGTGGTGTAAACCACTCCTACAACTGGCTTTTTTGTGCAGAAAAAATTAGCATGGTTGCTATGTTCACCCTGTTGTAATGACGTAATGAAATCACACCCGGGTGAACAGGGTGAACATAGCAACCATGCTCATTCTTTCTGCACAAACAAAGCCAGGTAATGAAATCACACCCGGGTGTGATTTCATTACGTCAGACATGATTTCATTACGTCAGACAGACCTTACACCACTCAGTTCACACGGGTGTGATTTCTTTTTAAACGTAAAATAAAATACTTCCGACCGACACAAATTGGCCTGCGACCCAAAAATGGTCCCAACCCATTGTTTTGGAAGCACTGCTTTAGGAGGAGCTACAGACCGCCTTACAAAATGAAACGCTGAAAGGTGCTCACATTACTGCGCATACACACATCCCCTCCACCACTCCCACCCCCTCCCTCCCCACCAAATGTAAGAGGGGGGCGCTGGGCAGATCAAGCATACGGACACATACACACATCCCCTCCACCACTCCCACCCCTCCCTCCCCACCAAATGTAAGAGGGGGGCGATGGGCAGATCAGGCATACGGACACCGGTTGCTGGCTGTGTCAGTCCATCCGTGAAAGAGCTGATTACGTATCTTCGTAGAAGATGGAACAGAGAGGCAATCCCCCCGAGAAAAGGAGGGGGGAGTGGGGCGGGTGTAGGATTGAAGGTGACATTAACTAGGTCATTTCCCCCCGCCGCTCTCCTCTGAAATGCCTCATCAGCCGCGGACGGCTTTAAAGGAGCGAGCGTTGTACGGGAGGTATTTATCTTGCCATGTGTCCTCTGGACATTTGCAATAACAAAAAGGTTTTCCAAGAAATCTAATTTGCAACCCATTTTCCAAACGCCCGCAGATTCATGAATGCCATATTGATTCTACTTGCTTGTTGAGATTTCACCACAGGAAATTCCTTCCATTCGTGCCATTCACCTTTTTTTTTTAACCCACAATTTTGTAACCCGTTTTTTCACCCGATACCAATTGCCTAAGATGTAATCCTGGGCACTACTCTCCCTCTGCCAACCTGAGGAGAGCCCCGAACTGAGCTCATGCTTCCTTCAATGCATGAGGAGTGAGCAGGCCGCTTCTTATGAACTGACAGGGGGGAGTTTCCCCGGGAGGACGTATGGCGTGAAAGGAACACGTTATTCCAACCAGTTCCTTTCCCCTCCATCAGGCTGACCAGATGGAGGCAGTATATACGGAGACCAGGATTATTGCATGTATATTTGTGAGGGTACCTACCCTAGGACAGGGGTTCTCAACGTTTTTGGCCGGGGACCCCCAGAGATGCTTTGGCAGTGTCTCAGGACCCCCGCTCCGCCCCCTCCCGGCCCCCAATATAAATTGACTGCTACAATAAACTTAATAATAGAGACAATACACCATAAATAAATACTGAAACCAGATAATCATTAGGGAAGGTGTATATGTGTACTATATGTAAACTCTTCATTTCCATTATTTTTTGGAAAATAATTTGGGGACCCCCCAACATAATTTGGCGACCCCCAGAGGGGTCGCGACCCACGGGTTGAGAACCCCTGACCTAGGGGACACGGGGATAACATGCAAACTCCACACAGAAATGCCCTTTCGCCAACCCCACCTTTCTGGTGATATTATTGTCCACTCATGTTGTCTGTATAGCCGTGACAAAAATGAAAATGTCCACCACAAACCATCACGGCGGTGACCCCTGACTGATGAGCAGGTGTGCAGCAGATAGTTCTGAACGTATTGGAGTTTATTGAGGAAGTCAATGTTCTTAGTTGCTGTCGGTCACTGCACACACATTACAACACCAGAGAGAATGTGTGCGTGCGTGCGTGCGTGCGTGCGTGCGTGCGCGTGTAGCTCGGAGCCCAGGTACAGTATAAGTAAGAAACCTCCTATGTCCATTTTTTAACTTTGTGTTTTTTCGGTAAATGAACGCCCTACTTGATCATACTACAGCGTCCCACAAAAGCATCAAAAGCACCAGATCCGTTCGTGCAGCTTGTAGATCTGCTACCTTTGAAACTTTTTGAATTTGAGTCCTGAAAAGTCACAGCTTTTGGTCATAATGAGGTTTCCACTCGTCAGAGACAATAGTGCTACTCTAAAAAGAGTGAACTCTGGCACTGCAGTGTAAATCACTATCCGCTGGTCTCCTCCCACGACACAGTAAGCTTAATTGAATGTTAATTGAGTTTTCGCTGAATACTAATAAACAGCTTCCATGTCGAAATGTGAACATGCCACGCCCTGCATCTGCCAGTACGTGTTCCATGCCTGAGTGAGATCTATTGGTCAAACCCCCCCATATGGCCGAGGGCATTTCCACCCACAACAGGCAGTCTCTCTTACTTGAGTATATAAAAATGCTAATAGATAGATTTGGGGGAAAGTGAAGAATTGGCTTCCTCGCTCCCTTCATAATGCCAAGGGTCAATTAATGCGTACACGTTCAGATCGATTGGTCAAACCCAGACAGATGTGTCCTCATTGTATAGTATACACATACAGCACAGTATCAGATAGGATAGTAGGATAACCAGAAACCTGATGGTTTAGAAAAATACTGAAACAGGTTAGTAGCCTACTAACCTCACGTCACCAGGCTTTCCACCTCGGAGGAAAGCCTGGTCTGTGTTATAAAATTTCCCTGTGAACCGGTCTAGGGCGGATGATATTGTTACGTCATGTTGTAGTCATTGTTTGTAGTCATCAGGCAGGAGCCATCTGGAACTTCCTTTCCCTCAAACCGGAAAAATAACAATAAAATGACTACAACATGACGTAGCGATATCATCCGCTCCCGACCGGATCATAAACCCGAAAAGCTAGTAGCCTACCACTGTAAAAGAAGAGGTCAATTCCACATACAACTTAACCGCCAACATTGCCAGCTAGTGGCTGAAATGGAACTCACAGATTGCCACCCGTTCACTTCAATGTTAGATCGTCTTAGTTTGAAAGCCGTTTTACCCGGAAACTGCGAGTCAGGAAGTGAAAAACTAAAGAAGAATCCAAGATATTACGATTCTAAAAACTGCGTTCCCATAGACAACATAAGCCAGCAGAATTTTCATTTCAGTTTTTTTTTATTATTATGTTTCATCGCACCGCAACCAGAGTGTTACAAGTGCATGCAGAACATAGTTGTGAACCGTAATCAATTGATATTAAAAAAGGCGTGAAAAGGCGATCTCGGCGCTGAGGGTGTTTGGACCAGAAGGCGTCAAAAGTGAATTTAGAGTGAGTTAAAAGTTCCAAGTAGAAGCCACGTCAACATAACTCTTCGCCAACTTAGACGATCATCTGTCACAACACACAGCTCTATTTTTTACCAGCTGCTATGCAATGCCAAGCTGAGTCTATCATCGATGTCCAAGCTAGTCTAGTAGTCCAGTTGGCTCTCCCATTGGCTGACATTGCTGTGCTAGTCCAGTTGGCTTTCTCATTGGCTAAACCGTGGTGTGCGTGCGTGCGTGCGTGCGTGCGTGCGTGCGTGCGTGCGTGCGTGCGTGCGTGCGTGCGTGCGTGCGTGCGTGCGTGCGTGCGTGCGTGCGCTGGGCGAACACGGAACTCAGTTCCACCTTAGAGAATTCTGGTTCCTACCTAAACTACTTTGCTGAAACTGACACAGAGGCAGTTATAGCGGACCCCCACAGATAATAACTAGAAAAAGTGCCCCTCGGGGCTATAATAGGCTAATGTGAAAAGGGTGCCATTTGTTCTTACGCCTTTGATGGCAATTGGATGATTTGAGACATTTTGTTCTATAACAGGCCAATGTGAAAAGGGTGGGATATATTCCTCAGCCTAGTATGAAAGTGCGTGAAAGACTTCACGTAAATTGTATGCTGTGTTCATGATTTGAGGCTTTTTGTTCAAAACGGGCCAATCCTGCAAAGCCAATGTTAGCCAATTAGGATGGAATATGAAATATCGGACAGATCCGTCTTGAGTACATGACTATAGAGATACTGTGTAACGATTTGCTGGATTTTTGGACAAAATATGGAGTATATCATAAAAATTGTTTTACAAAAGTCGGCCTCCTGGTGGCGCTATAACAGGCCGTTCTAGAAAATTGGGGCAGAGGTTCATCGTTGGCATCTAGGGAGTGTATGTGCAAAGTTTGGCATCGACCGGGTTAATGGTGCCGGAGATTAGCTGGTAACAGACGAACGGACAGACACACACACACACACGGACGGACAGACAGACACACGGAGGGGCGGAGTGCAAAACATACTCTCTCCCCATGCCTTCGGCCTGATGGAAACAATAATGCAGCTGGTAATTCATTGATTTAATCAACTCTTTGTTTTTTTACATTCGGTTCACGTCTCGGGTCAAAATAAGCGTTTCACTGAAAAACACTGGCAGTGGTGGAATAATTAATTAATACCTGGCAGTGAATCTGTTAAAAGTAATGCGTTCCCATATTTTTAAACATGCAAGCATCATGCAAGAGATATTTTGATCTTGCCAAATAACGAGAGGGGTGAAAAAAAAAGTGCCGTTAATTAAAGCACAGCTTGCTTCTTCTGTAGCGATGATTCTTGGCCTCGCACGCAGCGATTAATCACTGCATCCAACATCTGAAACTCAGGGAATAGTTTGGTCCAAATAAAATCCATCATTTCACAGGATTTCCTCCTCTTGTCAAGGTGGTTGAAGCAAGGTGGCAAAAAGATGAGCAGCCTCGAAAACTCCGGGGGCACTTGGTAACGACGTGCGCAATTAATTGCTCACAGCCTACCCAACATGCATAAAACAATTATAAGTAATAAGGGCACTGAGCAGGGCAAAGGTCAGAAGAACTGGTGCAGCGGTACCTGTGAGTGTCGGCCCACTTCAACAGCTGTCTTGACATGAAAACATTAAACACATTTCCTCACTGTCTGGCAGAAACCTAGCGTTCCCAAAACTGTTACTTTTGACCCATTAAAACCGGCAAAGCATTTTATTTTATTTTAATTTTTAAACACACATCTTCTTGGGGGTCCCTCCCTCCCTGGTATACAAAACGTTTTCAGATGGGGATCCGTGGCCAAATATATATCAATTTGGGCGTCCTTGACATGAAAAAAGTTAGGTTATATGTTCCCTCCACTGTTGTCTTTCATTTACCCCCAAATAAGTCCATGGCCCGATAGTTTGACACCACTGATCTAAAAAAAAAATGATAATGTGTCCTTGAATATGTGTTTTTTCTAGGCTTCGACCACCGCAGTGCTCATGGTGGTCACTGACGTTTAAATATGCCTTTGTTTTTTTCCAGACTTCGACCACCACAGTGCTCATGGTGGTCACTGACGTGAACGATAACGATCCCACCTTTGACCCCACGCGACCCACCAATCTGACGGTTGTAGAGGAGGAGGCAGGTGTGTTCGTTGGTCGAGTCACGGTGAGTAACCTAATTTATTTTTTACAGGTTGTTCGGGCAATACTGTGCCCGTACTAGCGATGGGACGATATGGTCAATGAATATGCTTTTGTTATTAACACTCGCATGGCGGCAGTAAGGCCACCTAGTATACACAGACGGACTTCAGACCTTTTTCCCCCCTGCTGTTTCATTGGCTCTCTCCCCCTCGGGGCTCCACACACTCCTCAAAGTCTCAAACGTGATTTCAAGTTTCACAATTAATCAACCCATGTTGATTATGCTCATCACGATGTTCATTGTGATAAAAAGGGATGGAAAAAAAAGCCAGAAACAAACTTTACACTGGTTCAATAGAAATGTTGAACAGCAGTTCAACATTAGTAATACCTTAGTAAATGCATTAGTAAAACCTTGCAGGCTTGTTCTGCAGCTTTCTACTCCGAGTCTCTCACGTATGAACTTCTCACCCGTCTGAGAAAACTAATTTTGGCTACTTGTATCCACGACGGATTAACAATATTCCCGTTATCAAGGTTGCCCAGTTCTAATCACCAGGCAGCAATTCCAGCATAATTGGTCTACATTGGTTTACTTTTAATCTGTTAAATTTAATGACCTCTTCCATTAAGGAAATTATTCCAAAATAAGCATTTCGGCTTCTTCCTTTTCTTGCACAATAACCTGTTTTCTCTTGATATGTATTGTTTCTTCACATTTAATACATCAATGAACTGAACTACATTGGGGCAGATTTGTCCCATGAAGCATCAGCAGCAGCCACCCCTGTTGACTGGTCCTGGTTCAGCTCTGCCGGGCAGCAAGACTTTTCTAATTACTGTCGTAGATTAATTGCTCTTGCTGTTTGACAGTGGATTAATCACAGAAGGATTCAGCCAGACATCCTGTGTGAGCATGCATATATGTGCCAGCTCAACGGGAGATACATGGGACATGCTTTGGTTCTGACTGCCTTTTTGTAAGCTCAACGGAGGTAGACGTTAGCCTTTTATTATTTTTGTTTAGTGTTCGTTGACGACACAAGCAAACAATCCGTGTCCACCTAAGTGTTTTTTCCCCCCTAGCTGAAAACAAAAATGTTCAAACTCTCAGTGTATCCAGACCTAGACGACTAGGCGCGACCAAAAATCGCTCACGGCAGGCGTCTCTTCCTGGTTTTTAGACAGCTGGTGGCTGGAAATGAAGCTCCACCCACGCAGGGAAAAGCCACGTGGGCAAAGCGTTTCGGTTTTCTGGCTGACACAGCTTTTCCCCTGTGTGGGTGGAGCTTCATTTCCAGCCACCAGCTGTCTTAAAAACCTCCAAGAGACGCCTGCCGTAAGGGAATTTGGTCGCGCCTAGTCGCCTAGGTCTGGATACACTCTGGGTGCCCACATCAAAATGGCAGACGTGAATGTGCAGCACAGCATAGACACTCAGTACCTTGACAGCAGGCAAATAATACATACAATTTTGGTGGTCCTTTACATGAAAAAGTTTGAGCATCACTTATATAGCAACATAATGTTTTCAGAAAACTAGAAGACATTTTTAAGCATCGGCCTTAGGTCTAAATGGGTTAACACCAGAGCAGCCATTATGTCACATTATACATTCTTCCACTGGAACATTCTGCACCTCCGCAACATCTGCGCTGGCTGTATGATGTCACACTAAAAACATAATCTTTCTCGGTCCAACGTGCCACTGTGCTGTGAGCAGTAGTGGTGGGCGAGACACAACAAGGCCATGCTGCGGCATTAGCATATTATTTGAATATGCATGCGGATCCAGAATGTCTAAATCAGTGGTAAAACCAATGTAGACCAACTGCACTGGAATTGCTGCCTGGTGCTTTTTGAGTGGTGCAACCATAGGGTGCAGCCACTGTGTGTGTGTGTGTGTGTGTGTGTGTGTGTGTGTGTGTGTGTGTGTGTGTGTGTGTGTGTGTGTGTGTGTGTGTGTGTGTGTGTGTGTGTGTGTGTGTGTGTGTGTGTGTGTGTGTGTGTGTGTGTGTGTGTGTGTGTGTGTGTGTGTGTGTGTGTGTGTGTGTGTGTGTGTGTGTGTGGTACCAACAGGTGACAAAGTGGCGCTGTTGAGCTTCACACTGTGCATGATGGGAAGCTGAGTTTTTTTGCTCCACTCACTTCAGACGGGTCTGATTTTTTCTTTCTTAACCACTTTTTCTAGGTTTCTCTCAACATTTAACTTTTCCCTGTTAAGGCTCTGGATTTTTGGTGGTGGGGTGACCACCGCTCCGGTGGTGAGTTGACCACCGGAGCTGAAATAACGTTGAGCGGTGGTGAGTAAAAACAGAGAGAAGGGCTGGGGCGGTGGCGGTGGTTTGCTCTTCACCGTGGCTCGTGACGTCAAGTTGTAGTTCGGTGGTCACCTCACCACCGAAAATCCAGACTATGAATAACGCTTTAAAAGTTTTTCCGTTTCCAACGTTTTTTTTTGCACCTTCATGCTCCCTAGACTCTAGGGAGCAAGTGGATGTGCACAGCATGTGTTTTGTTTGCATCCTCTGGGCAAGGGCGTAGATGAAGGATGAACCATACTTGATTTTATTGACACCATCATATTCTTCTAGCGCCACCCTTGGGCCAAATCTTCCACTTTAAGGGCTTTTTATTTTCTCTCTCTTCCGCCCGGAAAGCAAGGCTCTATAAGGATTGCACTGTTACTCAAAGTTCAATCAACTTTGGTATTTTTAGTTGTAGGAGCAGCACAACCTCTTGAGGCCCTTTGGGTTTCATTTTTGTTTTATTTTTCATCTTTTCTTTCATTTCTTTCCAATAAGAATGTAGCTAGCATCTCCAAGCTGGATCCAAGTGAATGTTAATGCTGTTGCTTTACTCCGGCCTATATCCTTGAACACATCTAGGCCTACAGTACATGCATATTATGAGAAAATGCTACTGCAGAATGGTTAATTACCCACCGGAACAATAATCAATGCAATCCATCCATTGTTAATGGGTCCAATTTATTCCCTGGATGGAGTGAAGGGTAGAAAAGGGGAAATTCTCACTTTTGCGCTTGGATGCCCTTCAGCTGTGTCTGGGAAAATATTGGCTTGTTTTGTTTTTTTGTTTGTGTCCTTGAGAAATTAGCATTAAATTGAGTTATTTGCAAAGTAGAGCAGTTTGTTGGTCCTATATTGTTCTAAACGCTTACTTTCCTTGAGTGATATGTAGTCCGGTATCAAAGACTAGTATTAAACTATACTGTCGATTATTATATATTTACAACCACAGCCTGGGCATTTATTTCACAGCATGGGCAGGCAGCACAAAAAGAACATTTCCTTCACTGAGCAACTTAAATATGATATTTTTTTTCGTAAACAAGAATTTCATTTTCAAGTTGTGTAAACAACGTACAGTAGTTGTATAAAAAAAGATCATTCTAAAGTCTCAAAACTCATTTTATCAGAATGTAATTTCAAATCATTTACACTATTTCAATCCATTGTTGTTGCCACTCGAAAGTCAGGTCTTTAAACTTTATTTGTGAAGCACAAGCAACAACCGTGGTTCAACTAAAGTGCTGTGCAGAAGAAGAGAAAAAGCACAATGGAAAGCATTTGCAGAATCATTTACATTTAAAGGGCATAGGCCAAAAACTAGGTTACAGCAACGGCCAGGAGCGCAAAGCACCAACAAACTAAGATATGGAGAACCGGGATGACGGAGGGCTCGTCTGAGGACAGCAGCAGCTGGTCAGCCAATCTCAGAGATCTAGTTAGTCTGGCGATGTACGAGGCAAGATGGGTTGGCGCCAGCCCACAAAACAAATAATACAAGTTTAAAAATAAATTCTAAAACACAACAGGAAGGCAATGGAGCAAGTCCAGGACCGGGGGGTGATGTTGTCATTGGTACCGGTGAGGAGACATGCAGCTGCATTCGGAACCAGCTGCAGGTGATGTAGTGATGCCTGGTCGATACCAGCATATAGAGAATTCCAGTAATCTGGTTTAGATTAAATAAAAGCATTAATTACGTATGAAATATTGCTTGATTCTATTTCATTCTTGGTCTATAGCAAATCTACAAACTAATTAATTTTAGTATTAAGTTATTTTATACTGCATTGCCCCATGCAGGCTGGAATCCACAGACAACACAGTCAAATCCTTAGTATAAATGTATCTCTAAAAGCGTAAAAGAAAAGTCAAATTAACACTCCGGGCGGTACTGTGTACCAAAGCGGCAGGCAGACAGATGCTGCCAGAGAAGATGACTGCATAGTCAGTGCAAACACATAATGCCATTAAGTAGCTTAATGCTAACCCCCGAGGCATTGTGGATTATCACTGTTGTCTTGAAATTGAATGGAAGCGTATCCCACCTGTTCTCCTTTTATATGCACACACATAAACACACTGGAGCGTTTCACCGTGCTGTCACACTCAGCAGCATAACTGCATGCATTGATATTCATCGCTGTTGTCAGGCAGAGTCAACCTTGTATCCATTTTGTTATTCGTAAATCAATGCCTTACTTGAGTGTGTGAAGAGTGTCAAAATTACCCGATCTACAAGCTCACAATTCACACCACTTTGCAATGTGTATACCTGCTATTTTTAAGGGGCCAAGCCTGAAGGGACTTTGGTCTCTTATTGTATTTGTCTGATTCTTTTCCTTCTTCCGCCAAAAATAGCAGTTCTGGCTTAACCGTGTAGGCAGTTTTCGCGAAACTTGCCAATATGGTGTCCTCATGCCAAACGGTGAGGCCACAAAGCCCACAACCATTGGCCAAAGGGTGGCGCTATAGCACTCAATTGAAAATGCAAACTTTGAACAGGCATAGCTCATGAACCATTTGACCGTCAGCAATAAAACTTTCGATACACCGTCTCCTCGTGCCGCTCAACTTTTGTGTCTATCTATCTCCTCCTGGGATCTTTGATCAAAATGCACAACATTTTCTTCATGTAAACTTTGGACCTATACGGACCAAAATTTTGGTTGATTTCTGTATATCAACAAATCAACAAAAAAAATAATCCAATAGTTTTCCATTGACTAAATCAATCCGTCTGATTAATGACTTAAACCTTGTATTATACTTTTTCTTGTAGATCTGCAAGTTACTTTTTTTCACAACATACCATAGAATCAAGCAATATTTCATACGTAATTAATGCTTTTATTTAATCTAAACCAGATTACTGGAATTCTCTATATGCTGGTATCGACCAGGCATCACTACATCACCTGCAGCTGGTGCCACGATTTTTTCCCACCCTAAAACATGATCATCAGGTATTATTATAATATAAGGAGGAAGAACTTGTTGCAAAAAGTGTACAGTATTTGTTAAAATCATGCTTTTATGTGGACACGCCCACCAGTTAATTAAGTATGCCTGGTTTGCCTGGTGGGTGGTGATGGGTGGTGATCCACCTGAACTGAAGCCGCACCCACAGCTGTAGTTGTATGATGAAGGGGGAGGGGTTAGGGGAAGGGCTGATAGTGTGATGTCACTATATTACTGTTTATTTCATTGGCCCGTTTTACTGTCAAGGGTTCAGCCTCCAGGAAGAAACCCTAAATACAAAGTTAATACACCATTGCACATAAAAACGACTCCAGGGTGTCTAATGAAGTAGTGTCACCTCATAGACACATGAAAAACTGGAAAAATACAAAAATTGTGGCACCTCATCTTTAAGAATTCCCAGCCCTATTACATGATGCTATAGAGTGCATCTCTCCATGCTGCAGTACTGTGAGCACGGGACAAATGGATTAGCATTCATGTCAACTGCACCATGAAAGCAGCATGCCATTCAGTCAGCTAATCAGAGATGCTACTGAGGCACAGTCTGAGTTATTAACAAAATTAAAAAAAAAAAAATTTAGGTTAAATGCGAACACTAGCCAGGGGGGGGGGGGGGGGGGGGGGGGGGGGGGTTTGAACATTCATAGGCGGTACATTGCCTATTCGCAAATTTGAGATAATCACAATTATTGACATTTTTAATCGTTTCCATGTTGAAAACATTAACAAAATAGCAAAAATGGATTAGATTACATAAATATTTGATTAAAATAATCTAATTAATTAGAGGTTTTGTATCAATTAATCAAAATTAATCACGTATCAATATTTGACTTGAGCAACTTTTTATTATATAATTTTTTTCTTTTGGTATGAGTGAATCAATAAGTGAGTTTTTTAAATCAAAATGTTCCATTCCCTGGGCTTAGCAAAGTGGTCTGATCAACTTATTTTGCATAGCATATTGAGTTGCTCACCCACTGCATGCATTTTGCATGGCATTTTTCCAGGTTGGAACAGAGTGCATTCTGGGATTGGTATTGGGCCATACATGAACGCGCTGGGCTGTTCATAGCATAGTGCACGTTCATGTATGTCATGTAGGTTTACACTCTATAACATACGACGAATTAGACCGTTCAGTCTTGTCAAAACTTGACTATTGTAACTCCCTCCTTACCGGCCTACCGGCATGTGCACTTAAGCCTCTCCAACTGATCCAAAATGCTGCAGCTCGCTTGGTCTTCAACCAGCCAAAATTCTCACACGTCTTCCCCCTTCTCCGCTCCCTCCATTGGCTCCCGGTCGCTGCCCGCACAGAATACAAAACTCTGATGCTGGCATTCAAAGCAACCAAAGGTATGGCTCCCCCATATCTTGCAAGTATGATCGAATCCTACAAACCCTCCCGGGCACTCAGATCAGCCAACGCGGGAAAGCTGGAAGTACCTTCACAAAAAACTCAGGGAAAACGCTCCACACGTCCCAAACTCTTCTCCCTTCTGGCTCCAAAACTATGGAATGCACTTCCCATTACAATCAGAACTGCAGACTCACTCCCAATCTTCCGCCATAGTCTGAAAACCCTGAGTAACTTTATGTAGACTTAGATAGCATTTTATACAGACTTATACAGACTTGCATTTTATGTAGTCATAGCACTTTATAGTACTGTATATATGTATAGTATGTATATAGTTTATATGTATAGTTTCATTATATAGATATTCCACTGTTACGCTCTTAGCTTACACATGTTTCATGATAACTACTTTTTATGTATGTGATGTATTGCCATGCTTTTTGTTTTTGCTTATTGTAAATCGCTCTGGATTAAGAGTGTCTGCTAAATGCCTAAATTGTAAATAGTGCCATGCATAGTGCCATGGCCCATAGTGCAATACCATCCTCGGCCACCATGTCCATTTCACTTTCAATGAAATGGACATGTTTCTTCTCGGTGGTCGGGCCAAGCCCCCAGTAAGGCTATCCAACGTTGAAGCTGCCACTACCTACTGGCAAAGTGGAACTGCAGCACACTGTGGCATGCAGCACTATTCTGGAAGGAACGAATAAGTGCTCTTTCAATAGCGTGGCCTAATGTGTGGTAACACTGTATTATTATTTAGCACACAGTGTGCTAAATAATACATAGTGACCGCATAATCATTGTATCACAGTTTATTATGGCTAAGTTTGGCTATAATTAATTCCAATCTTTGATTACAATTCACTAGTACACTGATTAAACGGCATTGAAAATAGTATGGTACATTTCTGTGAGCTTGTTTCTCCTTGAATGTGCATCTTTTAGGGGTGTGCCAATATATCAATATTGTGATAAATCGCAATACCACGATAAATAATCAATACACTGTTACAGATATAGTGATATATTGTTGATGAAATAAAATGGGCCCAACTTTACAATACATAAAACAAGTTTTGGTGATGAATACATGAAATCGGTCCAGGTTCATTGCATGTTATGCTCAGCACTTTAATGTGTCCATCTTATTTTATTTGTGTCTTGTCAATTGCATTTTCACTACATATTTTAGTGATGGATTGTTGTGGACAGACAACTTGTGGACAAGTTGCAATGTTGCAGTCAGTGTTTCACTGTTTGGATGAGGCAGGATTTGTGTACTTATTGGCCAGTTTGTGACGCAAAACAATCTTTTAAGATTTTGGAATAAATACATAATTAATTCCCGATTTTTGCTTTTTATGTTTACAGATATCGTGATATATCATTGCAATATAGTGAATATCACAATATATCAAATATCGTGATAGCATTGTTATCAAGGGCCTAATATCGCCACATATCGTACCTTGAGGTACCCATATCGTCCCACCCCTAGCATCATTGTCGTGGAAATAGATGTTCTACAAGCTCACAACGTGACGCGGCGTGTTTTGCCATAACGGCTATACAGCCAAGTATAAATTAAGCATTTTGTTGCTGTCAGGCAAAAACCACTTATCTCCATGTTTTAACGTTTTGTGTTTTTTGTTAATTAATACTTTCAGCGCCATTGCCGTCGATTAAAGTCAATTGAAGCCTAATTTTGATACTGACGCTTAACGCCATTGCCGACGGCCTTCGGCAATTGCGCTTTTATGGCGCGTTCGATTGCTCGAGCCATAATGCTACTCACGTTAGCCGGTTAGCTAGCTGTGTTGTTAGCACAGCACTGGATCGCCCATCTTAGATCGTCGTCGCCATAATAATCCATTCTATCCATTTCTTTCAATCGCCTGTATCTCCTATTCCTTGTCCCAGATGGCATTTTGGTCAAAACAGCGTTTCTTTGACGGCACAGATATGACGATCTGGAGCTCTGCAGAGCTCCGGTCTGGCTACAGATGGTAAACAAGGCCTGTCCGCTCTGTGTAGTTTCCTAGGTTATGACTACTGCTCATGGACCGGAAATGGCGGCTTTTCAAAATAAGAGCTCAAATTAAAAAAATGCTGGCGTGAATTAGATCCTAATTTTTCAATAAATGATAGCGGCCTAAGTGTTAATGACCTGTCTGTACATGAGTCACACTCATTGCATATCTCTGCAAGCTCGAAACGCGTCTCGAAGTGTCCCGTTTTGAGCGTGTAGATCTTGTATTTTGTGTTTAATATCACTCACTCATACAGTTACAGCATACAAGCAGCGAAATGTTGGTGTGTGAATAACAATACAATATGGCAACATATGATTTATACTGGAACAAATAAAACAAGAGAAATAAAACTGTAATAAGAAAAAAAATAACGATGCAGAATGCCTCTACTACTCTAACCGACTACAGGTTGAGGCTAATTGGCTCATAGTGTCCCTAGCTAGGAGACCCGGGTTCGAATCCCCAGCATTGCACATGCACCCAATTAAACCTTCAGTAAAAATAAAATAAACCAATATCATGTGTACTGTGTACAGTAGGCGTTAAGATCTGTTCACATGGAATATCTGAATAAAGCATAACTTTCAGCCATTTTTTATGCAAGAGGGTCGAATTAACTTTAAATTTTCCGAAAGGAGGAATGAAAGTGCTCTTTTTCGCGAGTCCAGGAAAGAACTGCCTCCAACCAAGCTTGCAGGGCAAAGTAGAACTATATCCTCAGTGGAATGCAGAAATATTCTAATTCATTAATTGATTCATTGGCTTTGAAATAATTGGATTGCAGCTCCAAAGCGTAGTGTGTGTGTGTGTGTGTGTGTGTGTGTGTGTGTGTGTGTGTGTGTGTGTGTGTGTGTGTGTGTGTGTGTGTGTGTGTGTGTGTGTGTGTGTGTGTGTGTGTGTGTGTGTGTGTGTGTGTGTGTGTGTGTGTGTGTGTGTGTGTGTGTGTGTGTACTCAGAAATAAATTTGCTGTACCGCAATGTAGAAATACTCCTGCATTAAAAAATGTACTCGAGTAAAGTACAAAAGTATTGGCATAAAAATATACCTCAAGTGAAAGTACCACCAGTCCCATCACTCGCAAGGCATCGCCATGCGTTGTGTATGCGTTGTTACTGATTATTTCCCATTGCTAATTCATTCTTTCAGATGTTTTACAGTGCAGACAGTGTGTACTTTCAGTCTGGAATATAAGTTTGTTTGAAATAAACCTAAAACATTAATGTGGACAAAATTAAACGCAATGATGAGTTTGCTAATAGAAATTGTGGAAAACATTAATTTGTAGGCTTGGTTCATTTTGGATTTCTGGAATGTCTAGGCTAGGCCATGCCAGTTTGCACATAGTCAACCATTTTTACTGTAAACACCACTATACTATATTTACAATTTTATCATGGATGGGTAGAGTTATGATTCCAGTTGCTTGTGCTCATACTGTATGTACTGTACCTGTAGGATGAGCAAGCCTCACCTCCAGCCCTGGTGCTTTTTACCCCATTTTTGTGCCCCCAATTTAGTCTTACTGTATGCCAATTATTTCCTTCCCACACACATTGCTGTGTGTTGAATCCTACTGACTCACCTGCCAGTGAGGAGCCCCCACTGCGAGGATGTGGAGCCTTCGTCCTACTCCTCCCTCCTAGATTTTGTTGACTAAAATGTATGTTGGCATGCTTTGATGGCAAAAAGATAGTCGATGAACATTTTTCGTCATAGTTTTAGTGGTCTCTGTGCGTGTAGTCTCCTACGGCTAGGATCTTACTGTTTGCCCAAATTGGTGTGTTGCTTTTTCATGTGTTTCTCAAAAGACTTCGTCGGGTCGATTGTGTCTCTAAATGTTTGTCATGCTGTGCTTGATATTCAAACAGGGAGCGGTCAGTTTGTTCTCTTATTATTCTCTTTCTGCCTCTGCTCCTTGTTGAGCTACATTTCCTCATCGCTGTCACGTAGAAAACCTTGCATGTCCAAAAGCTTTACCTTTTCCGAAAAAAGAGCCTGTGTTCCAATGTAGTTATTAGTTTGTCACAAGCTCTTGTTAATACATCCCATTGGTTCAATGTTTATACAATCCACACTTAACCACCTTAACTTTCACATCAAAATATGTATATAAAAAATGGTGTTTTTCCGTTTGGCAGGCGATTCAACAGAAGTCAAAAGCTTTATTAGAATGACACATATTTGTGTCAGTCATTTGATTTCAATGATGTGACTCTGGTCTCTCTCTCTCTCTCTCTCTCTCTCTCTCTCTCTCTCTCTCTCTCTCTCTCTCTCTCTCTCTCTCTCTCTCTCTCTCTTTCTCTCTCTCTCTCATGACATGACGCCACGTCCCACTAGAATCGATAAGAGAATTGCTAAGGCAAAACACATATTGATTTACGATTCTCCATAACTTTAGAATTGATTCTGTGATAGAATCGATCCCTCTCCCTAGTCCCCAACTAAACATGCTGAACTGCAGTTCGTTTTTAAACTCTCTCACACACACAACCACCCACACAACCACCCACACACACACACACACACACACACACACACACACAGTCTTTTAATTACAACAAAGCGCTTCAGCGACTGTTGGTGTGTGAATACGCACACGCGCACGTGCACACGCACGCACAGTCGCACACACACACACACACACACACACACACACACACACACACACACACACACACACACAACCCCGCAGGCATACCCAATGAGCTGTCATATCCACGAGGGATTAAGAATTTGTAAGGCAACAGACCCCCACCACCCTGTAGAACATCACAGGATGTTGCTCTTTTCAGCTCTCTGATGTGTTTTTTATTTATTTTCTTGTGAATAAAGAATAAAGTGCATTTCAGGACAGGATGTAGAATTCAAGGATTTCACCCTTTGATGAAACATCTGGCCTTTTGAACCTGGAAATGATTAGTTCCTGACAAAGACACTTAATTGCAACACGAAGAATAGAGGATGATATTTAAAAATGTGTGTGGGGGAATGTCAGCTTAGGAATGTTCAGTCACAGCAGTGTATCGGTGGGTTTGTCTGAATGCTGCATGCCTGCCCCGGCCCCAACATAAAGCCCAACTGTAATGGATCACACTCAAAAGAACTAATAATCTTCTTAAAAGACATTACTGCTCAATGACAGTGTGTCATGTGGGAGCATTCAGGCTGTATTATGGCTCTCTGAAGGGCAACTCAGTACCTTCCATAACCTGAAACTTTCCAGTATCTGTGAACAGGGGTCATATGTCTGTACACGGACAAATGTGTTCGTGGCAAAGAGTTGATTTTCAGTTTTACACACCATTTTATAATGTTCTTATTTTGATCATAATACCCAATTACTGAATGTCGAGTCTCACACTATTCACGAGTCACACTACTGATTTACTATGGCACATTAGGAGTCCAACTAGTACTAGGACCTATTTATACAATTTACAATTTAGGCATTTAGCAGACGCTCTTAATCCAGAGCTATTTATACACTCTCAGAGTTACTTACAGAGCTGTTAACGGTCATTTAGGGCTATCTCTTTTTGTGATTCTGGTAATATTATTGTTTACTTGTCCGTAACACAGTGTGAGCTTGTAGATCTGCTATTTTCAAAATATGTTTGAAATACATTTGAAAACTTGAAAAGGGACATTCTGCATAAAACGTATTCTTACTTTTGCTACTTTAAGTAAATTGTGAAGCCAATACTTTTGTACTTTTACTCAAGTAAATTATGATTTCCGGACTTTACTATTTCTATATTGCATTATTGATACTTGATACTAAAACATGCGAGTACTTTTTCTACCAGCACTGTTAACGCATTTAGAACTAAGACCAGATTCTACAAAATGTACGACAGATTTCTGAAAAACGTATCAGTGGTGCTCAAACTGTCAAGGACCCCCAGATTTGGCTGTATTTGGCTGCGGACCCCCATCTGAAAATATTTTGTTCCAGGGACCCCCGCAGAAGCAAATATTTGAGTTAAAAACGTTTGCTGTGAAAGAATATATATTCAAAGATGTGCTCCTATTTCTTAACAGATAATGTATAACATAACGGTTAAAAGTGGTTAAAAGCTAAAGCGACATACTGTAGATGCGTTCCAAGGTTGTAACCCCCTCCTGAATCCCTTGTGTCCCCCCAGGCCACAGATCCAGACCTGGGCTCTAACGGCGAGGTCCTCTACAGGATCGTGAGCCCTCCGGACCTGTTCACGGTCAACGAGAATGGCAGCATCTACACACTGGTGCCTCTGGACCGTGAGATGACCAGCCGCTATGACCTGGTGGTGGAGGCCTCGGATGGGGCGGTGGACCCCCGACGCACCATGCTCACCCTCTACATCCAGGTCCACAGCTCTCTCTCTCTCTCTCTCTCTCTCTCTCTCTCTGTCTCTGACCCACGACGTGCCATATTCACCTTCTACATCCAAGTCCACATGCTACACAACGTCTGATTCTTTTAGTTCCATTATTCTATCGATAACTTTTTTTGATGAACCCATTATAAGACCTGAGGGTGATCCTACAATAATTGATTTCCAAATCACAGGTTTTCACACTTCCAACATCTTTCAAAAACCTTCAAAAGTAGCAGATGCAGCGTGGCACGTTGTGGCGCGCTGTGAGCTTGTATATCTGCTATTTTTGAATAGCCAACGCTAAAATCTCGATTGACACAGAATCACAGATGCTTTCCCGGTTTTAATGATTAATACAGAGAAACATGTTTTTTTATTATCTTTATATAAAACCCAAAAAAAAGTATAATATACTGTATCAACAAATTGATTAACCGCTCAATCCCAATTTCATATTTCATCGCACAACAGTGTCGTGGAAACATTTTGAAAGCAGCTCATCCTGTACAAGCTCACAAGACAATATGTTGTGTGAGCTTGCAGATCAGCAACATTTCCATCTATGTTGATTGATTATGAATTGATTCTTTCATTAAATGTTTGATCATTTTCTTAAGAATGAATTAAATGTATTAGTCGGATTAAAGTGTGGCATCATCCGTTTCCAGGTGGCAGACATCGATGACAACAGCCCCGTCTTCTCCCAGGAGGAGTACGTGGTGAACGTGTCAGAGAACAGCCCGGTGGGCACAGTCATCCTGATGCTCAGCGTGAGTCTGTCTGTCTGTCTGTCTGTCTGTCTGTCTGTCTGTCTGTCTGTCTGTCTGTCTGTCTGTCTGTCTGTCTGTCTGTCTGTCGCTCAGCGTGAGTCTTGTCTGTCGCTCAGCGTGAGTCTGTCTGTCTGTCTGTCTGTCTGTCTGTCTGTCTGTCTGTCTGTCTGTCTGTCTGTCTGTCTGTCTGTCTGTCTGTCTGTCTGTCTGTCTGTCTGTCTGTCTGTCTGTCTGTCTGTCTGTCTGTCTGTCTGTCTGCCTGCCTCTCTGTCTGCCTCTCTGTCTGCCTGTCTGTCTGTCTGCCTGTCTGCCTGTCTGTCTGTCTGTCTGCCTCTCTCTCTGTCTGTATGTCTGTCTACCTCTCTCTCTGTCTGTATGTCTGTCTGCCTCTCTCTCTGTCTGTATGTCTGTCTGCCTCTCTCTCTGTCTGTATGTCTGTCTGCCTATCTCTCTGTCTGTATGTCTGTCTGCCTCTCTCTCTGTCTGTCTGCCTCTCTGTCTGTCTGTCTGCCTCTCTGTCTGTCTGTCTGCCTCTGTCTGTGTGCCTCTCTGTCTGTCTCTCCTCCTGTCGTCGCATTTCATCAGTGGTGGAAAAATGTACTACTCGCATATTTCAGTAAATAGTACTCCATTGTAGAAATGCTCAGTTTACAAGTAAAAGTCAAAGTAAAAGTATACAAAAGTATTGGCATCAAAATGTGCTTAAAGTGCCAAAGGTCATTATGCAGAATGTCCCGTGTTGAGTATTTAAATGTATAAAAACCTTTTGAAAAGTTTGAGCTCACAATGTATCACTTCGCGACACATTGTGAGCTTGTAGATATTTTCAAATGAAGTGGTTAATGTAGGTTTTGTAACAATTAAGTTTTCAAATAAATGTAGTGGAGTAAAGGTACAATATTTGGTTCCGAGATGTAGTAGAGTAGAAGTAAAAGTATTGGAAATTGGAAATGCCCAATCCAGTAAAGTAAAAGCGCCTCAAAATGTTACTTGAGTAAATGTACTGTCCACCACTGCATTTAATGTTGGCTGTCCATTGCAAAACAATAATCCTCCACATCTGTTTGTGAGATCATTGTTAAACCAAACATCTGTTTATCTGGTTTAGCCTGTCATCGAATCCCCCTTCGGAGTTACCGCTCTGTAACTCAGAGGATGTGCACATGGGACCAAATGGACATTTTGTGTTCCTCTGACTTAAATTAAGTGTAGTATAACCCTACTGTCCCCCACGACCCCTCCCCCCCCCCCTCAAAAAATGTGCACCGCGGGTTCTGCACACTGTCACCTTTTTCACCCTGGGCCTGTTTGCATGCCCATGTCTTTGATTTCAAGAATCCCACATTTTCTTTTTTTTTTCTTTTTTCTTTTTTTAATCTCCAGGACCTCACTGTAAAATCCTTTAGTGCTAATTTAACTCTTGAGAGTGTACAGGTTAGTGTAAAGGTTACAGAATACAGATCCATAAGTGTCCATTTGGACCCCTGGTTGACACCACGTAGAGAAAAAGTGTTTTAAATCTCTCACTCTCTCTCTCTCTGTCATGTCTCTGTCTCTCTCTCTCTCTCTCTCTCTCTCTCTCTGTCTCTGTCTCTGTCTCTGTCTCTGTCTCTCTCTCTCTATCTCTCTCTCTCTGTCTCCCTCCCTCTCTCTCTCTCTCTGTCTCTGTCTCCCTCCCTCTCTCTTTCTCGTTCAGTGGTGCGTTCAGCAGCTGCTGCGTTAACACAATTTTATCACCCTTTAACTTCATTTGGCAGCAGTTTTAAAACAGCATATGCTCCATGCAGGCTGCAGCACTTAGCATTCCATGTATCCACAGAAGAATCAAAACCTAAATTGCTTTTCTCAAATGTCGCAAATGTATTTATTTTTTCATTTCCTGAAAAGTTACGATTTTGGTTTCCGCCTGGCAGCAGCAAAACATTTTTGTTTTGTTCGCTTGACAGGAGTTCCCCTTGACGAACACTAACGCAACGCTCCACAAACCAGGGAAAGTGTGATTGAAAATGTCTCTGTGTCAGATCTGGCTCATGGAGGTTTGGTTTGTGTGGGGGGGGGGAGCGTGAGGCTGTGTATGTATGTGTGCAGTGGTGGATGAAGTTCACACACACACACACACACACATACACTCACATGCAGGTTGACGTCCCGTGGGCAGAAACCTCTTTATCTCCATATTCTAACCTTTTCAGTGTTTTTTTTTCTTCATAAATTAACCCTCCCTACTCTATCATACTACAGCGTTGCACGAAAGAATCAAATGTAGCAGATCTACGATGTCGAAGCGTGTTGCTAATTAGCGATTGTGAATCGAATTTGAATCCTGACAAGTAACCGTGTTGAACATATGAGGTTTCCACCCAGAGACGATATAGCATCAGTGAATAATGAAATTCCCTGTGCGTCCACGCTCCTCCACCTGCAAGTGTTCTTACAACGAGAGCCCGGTTTTTTATCGCTTTGATCCAGAGGCCTTGGATTTATTCATTCTCATTATCTCTGTGCCTTTTATATGGCGTCTTCGCTGAATAGCACTCTGGGGTTTGGTGAGTGAATGTACTGTCTGACTGCAGCCCCCTCTGTGTGTATCGCCTATGCTGTTTAATGTACATCAGAATCGGCTTTATTGTCACATCACAGATTTACAAGGTAAAGAAGTGGGTGGAATTTGTTTCTGTGCATAGTTCCCATCGCGTCGTTATTTCCATAGGAAGAAAAAAGGAAGGAAAGAAGAAGTGGGCAATTGGGAAAGGAGATCAAACGAGAAAAACAAGAATAAAAAAGCACATTATAGCCTAAAACTAATGTGGCTACCGTCATTTTAAAAGTCATCAGAAGCATTAATATCGTAACCGCGAGGTAGCGACTATTTAGTAATGAGCCCCTAACATCAACGTACTGTTCAAACACCTCAATTCAGAGAAAAAAAGCGTTTTAATATCGCGGTCATTACAGGAGTCAATGGCCGTGGCCATCTTGGTTAGGGTACCTATAGGCGGGACCATTCTGAATTAATAAAAATACAAAAAGACGTCAAAAGACAATCTTGGCGCGATGCAAATTGTCAGTGTGTGTCAACCGCATAATCCGCATAGGTTAGGCTGACACTGATATAAACCACAAGTAGGTCCCTGAGGGAGAGCAAAGTAAAGAAAAAGTCTTGTCTCTTGTCCCTGTATAATCCGAGGGTAGGGCTAAGGAAGAGCTTCGTCCAAGTCCTTTATCCCTGGCATAATCCTCGGGTAGGTCCAAGGAAGAGCCAAGATCTGAGACTAGCCTGACGACACCGCCTGTCATCCGGCTGCTGAACAAGACCTTGTTCAACAGTCTTAACGGCAGACTCATCTATCATAGTACACATGCATCAGCATTATGCATCAGACAGACTGTCTCTAATGGCCTACATCGCTGTCATCTCGTATGAGCTGCAGATGAGGCTAACATTAAGGAGGGTGGCCATTTAATGCTGGGAGAAGACCTCGAACCCTTTGATGACTAAAGAAATACTCACACCGGGAGGCACGGGAGGCATGACCCAATACTGATATGTCATCGTCGCTGTGGGGCGGAAACCTCATTATGTCCAAAGTTGTTACTTTTCAGGATTCAAACTCCAAAACAGAAAAAGTAGCAGATAGAAAAGCTCAAACGTATGTCTTATGTCTCATGTAACTTAACCCTCTCTCTGTCCCTTTGTGTCTGTTGTTTCATGGATAGTACACAGAGTACGTATCGTAGTCACAGTTTAGTGCGTTGGTGTTCATGAGACATTGTTCTTCAACCAAAGGCCACATCTCTCCTGTATGCGTACTGTATGCGTTCAGTAGGTGCCAGTGTCTCTCTCTGCGCGCTGCCTGCGCTTGTTCACAAACAGAACAATACACGACTTCCGATGTATTGTTAATGTAATGCTGAAACCAAGGCTCTATCAAGGAGACTATACGGCTGAGCATTGTGTCTTTGTTTATTGATCCCCATTAGTCCTCATTACAGTGAAGACTACTCTTCCTGAGGTCCAAACACTCATACAATCAAATTAAAACATAATACAATGTAATTCTGTCATTACATAGTTAAAAACTATGTGGTTTCACAAAGGGGCTTTGAGAAACCACCAAAGGCCGGTGCTATAAGAGCATACATAATATGCTTTTGGGTGATGCTGTGTAGTGTGATCAAGTAAGGCGATTTATGAAAGTTGCAAACGTTAATTTATTTCTTCTTAAACTAATGGCCTTTTTTGAGGGAAATATTTTTTTGGCCTAAGTCAGCTCCTCATGACACTGGACACCTCTGGTAAAATCGCCAAAGTTCTAATTGAAATGGATCACGCTGATCCTGCCTATCTTAGTGAAATGGCCTATCTCAAGAGTGTGACTTAAGCATTTTTTTTAGGCATGGTTTAGTGACTTAGGCCAAAAGAAAATGGACAAAGTCAGGAGTAAGTCAATAAGTGCATTGGCCTAAGTCATGTACAGTATAATCCTATTTAATTATATTTAATCCTCATGTTACATGATTGATTGATCGAAATATTTATTAACAGTTTGCAGAATTACAGTACATTTCAAGCACAAACGCAATACAAAGACTGTGAGTGGACGACCCAATTAAGCATTACACTTGTTTACAAAAGGGTCCACCTTGTTCAATTCATCAAAACATTTAGAGACGTACAAATAGACACTTCATAAATAGACACTTCATAACTGACAGACAGTGTAATGTTATGCTATTTAGTCATACATTGTTATAAACGTTTTTTGGTGAAATTAAGAAATATATCATTTTGTTTTGGCTCAGTTTTAAAATGTTCTTGAAAAACTTAAAAAAAAGAAAATACGTATTTAGGCCATTAGTTTAAGAAGGTGATGATTTAAATTAAAGGAATTAAAGGAATGAAGATATGGAGATAAGAGGTTTCTGCCCTCTCTCACCACGTACCGTATTCCTCACATCATCTCCGTTTCCTCCCTCCCTCCCTCCCTCCCTCCCTCCCTCCCACTCAGGCGATAGACGCAGACCTCTTCTCCAACGTCACGTACCGGCTGAGGACTGAGTCGGCCAAGCAGCTGGTCTCCGTGGACCCCATCAGCGGACGGGTCACCATGAAGCAGTCCCTGGACTTCGAGGACCTGGCGTCCATGGGCATGTCATCCACCTTTACCTTCCAGGTGGAGGCCAGGGACGAGGGGGGCACCATGCCCCCGGGGGTAGCCACCGTCACTGTCCACATCAAGGTAAGGGTTATTATGCTCCCGCATAGGGGTTACATCTCCAATATGTGCCGCGACCGCCTCGGGATCTCAGAGAATGAAGTTACTAATGTACGTTGCTCTGGAGAAGGAAGTCTAGAGCTCTCTGGTAGAGCTGTTGCCACCGCGACCCGACTATGGATAAGCGGTTGAAGATGGATGGATGCAGCCTATAGCAGGATTCTCAATGCCCCGATTTGATATGCATTAGGACAACAGACCCCCCATTAGATTTTTTTAAATTACATTGCTATACTTTATAGCACCTTATGTGCTAATGTAAATCTTTCAACCCTACGAGGCATGGAGAAAACTTGAGAGAATATCAGTTTCCAATTAGGACAGATTGAAAATAATTGTTATATTTGACGTTTAACCACTTAAACCCCAGCATCCATATTCTGGGTGGAACATTCACCAAAAATAGCCGACGTACAAGCTCACGACCCATTGTTAACTTGTAGATCTGCTATATTTGGTGAAGAGTGCAAGTGACATTGATACATTCCAAATATGAATATCAAAGTATTCGGAGGCACCCCTGGACGTGCGTCACGGCACCCTGGTTTGAGAAACCCTGGCCTATAGCCACTGGTGGAAATGTACTGAGTACGTTAATACTTCTGCACTATGAGCACTATTACTGTACATTAGCCTATATATTGATGCCAATAGAGCGTCGCAGTCCCGCCCCCTACGATGGCCCAGGAAATTATTCTCCGTTCATTTTCCTCATAGACATTTCACGACTCGAGTTGGCTTTGTCCGCGGCGTAACCGTCTTTAAATAAATACTTTTTGAAATGTCTATGGGAAAAATGCATTGGGATTCATTTCCTGGGCCATGGTAGGGGGCGGGACTGCGACACTCTATACTTTAGTACTTTTACTCGCACTTGTAACAGAGCATTTCCACAGTGCGGTGTGATACTTTTACTTAAGAAAAGAAGTTGAGTAGTTCATTCACACCAGGGCCTGCCTGGCATTATTATGCAGTGCAGGGCCACTTGCATTCTTAAAATCCCCAGAAGGAAGGTTGGGGGTGTGTTGATATGCATGCAGTCCTGCACTGCAGTGCTTGTATGTTCCACTTTACACATCTGCTCTGTATTCACTGTGCAGGTTAAACAACCTCAGCCATGCAAGCATGTGTTAGAGCCTTAACCCATTTAGACCTGAGGATGATTCTACAAATGTCTTCTAAATCCTGACAGTTTTCTGAAAAACCTATGTTTCTATGTCATTTTCATGTCAAGGACCCCCCAAAAAATATGTAATTGGCTGCCGACCCCCATCTGAAAATATGTTGTTCCAGGGACCTCCCAGAAGCAAAGATTTGAGTTGAAATGTTTGCTCTGAAGGAATATGTATTCTGCTATTTTCAGCATGCAACCAAGTGTAAAATCAGCCATAACGACTCCATCAAGGCCCGCCAAAATACATCTTAGTTTGCTAAATCAACTGTGGATTTAGTAGACTAAAACTAGACTAAAACCGTAACTTTTCAAATGACTAAAATGTGACTAAAACTAAACAAAGTTTTATTTAAGACTATGACTGAAACTACATCAAAATGTGTTGTCAAAATCAACACTGATGCAGTCACACACCCTTGTCTCTGGTCCCACTTGGAAGAGGCCGGCCTGACCTCTGTGCATGGGACTACAGTGGGCAGATTATGTCAGGGAAGACCATGTGACTCATGGCATCCCTGGCTAATAAGTGTTTTCTTGTACCTAAATGATTAGTGACAAATAAACTCTCTTGATTCTTGTGTATCAGAAGTATATTATCCATATTAGTGTAACTAGTTACAGTGTCTGTAACTAACTCACTTCACACAGTTGTGTGAAGTGAGGGGTGCCTGCTAATGTTGAAATGAAGCATAATTTTGACTTTTAGAAGTCTGCACATAGAGTCACTTTCATTCATTGCAGATTCACTGCCACATATACGTTACGAGACATGAATGCAGTGTGTTATTGTACAAAACATAGTCGGGCACAAATTTATAATGGCCACATGACGCATTGACGTCTCACGTCGTCACGTCACTGCCCTAAACAAACATTTAAAAGGCCACAGACTTGGCTGCCACATTTCAAAGCGCCCATCGTCACATAGTTGTGCTGTGCGACAAGGAGTGAAGGAATGAGGGGTGAGGTGAGGTAGATCTGAAGAGGTGAGTTGTCAAACGGTGACATAAATTGCATGCAGTCCTGACTGAGAGGGGGGAGTTCTGGGAGACGCGTGGATGGAGTGATGGCCAGGGTGTCGTAGGGAGGTGACAGATGTCCTGTTCGGGCGGTGGGAAGGGCTAAATCATGTTCTGGAGGCCATGCCCTTGACGTGGTGCCGTGTAGGTCATCAGCACCAGTGTATTGAATTGCATTATATGCATTCAGTCTACAGTGGTAGAAGTACTCGGATATTTTACTCTACCTATTAAGACCCGGGGACCCAATTCTACAAATGTCTTCTGAAAAACCTATGTTCTCAGTAGTTCTCAAACTATTTCATGTCAAGGACCCCAAGTATTATATATGTATTTGGCCGCGGGACCACCATCCGAAAATATGTTGTTTCAGGGACCCCCCAGAAGCGAAGATAAACGTTCACTGTGAAATGATATATATTCAAAGATTTGCACACATTTTCACGATTTTTCTAAAATAGCAAATAGATCTGCTATTTTTCAACAGCTAAAGTTTAAAATAATGGTTAAAGTGGTTAAAGTGACACAGATGCGTGCCAGGTCTTAGTGGATTAATTAAAAGTAGCGATGCCACAATATGAAAATACTGTTACAAGTACAAGGCATGCATTCAAAATGTTACTTGAGTAATCGTACAAACGTGTTGGCATCAAAAGAGAGAGAGAAAATAAGTGCGGTCGCGATGCTCCCTTCCCTTCCATAGTTGTGGGCAGTTGAATGTGAATGTAGAAAGCAGAGGGAAATGTATTTTTTATAAATGCTTTGGCATTATGCTAAACCGGTTAATGTACCACCCAGTGCCAGGCCTTTTTTCATATTTACTTACCTTTTAAGTCGTCACAGTGTATTTATCTTCATGATGATTGCACTGGGAACGTTGATAATGAGAGAGCCATTCGCTGCGTGAAAAAAAAAAAACGCTTGTAAATCTGTTCTTATAGTCCATTGAAAATTGAATGGTGGTCGCGGCTGAAATGGAACGATACAGGAAAGAGAGATAGAGAAGTTCTAGAAATGTCTCTAATGTGCAGTGGATGGCAGACGAGTTTTTGTAACCGTGTGATGTCTTTGTTCCTGGTCACACTGGGAGTTGAATGGTGAATCATAGGTTAGCCAAGAGTGCCATCTAGTGTAAAAACTAAAAACACAAATTTGTCTTTGGCAGTAAACACCTTCAAGGGAATTAGCCCTCTATAGTTGGAACATATTTTATTTGGGCCCTTTTGGCCGTGATATACTAAAAGCGCATGCCATGCCATTGCTCCTTTATTCCGACGTACCCTCTTTGGTCCGACTGGCCCCATTACAACTGACCCTATCCCCTAACCTCAGGCGTGACAGGCCTTGCGTTGCTTCGAAACAAATCTCAGATGGTCTCTGCCAAAGGAGAACCCAGCTTTGAGAGATGCAACGACAGGTTTTGACATGTCCATTTGACACCTCCAGTGTGGCTGCGGCCGTTGGAAACAATGTCTGGCGCTCGCTGTGTGTAACACACTGTATGTTACACTCATTATAAGTGACTTATGGGCTTGTTTTTCTGTAAAGCTGCTTGTACATACAGTATTGGTAGTGTCTGGTTGCATGGCGATGCGTTGTGTGCTTGCTTGCACCCGACAGAGACGATATCCACCTTGTTCCACAGTGTCTGAATGACTCATTATTAGTGGTGTCAGGTCAGGGGGTTCAGCAGATTTTGTGTTCCGGCTTCCAACATTTCACCAGCTGAATCTGTGCGTGCGTGCGTGCGTGCGTGCGTGCGTGCGTGCGTGCGTGCGTGCGTGCGTGCGTGCGTGCGTGCGTGCGTGCGTGCGTGCGTGCGTGCGTGCGTGCGTGCGTGCGTGCGTGCGTGCGTGCGTGCGTGCGTGCGTGCGTGCGTGCGTCCAACCTTTCACCAGATTAACTACAGCTGAACCCGAAGCAAAGGATTAAACACCTCCTGTTGCACCACTGTGTGCACAGCTCGTGTGTGTATGACTGCATGTGCGTGCATCTATTCATTTGTGTTTATTATGCATCTGTCTGTGTGTGTGTGTGTGTGTGTGTGTGTGTTGTATCTCTGCAACGATGCAGGATGTCATCCATCGCTCTGGAACCCTCCTCAGTCTCAGTGAGAGTTTGAAGAGATGCCCGAGCACTGCTGCCAGCTGCTCTGCACATGTCCTCAGAACCCTCGGTCTGCTGCCATCAGGCTCTGCAGAATTGCCCTGGTGTAGCCTCCTCAGTTCCTTCCTCACCTGTTCAGAGGTCACAGTCAGACATGGTGTGGTGGTGATGGGGAAGGGGAGGAGGGAGGGGGAGCCAAAGGGTTTGAGGGGGGGGAGTGGCATCACAAGTTGTGCTGGGATCTGGGATGGAGGGCTACGGGGAGGCCTGGGAGCAAACCTGTTGAAAAACAGATTTAATTAATTGGCTTTATCCAGGTTGTCCTCCACTGATCGGCTGGTGGATTGCTTTTGGACATGTTCTGAAGACCCTTCCACACCTCCTGCACATTATTCCGTGTCAGACTCTCTTCTACTTTCCTCCTGTACTGTATGTGTCTTTTGCCTCGCTTATCCTCTTCTTCAATTCCCTTTGCACCCGATTCAGCCTTGAAGGCTCTCTTCTTCTTTGGTTGAGAAGATCCTTCAAGTCACCAGTGACCCAGGGTTTGTTGTTTGAAAAGCAACGTACAGTTTTGGTGGGTACAACATTATCCACACATAATTGTACATAGTCAGTAATACAGTCTGTCAATCCATCAATGTCCTCCCCGTGTGACTCATAGAAGACTCCCCAGCCCGTAGCCTCAAAACACCCCCTCAGCACCTCATTGGCCTCTGGTGACCACTTTCTTACTGGCAGTTGTTTTACCATGGGTGTGTATAGGGATGTGAGGTGAACAAGGTTGTGGTCAGATCCACCCCGCTTGGGCAGTGCTGTGCATGTATATGCATTCTTGACATTTGCATAGAATAGATCCAGTGTCCTGTCCTCTCTCGTAGTGCAGCTCACAAACTGAAAGTGGGCAGGGTCTTTGAGAGTGACACGTGGTTGAATTCACCTGCCACTGCCATGAATGCACTTGGATGTTTTGTCTGCAACCTAGCGATTGCGGAGTGAATGACGTCACACGCTACTATTTACTTTTTTGTTGTTTGTAAACAACAAACACGAGGACATGTGAATATTCATGGGGCAAGTAGTAGTAGTAGTACTAACGACCAGATCAGTTCAATGTCTGGCTGCCAGATACGCTCCTTTACCGTGATGTGCCCAGGATTACACGACTTGTTGTTGATCATCACCGCAAGCCCGCCGCCTACACTCTTGCAGCATAACTTTGTGTCACGGTCCGATCGAACAGTCAGGAATCCATTTACGAGAGAGAGCGAATGCATTTCACGGTTGCCGCACCCGCGGCAGTCGGTAGTGTTTCTCGGCGGCATCAGTCCGACATTCTACACCTAAACCTAACCATAACCGCAAGCACGACAGAACACATGGCATCAGCTGCGGAACACCCGTGGCAGGCGCCAGTATTTCTCGGCGGAATCAGTCCGACACTCTACCCCAAGCCCTTACCCTAACCATAACCGCATCCACGACGTAGCGCATGTCGGACCAAACGCACTGCCGCGGAAGCGAGCGGCAGTCGAGTGTCATAATCCCCCCAGTTTCCCCGGCAGCTGCCGCCCCTCCCCACGGCAGCGCCGTGGCTGTTACCGGTAGTTTACCGGTGGTTGCTGCGTGAAGCGGCGGCCACGAGATGGAGCGGCAGTGGAGTGACATAATGGCAGCTACTTCACGCAGCGCCTCCTCTCGAGGTGTGTGTGTGTGTGTGTGTGCGCGTGTGTGCGTGCGTGCGGGTGGGCGGGCATGCGTGCGTGCAGGCAGGCGTTTGCGCTTGCGTGCGTGCGTGGAAGAGCCACCCATCGACTAATCTAATATATGGCAACCTTCCCCGTGTTTCTTCACTAGTCCGATCCAGAAGAACACAGTTTGCCGGCCACTGCTACAGAGCTGACAATGAGGTTATATCTTCCCTTCTTCTCTGGAGTCCTGCCTCAAAGCAGACCAGAGGTAGAAAAACTGTCGTTCCCTGATGTCATCGCTAGGAACACATGCATCAGTAAGCAGGAAGTGGGGATGTTAATGAAGGACTGGAAAGTCTGGCGTGGCATTGTGAAATCCATGATCTCAACCGCAGTCGAAAACTGATGATGATGGATGATGCATCTACAGTATGTGTTTGTGTTTATTGTATCTGTGTGTGCATGTGACATGCATACATGTCTGTGCGTGTGTGTTTGTGTTTCCCCACACATCTCATGCAGGTTAATCTCGAGGCATAATGCGATTCATCCACTTCAGTGGTCTTGGATGTGCAGCACTGAGATGTAAAACAAAACACTATGGTGTCATAGAGAGATAAATGTTTTCCATGGAACATTGACTCCCATGGGGAGCAACAATCCACAGAGCATTGACTCCCAGGGAACAACAATAGAGGGTATGCGCGTGACATCATCATCAAAACCGGAGGTTTTGCGTGAACGCCTACTGTGTTGCAAAATAACGACTTTCTGCATGGCCTTGACACACCATATACAAACAGAAAAGTCCTATGATTGCATTAAACAAAGTTAATCTAAATTTGCCACTCACTTTATGCATGCGCATACCCTCTATCGGCTGAGCTTCCAACCTCAAGCCTGTCTGTCCACCATGTAGCCTGGCTGTGTCCTCCGATAAGGACCACATGCAGTGTTCCTTATCCCTCTACTGAAATACAAATTTGAGGTCATTTTACATTACTCAAGTATCTTTTTTTTTGTTTTTTTGTTTTTTACATAATTGTGTTGTTTCTGTGATGAATACAAAAAATCATAACAAAAAGAAAAGAAAAAGGGAAATTTCTATACATGTTATGTTATTCAATACTTTATATTTCTACTTAACGCCACTATATCTCACAGGCAAATATTGTTTGCTTACTTTTTACTCCAGTACGATTATTTGAATGACTTTGGAGATTTAGATTTAGATTATTATATCGAGAGCTCGGCGTTATCAGGCCCTCATGTCTGCTATTTGAAGCGGCAGACATGTACAGTATTAGAGTCAGTGTTGCCATGTCTGCTTATTCTGTTTTTCAGTAAGTTAGTTGCTGCGAGAGTGAGGTAAAAAGCAAAGCAAAGCAAAGTTACTATATTTACCCAGGGTATCTGGGCTAAGCTCAAGAACTTGTTTCCAGCCAGGCCCTGCTCATAGAACATTTCATGGTAGTGGTTCAATGCCTTGTTCAAGGGCACTTCAGCGGTGGTAATTTTAACGTGTCGGACCGCTGATTCGAACTGGCGACCTTCCGGTATCAAGACCGCTCCGCAATCCGTTCGGCCACCGCTGCCACAAATCAGCATCAGGTTCTTGAGCTCTGCAGTGTTGACAGCTTGGCTGACAACACCAAGCTGTCGCGCCGCAGCACGTCTACATAGGTGGTGCGCTTCTTTCCCCTCCTGGCTTTGCCCTGGGTTGGCTCCCATAGGTTAAATTTACGTTCTGGGTGCCTTTTCAGTAAAGTTGCATGTAAATATCGGTAGTTTTGGGGCTTGTTTCCTAGTGTTGTTTAAACCAGTGGTTTTCAACCATTTTCATGTCAAGGACCGTCAAATGAATATAGTATACTCCATACAGGAGTTATTAAAATGTTAGAACGGTTCATTACTCAGCACAAGCAGTCAGATATTCTGAACAACATATTGTATTTAGAATTATATACAGGATTATAATTATATTATTATTATATTAATTATATTTAGCCTTCGATTATCTAATCGAAGGCTAAATAATTATCTATAATTATTCTGCTCTATCGATGCAGAATCACGCACAAATCTATTGTTTTTGACACCGCTAGCTTGTAGATCGGCCATTTCCAAACAGCCGTGTAGTCTATTTGGGCTTTTGCTTTGGGCTTTGTTTAAGTCGGCCTGTGTTTGCTTATTTCTCTCACGAAGTCTTCTGGCAACACCAACCCAGGTGTACGTGTTGCTTGATAAACACCAGGCGAGGCGGAGAGAGAGAATGCCCCGAGTGTTATCAGGCCCTCATGTCTGCTATTTGAAGAGGCAGACATCAATTAGAGTGAGCCTAATGGATTCACAGCCAAACGCAGGCCTGCGCCCCGGGGGGTGGGGGGGTGGGGGGGGTAGAGGGATGCTCTTCGGTTCTCCCTCATACAGCGCTGTGTCATTTGAAGTCGCTCGCGTTTGATTTCCCAGTGTTTGTATTGTTTTGGGCACATTGTTGTCCCTCTCTCCCCGTCCAATGCCTTGCGGTGATGGATTGCTGTGGTGGAAAGTGACTCAGGTACATTGACGTACTTGAAGTACTGTACTGTGAATTTATATGCAACATTGACGTACTTGAAGTACTGTACTTAAGTAACATTTTGAGGTACTTTTACCTTTGGGATTTCCAATTTCCAATACTTTTACTTCTACTCCACTACATCTCGGATCCAAGTATTGTACTCTGACTCCACTACATTTATTTGAAAACTTTAGCTACTACTGTAGTACTATTATACTAGTATTATTTTGTAGATTTTGATTATTATTATTACAAAACATACATTAACCATTTCATTTCGGCCATTTGAAAAAAGCTGACCTACTGTACAAGCTCAATGCGTCGCATCGCAAGCTTGTAGATCAGCTATTGATTTGTATACATTTGAAAACTTGAAACGAGATATTTTGAGTAATTTTACTTTTGGTGCTTTGTTTACCAATGCTTTTGTACATTATTCCAGTACATTTTGAATTCCAGACTTTTACTTGTAACAGAGTAGTTTTATATTGCAGTATTGATGTAAAAATTTTGAGTACTTTTTCCATCACTGATGAATTGTGTATTTCACTCCTGCTGAATCTTCCAAATTCCAACGCCTCGGTTCTTGTTTGTTTGTTTGTTTGTTTTGGCCTGCGAGGTGAGGATAATAACAATGTCATTTTCATTTACGGAGAGACGCTCACGCTGCAGCCAGCTTCTCTCAGTAATGGACACACAGTACAGTACCATCCGTCGTTTCAGGCATCGAATTACGTGCACGCTCCTGGGTGGATAAACAGAGCCGGCGCTGGGGGGTGGGGGGGTGAGGGGGGAGTGTTCTCCCTCACTCCCTCTCTCTGTCTCTCTCGCTGACTGTTCGTCTCCTGAGTCTCCTCTCCCTTGCTTGGTGCTGCTACAGATGTCCTGCCATTGGCAGTTCAGTTGATTTTCAGTGCATTGTCAGAAACAGAACATTGTCAGTGAGAAAGGGGGGGCAGGGCATTTGCCAAGGTGTTATATGTTAATTCTACTCAGATTCCCTGAACAGATCTGCTGGACACTTATTAGTGGCAGCGGTGGCCGAACGGATTGCGGAGCGGTCTTGATACTGGAAGGTCGCCAGTTCGAATCAGCGGTCCGACACGTTAAAATTACCACCGCTGAAGTGCCCTTGAACAAGGCATTGAACCACTACGATGAAATGTTCTATGAGCAGGGCCTGGCTGGAAACAAGTTCTTGAGCTTAGCCCAGATACCCTGGGTAAATATAGTAATCATTTCATTTATTCTCAGTAGCCAAGCAGTAGAATTAGCTAATCATTGAATAAAACCTGCAGGGAAGGGAACACATGCATTTTCTGAAAACCTTCAGGATGTGGATTGTTAAGTGGATGCGTGAGCTACTTTAACTTCAGTGGGTGGGCTCTCAAATGAATGTAATGTACCCAAATCATCCTGGGTCATTTCTCTTGGGTGCCCGGGCAAGGAGGCACAGGCAGGATCGGCGTCTACTCTATATGCAAAGGTTTTCAAACCTTTTCATGTCAAGAACCCCAAATTGTTGTCTTATCGCCATAATCCAACTTTTTGTGTTTTTCTGGTAAATATACTTGATCATACTACAACTACAGTTTTCAGAAAAGAAACTGCAAAAGCATATCGCAGTAGTCAAAGTCACAAAAAGTTAACATCTGGGGAAAATATTGAATGGGCACAGCTAGGTTAATTTGGCAGACCATATGGAAATGATTTGGTGGTTAAGAGAAGGGTTTCAAAACCTTCAATTGGTATTTTAGACCCTCTAAAGCCTATAGTTCTGAGACGTACCTGTACAGGCCGACGGTTCCTTCTTCATTACAGTGGGAGCGCTGCGTTGCTTTTCACCAGCAAAATCCTGTATCAATCTGTTTCTTTTTGTTACGGAGACATCTGAAGGCAAGTAACCACTTGATGGATATGAATGATGAAAGGACTATTGAAACATCAGTCATGCTGTTTGTACAGCCTCGTTAACCACACAGAATCCATTTGTCCATGTAACAATACACACTGTGTGTGTGTGTGTGTGTGTGTGTGTGTGTGTGTGTGTGTGTGTGTGTGTGTGTGTGTGTGTGTGTGTGTGTGTGTGTGTGTGTGTGTGTGTGTGTGTGTGTGTGTGTGTGTGTGTGTGTGTGTGTGTGTGTGTGTGTATTCAGCTGTCTCAGGGTTGCTTTCTTTGTGCTCAGAGAGAGAGAGAGGAGTTGCTTTTTCAGTTATTTATTTATGGGTCTACGTGCAATATCTAGTGACACCTTTTTAATTAGTTTCAATGCTTGTTTCATCTATCTATCTACGATCCTAGATTACTATCTCTATTTATTTGATGCATTACTTTGTGTTTACCTTGCTTACTTTAAGTTGCTCTGGACTAAGCGCATCTGCTAAATGCCTAAATTGTGCAATTATGTTTAGTTTCTAGCAACTGTTGGCGCCCATATATTATTTTCACTGTAGCTGTCACAGATTCAGAATCTTCCCTGTTCCAATATTTCCCATTCAGTATGCAGCAGACAGCATCAGTGAAGGAGCTATAGTGCTAAATTAATTTACTAGCATATATTCCGTTTCACCCTCGCATTGGCCAAGCCTTATCCATCACCGTGGCAATATATTGGCTCCCACATTACCCTGAGCCCACCTCAAGATCCACTGGAGTTTATGAAAACAAGCCCAAAAGAAGATACTTAGGCCAAGAGCACTTTAGACATCGACTATTTGGAATTAGCCGATCTACAAGCTCACGTAAGCGACCTGAGTTTATGTTTATACTCTTTAATGGAGAAGCTCGGCTTTGCTGGACACAAGAGCCAAAAGAGCAGGTCATTTAGGATATTATTCTGTAGAGACTACCTTGGCCATCAAGTTTACTTTTAATTTATTTGTTTATTTGGACAAGACAGTGCATATTATTAAGTGACATTACATGTGAATGCAACATAAAAACGGATTTAGCAAAGATGCTAGTTTACATCTGCAGTCTCCACACAATATTTTAAAGAAATCACACCTTTGTGAACTGAGCTGTGCAACTATACATTTATTGTTATAGCTGCTGTACTGTACTGTGCTCTGTACTGTGTTGTAGTGTACTATGCTCTGTACTGTACTTTGATTATTTTGGGGAAAAAATATTTGAGAAATGAGTGTGGGTGTCCCCTGGGGGTCCCTGGAACATCCAGAACCCCAGGAAGGTGCCCAGGGTGGTGGCGAGCCTTCCCGCGTCCGAAAAGGTCGAGAAATGACAGAGTTACCGTGTTGCAGCTTTCCGTGCTCGGACAGACACAGGGACACAGTGACACGTATACATGCAGTACATAGGGACACACATAGCTGCGTAATGGAGTGGAGGCACCGCTCAGAAATCACACCTATGTGAACTGAGCGGTTCAAGCTGCTCAACAACACAGCTGGCTTATAGTTATACTGCTCAGTAGTGTGTGACCCTAATGCGACCCCAATCAGCTGCAGGGGTCAGTGGGTCGTACCCCAAACATACATACATACATACAGACATAGACACACTGCCAGTCATTGGAGCAGTAAGGCACCGCTCAAAAACAAAAGAAAGATAAAAGCAAAACAGGCAGACAGTGTATATTACAGTGACAATACATTACATTAGGAAAAAAACATAACACACAAGAACAATGTAAAAAGGTTTAAAGTGCATATTTAAGGTTTGGCAGTGTTTATATAGAGCAGTACAGATTTGCAGTACACTGGACTGTTTGACTAGACTATTTGTGGAACAAGACCACTCACATTTCCAGAGGTTCTGACTATAGGGACACAGGACTGACTGAATTAACTTGGTGTGGCAATGAGCAACAGAGACCAGTGAGAGACCAGTGGAAGCAGCTTGTGTTGCAGATATTGAGGGCTTTCTTTTATACTATAGAAGCAATCAATCCGTATTTATTTCACATTTCTTTCTTGTCTTGTTATTATTTTCCAGGATTTGAATGACTTTGCCCCCATCTTCACCCAACCCTTGTATAAGGGCATGGTGGCG
The DNA here is from genome assembly GCF_951216825.1 of Electrona antarctica. NCBI lineage: Eukaryota > Metazoa > Chordata > Actinopteri > Myctophiformes > Myctophidae > Electrona > Electrona antarctica. The sequence continues at coordinate 18,717,948 of NC_136791.1, forward strand.
CCCAACGCAGAGAAAGGGACACTCATCGCAAGAGTGCGGGCCAAAGACGAGGACCCTGAGGTGAGTGACATGATCATTGTTGACATATCGGTTCTCAAACCTTTTCATTTCAAGCTCTGAAGAGTGTATAAGCATGGAACCAAAGGGTCCATTGGGTTCCATTACAGACCTGTATGGATCCATTTGGAACCCCCTCAAGGAACCGTGAGGGTCCACATGGACTCCCCATGGCTGTTGATGTGATCGTTGTTGATGTATAGGACGTGTGTTGCAACTGTAAGCCCTATCTTTATTTAGCCTTCCCTAACCTTCTATCCGGCCACTCTACCCCTGAGCCACTGCTTGTACCAGTGTTGTGTGAAAATAACTGAGAACGAAAATACATCGCATGGATGCAACTGCGACGTATCCTCAGTGATGTATCCCAAGGTCGTCGGGGTCTCGGGTCTCGCGAACATCATACCCCTCACTCAGGTGACCCAGCCGGGGTGATCAAGTCCCGACTTACATCCCAGTAGCTACCCTCGATCAGTCCCACTAGGGAAAGACCAGGGCCACACAATCCGTTGGAACCACTCCGGAACTACTATGCCGGGACTGAGAGGTACAATTCTGGTACAATTCTACCCCTGAGCCACTGCTTGTACCAGTGTTGTGTGAAAATAGCTGAAATACAAGCACAACACGTCACATGGATTCATTGTGAGCTTGTAGATTTGCTCTTTTTTATGTTTGACATTACATATTATAATGATATGATATCGGTGAACCAATAGGATCCACCGCCTGTTTTTGACCGGCACCCGCCCCTCTAGACCAGAAATCACACAGGCTGCGGCAGGCTAGGTTATAGGTGAATTAACTTAACCTTTTTCCATAAATTAACGCCCTACCTCGTTGTATGATCTACAAGCTGATCTACAAGCTCACACACATTGATTGATTGAATGAATGAATGAATGAATGAAAATGTTGCACGAAAGCGTAGCAGATCGGCATGCTCGAAACGCCACGAAGCGACACATTTTGAGCTTGTCGAAATGCTATATACTGTATATATATTTCTTTTTACATGTGAGGGTTCCAACTGACAGAGATGTTTTCCTGAAAAGGAACCTTTTTTGTACATACGAGGTTTGAGGCCGGCGGCGTGGTTATGCTGCACCGCCTCTGTTGCTCCACTTTAATAATCCATCTGAGAGGCTTCTCCTGGGGGTCGCTGTGCTGTGAACTATTTCTACTTAAAGTGGAGGAGGAAATTACACATACGCCAGAATAGACATGGCGTGTGACACCGTAGTTGGTGGTGCTCTCAGGAATTATTTTGCTATCTTACAACAAGGCACCACAGGAGCAAAGGTAATCATCGTTGTTGAGAAGGAATGGGATAGGGATAATGTTGTTTTGTTTTGTTTTGCTTCGAATGCGGCACGGCACACCGCCGCTATATAAATGTCTTTACAGCGTGACTTTCTGGCAGTAGGAAGCTACGAGGCCATTAAGGATGAAACTAAGACACCTTCGCAGGGCTAATAAATAGCGGAGAACAAGGTTATTTCGTCCCCCGGAATATTTTGGTTCTGCGTCATCGACGCCGTGACAAAGTGCGACTGCCTTCATTAGCGGTTCAGCCCGCCCTAATATTTTATAGACCTTTAGTGAGTCGGCATTATTTCTACATGCTCGCTCACTTCTAGGCGGCTATCCGTCTCCTATAGTATTTCTTTGCCTCACAAGACGTGCTCAGCTCTTGTTAAATGAGCCGTTCAAATCTGCGATTGGCAAAGTTTAGTTTCAGACAGAAGGAACGCTTGCGTTGGGAGAACACGGTAGTGTAAGACTGCATAAAGAATATTAGCATCAGACTAAACACAAGCACACGTGCACACACACGTGCACACACACGTGCACACACATGTGCCACATGTGCCACGTCGATAGGGCTACAATACACGTATCACAACATAATGGGTCACTGCAAGATGCTACACAATAAGAGAGAGAGAGAGAGATAGAGAGAGAGATGCACATGCTCATGTAATGTGTGATATATGCACTGACAGTACTTTCAGTACAAGCAGTGACTGTACTGATAAGAACCTTAACCTTTACTTAAGTAAATCATTTTGGTACTTTTTCCACCACTGATCACAAGCGAGCATGGTGATGGCCCCTGTTGCTTTAGCTGATTGGTCAACGTTTTGTCCACCCATTCTCAAGCCAGCCAATCACCTTTCCCCAGCCATATAAAGGTCAACTGACATGAGACATGTAACTACCTCTCGTTCCGACGTCCTGCTGCTGCTGCTGCTGCTGTGCGTCACATGAGAAGTCCCGCTGCGTTTCCAGCCATCTCCTCCCCAGATTAATCCATTAAGACCCGAGGCCGCTTCTAAAAAAGAAAATGTCTTCAAAATCAGTTACACAGTTCTCTGGAAAACCTACAGTATGTTCCTATGTTAGTGGTTTCACGCTGAGGAAAGGCCTGTGGGCCGAAATGTCTGCATGTTCTGCTGTATTAAACAAGGATCAAAGTGAGTGCTGGTATTCCTTTATACAGACTATTTAGCCAGAACCGTGCACCCGGTGCACATTACACACACGTATACTGTACCCACCTCATCTCCTAACCATAACCGAAGGCACGGGAGCAGACGCAAGTCCGACATGCGGACGCATGCCAGATTGAGTAGCGAAGTCTGTTTAACACAATCAGCGCCAGGATTTCTTTCAAAATAGAAGCTCGGGGTGCCGGGAAGACGTGACCGCTTTTGCTCTGTAAGCCGCCCCCTTCCGCTCCGGACAAAAACCGGGAGACATAGTTTTGCTTGCTTATCTCGCTATCATTACGATAAAATCGCTGAATAATCCCTCGCTTCATATTTTGAACGAGAGGCATGTTGAAGTCAGAAATGAAGAGCTTAGTATATCCATCTGGTCAAAACCACGGAGAGCTCCTTAGATTACGCCCGCCGAGCCTTTCTTTGTGAGCGGTAAACAGGGAAGTGAACGACAACGCGCATGCGCGAAAAGCAAGGAGTATGGTGCAGAAGGAGAGGCCAACAAAAAAAAATCAGAATATTTTTCTCTCGTTTGATATCAATGAAAATGCGCTAGGATGTGTGTACACGTCCTTTGGATCCGTCGGTTGGGTTAGTTATGACCTTCCCACATGCCGTACGGTCTGAATGGGTTAATGTCGTTGAATTCTCTATTTGGATGTATGGGCTGTCAAGGCCAGAAAGTCGTTTTTTGCTACTCAGTACGGCTGCTGACCCCCATCTGAACATATTTTGTTCCAGGGATGCCCATAAGCAAAGATTTGAGTCACAAATGTTCGCTTTAATATAATATATATACTCAAAAGTACAAAGTTTCACAATTACTTAAAAATACATTGTTATATCTGCTATTTTTTAATTTATTTAATTATTTATTTATTTTTATCCTGACACACAGACCCATATAATGTAGCTAAAACGACACCGGTGCGTTCCCGGCTGTAAAGGGTGAACCTGCCTCCGTCTTGTTCTCTTCATGTATTATCTTCATGGATTATCTCCCTCTGTCCAACATCTCTATGACTGTGCACCAGTGAGCCAGAAAAGCAGACCAACAACCTATTGCCACTTCAGTACCTTTAACAACTGGACTGTACTGTAGCCTATCCTCCCCATTCTGGGCAGCATGCCACCATGGGCCGGTTGAGTTTAAAAATAGGAAAACAGTCGGCGAATGATATATCCGATCCGCAAGACTGACCATAATATTCCACCACTGCCCCTGGGGGGGGGGGGGGGGGGGCTGGGCACATAGCAGTGTGCTGATGTCTAGGCAGAAACCTCTTATCTCCCGTTTTTTTTTTTTTTTTTTTTTCAGCTTTTTTCATAAATTAACGCCCGCCGATCACACTACAGCGTCAACCGAGAGCATCAAAAGTAGCATCTGTTTGTCGATCTGCTGCTTTTTGGCAGTTTTTGAATTTGAATCCTGAAAAGTAACAACTAGTTTTGGACATATGAGGTTTACAGCCAACGGAGACGATAGTGATGTTGTCACCGAAAAGCCTGTGCCGTGCTGACAGGCATCTTTATGTATTTATGTGCTGCAGTGAGCCCCCCCCAACCCCTGGTGATATGTTGGCCTTTTCCCAAGAAAATCCTTAACAGCTGTGATGGTTCTCTAAGATTTATTTTTTTATTTTTTTTAAATTCAAGGACCTCCAGTTCAGTTTGGTATCCATTAGGCACTGTTGAGTAAACCAAGTGGACCCATAAGTGTCCATTTGGTTTGCGTCGTGTCACGTCGTGTTTCGAGCTTTCAGATCTCTTACCTTTGATGCTTTTGTGTGGCGCTGTAGTATGATCAAGCTTGAATTTACGAGAAAAAAATGTAGCGTTTAGTCTGTCTTCTGGGTGTGCAATCAGGAAAGCGTAGGCAAGTGGTTCCTGCATGGTAGGCCTACCTTTACTTTACTTGAGGTTTGCAAGTATACTTTATCGTTGCTGTCGGGCAGAAACCTCCTATCTCCATATTTGTTTATTATAAATTAACACCCTGGCGCCTGATGGAGGGGAAAGGAACTGGTTGGAATAACGTGTTCCTTCCATGCGCTACGTCCAACCAGGGAAACTCCCCTCTGTCATGTGTAAAGGAGCAACTTGGACACTCAGGCATGAGGGAAGCATGAGTTCAAGTCCGTTGCTCTCCCCATGTCCCCCATATATGGGGACTAGGTTGGCGGAGGGTGTGTAGAGAGCCCAGGATCACATTAGATAATTGACACGGGTGAAAAAATGGGTTACAAAATCGTGGGATGAAAATTTAAGATAAAGAAATAATAATTAACACCCTGGCCTACTTGATCCCACTACAGCGTCACATGAATGCATCAACAGTGGCAGATCCGTAAGCTTGAAATGAGATCTGCTATCTTTGCTACTTTTGAATTTGAATCCTGAAAAGTAACAGTATTGGACATTTGAGCCGGTTTCCACCCGACAGAGACGATAATACTTCTCCTCCACTGCTTCAGAGAGGCAGTTGTACTGTTTTTAGTACTACACTACAATAATTTGGCAGCTTTCAGTTTGTTAGTACTTACATGTACTAACTATATATTAAAAAAATCTACCAGCTCATCAATTTTACTATGGTACTATACTGTTAAGAAGAGTACTGTAGTAGTTTTGGACTTTTACTGAAGTCACATTTTGAATACAGCCATTTTACTTGCTACTTTTACATAAATAATAAACAGAGTATTTCATCTACCACTATACGCTATAGGGAATGTTGAGGTGTTTGTACAGCTATAGTTAGTAGTGACAACTGTGTAGATTTTGATTATTATTACAAACAACCACTTCAGCCCTACAGTATATACATTTCGTCCATTTGAAAATAGCCGATCTACAATCGGTCTCCTACGACGCATTGTGAGCTTGTACAGTAGATTTGAAAACTTGCAAAATGGGTACATTCTACATAATGAGTACTTTCTACTTTGGCTACTTTAAGTACATTTTGAAATACTCTTTTACTCGCAAAAGAGTATTTCTACATTGCAGCATTGATACGTTTAATGATGCGAAGCCTGCGGAGCTATAGTTCAGGCAGGCAACTCGTGAACGCGCCTACCTGATCAGGTGACTATAGTCTCATGCACTCTTTACCTGATCAGAGCGACTATTTAAACCTTTCTGCCTACCTGCTCATTCCTGGCTTCTCTCCTGCTGTGCGGTCGTGCGCTGCTGCTGCTGCTGTCTCCCTGCCTCGCTTGCTGCTAACCTGCTGCTCATGAAGTTTTTGCAAATCCCACCACCTCCCCAGCATCCACCTGTGTACAGGCTCTGTTTCTAGATCCCCCTGCATGGGGGTCTTATTCATTCCCTGTAACTCTACTTGCCTTATAATTTAACTAAAATGTTAATGTTACAGGGAATGAATAGGGACAGAGCCCTGATGCCAAACTGCTTCATATATCTATGCTCAATAAATATATATTCTAAATTCACTCTAAGAGTTGTCTGACTGAACTTACTGTAAGTAAAGATTGTGAGTATACCGGTTCCACCACTGGGGAACATGGTGCTTTAAAAAGATTCTTCAGAACCAGACCGAGGCGGTGGTGGTAGTGGGTGGGTCCAGAGGGGATGCATGTACTGAGCTTGAGAAGAAGATAGCCCTGAGATAATCAGCAATCAGGGAGCGTGATTAATCTTAATCAAAGGGTCATACTGGAGTCCCAGCTCTCATTAAGGAATGTAAGTGAGTAGCACTGGAGAGCAGAGGGCTGCTTGTGAATGGCGCCGTGCTTTAATTCCAATGGAAAGTGAAGAGGTATTAATCAGGGAGTAATAGTGATTTATTAGCAGGGGATGTGATGGAGGGGTCAGGCCTAATGACGGCTCCTGACAAGCTTTAAGAGTTGTTTAGCAGAGAGAGAGAGAGGAACTTTGCATGATGAATATCCCCCCCAAAATAAATGGCCCCTGGTAGATCTGCTACTTTCAGCTGTTTCAGGTATTTTGAAGAACCAACTTCTAGGGATCTGAACCAATTAATTTGGTTCAAAATTAGGCAGGGAAAAAACGAACTGAACCGGTTCAACCCTGGCAGAAAGGGGGCCTTTGAGAAGCAGTGTGGGTGTCACCCACTTTGGAGAAGTAGTTCAACAGATATAAGGTATTATTGAGGGCACTGTCTCTTTGACTATCTTAAATACCAATCCCATTGGTATTTGCTTAACACTGTCTTCTACCCGGAGCCATCCCAAACTAACAGTGTGTTTGCTCTACCGTCGCTGTTTGAATGTGCCTGTGAACGGATTAAAGCATTTTGTATAAAGGCCGCTATACAGTTAATACACCATTTACCATTTTGTGAATGATTATTAATAGCAGTATGTGTTCTTTCCTCCAGGGAACACCAGCCAGTTATGTGAATGGCTGTATTAATAGCATGATTCTTTTCCAGGATACACCAGCCAGTTTTGTGCGCTACAGAGTGGACGAGGAGTTGTCTCCATACAGCGGCAGCATCTTCGACGTGGAACCGGAGACCGGCCGTATCGTCACCAAGGTCAACCTAAATGAAGACCCTATGCTCGTCTTTCTGGTAAGTGATGCATGGAGTGCGTGCGTGCGTGCGTGCGTGCGTGCGTGCGTGCGTGCGTGCGTGCGTGCGTGCGTGCGTGCGTGCGTGCGTGCGTGCGTGCGTGCGTGCGTGCGTGCGTGCGTGCGTGCGTGTGCAGCATAATGTTGCTGTCTGGCAGAAAACTCCATAGTCTTAACTTTTTGTGTTATAGCGTAAATTAACTTCCTACTGATCGTACTACAGCGTCACACAGATAGTATCAAAAGCTGCAGATCCACAAGTTGAAAAAAGAACATGAGTTCTATAGTGGATCCAATGTACAGTAGTTCTTATTTATAAAACGCAAAGACACACTGAACTATTTTTTACTTTTACTTTATTTTTATTTTTTTCTGAAATAGCCAATCTACAAGTGTAGATGTGCCATTTTTGCACAACGAAGTCGGGCATTCGTTTGAAACATGGAGATACAAGGTTTCTGCCTAACGACAACAATATGATTGGACAATTTAGACAGGATGAATGCAGTCCAGGAAATGAGTACACTATTGTTTTTTTTCCTACAGTAATAATCACCACCAGCCTTTATTGTGCCAGTGGGATAACACATAAGAACAACAAATACAGCACAAAATAAAATCAATTTACATAGAATCCCCATGCGAAACAGTTTGTTTAATGCGGCAACAGCTGAATGGACAAAACATCTACTAAAACTATTTTTTTGTCCATCTCAAAGTTCTGCATTTCCGTCCAGATGGCATGATTGTAACATGACGGTTGAGAGGATGATCAGTGTAATTTACTATTGTACTAATACTATTGTGATAATAATAGCTCACATTTATATAGCGCTTTTCTAAGTACCCAAAGCGCTTTACTTAAAACACTAGGAACAAACTTTATTCAAGAAAACAAAACAAAAAACCAAAGCAAAACGAATACAATATCACTGCAAGGTTAAAAACATAAAAGGCTAAGCAAGGGATGGGGGGGACATCTTAACCAGACCTCAGTGGGGGAAAGCTATTTTGAAGAGGTTTTGAAGGAGAGGAGGGAGGGGGCAACTCTGAGATGGTTGGGGAGAGTATTCCAGAGGTTGGGGGCAGAAACATAGACGGCCCTGTCCCCCCAGGGGTGGTACGTGGTCCCCCCAGGGGTGGTACGTGGTCCCCCCTAGGTGTGGTACGTGGTCCCCCCCAGGGGTGGTACGTGGTCCCCCCAGGGGTGGTACGTGGTCCCCCCAGGGGTGGTACGTGGTCCCCCCTAGGTGTGGTACGTGGTCCCCCCAGGTGTGGTACGTGGTCCCCCCTAGGGGTGGTACGTGGTCCCCCCTAGGTGTGGTACGTGGTCCCCCCAGGTGTGGTACGTGGTCCCCCCTAGGTGTGGTACGTGGTCCCCCCAGGGGTGGTACGTGGTCCCCCCAGGGGTGGTACGTGGTCCCCCCAAGTGTGGTACGTGGTCCCCCCTAGGTGTGGTACGTGGTCCCCCCAGGGGTGGTACGTGGTCCCCCCAGGGGTGGTACGTGGTCCCCCCAAGTGTGGTACGTGGTCCCCCCTAGGTGTGGTACGTGGTCCCCCCAGGGGTGGTACGTGGTCCCCCCAGGTGTGGTACGTGGCCTTGCAGACCTTCAGGAGGTTGGCGTCACTAGACCTGAGGGGGCGGAGGGGGACATAGTGTTCGAGAAGATCGGAGAGGTAGGAGGTGGGGGCAGGTTATTGAGTGCTTTGTAGGTGATGATCAGGATTTTGTAGTGAATTCTTTGTTTGACAGGGAGCCGGTGTATGTCGTGGAGGACAGGTGTGATGTGGTCTCTGGAATGTGTACTGGTGATGAATTGAACATGGTGGACCCTCTTGTAAACAAGTGTAATGCTTAATTGGGTCGTCCACTCACAGTTAACAGTCTTTGTATTGAGTTTGTGCTTGAAATGTACTGTAATTCTGCAAACTGTTAATAAATATTTCAATCAATCAATCAAAGCAGGCGGGCATAGTTTTGGACTTTGGAGGTGGTGCCGTTAAGGATACTGTTGCAGTAATCAATCCGGGATGTAATGAATGCGTGGAGTGTTTCGGTGGCTGGGAAAGTCAGAGAGGGCCGGAGGCGGGCAATATACTTTGAAAGAAGGCAGTTCTTTCAAAGTATTTGAAAGAACTGAAGTAGTAGAAGTAGAAGTAGTTTTGGTGATCTGGTTTATGTGGGGGAGGAATGAGAGGGTGGAGTCAAATGTGACACCAAGGTTGCGGATGTGAGGGGAGGTTGTTACAGTGGAGCCATCGATGTTGAGTGTGAAGTTATGGATGGGGCTGGTGAGGGAGTTTGAGCCAAGTGATGGCTTTATCATTCATTTGAGAAAGCGTGGTGCGTGGGAAGGCCAATTATCTTGGAGGCAATGCATGTAAAAAAAGATATACCGGTAATTTATATTCTGTTAGCTTTATGAGCACTTTAACCCTATACACATCATTTATTTCAAAACAAATCTTGGAGAAAAACTATTGTGCTTTTTACTACACTGCAATTCTTTGTCTCTTTATTAGCATGCCAATACTCCTGCCTGGAAGACACTATTGCAATGAATGTAGACAGTAAAGAGTGTGTGTGTGTGTGTGTGTGTGTGTGTGTGTGTGTGTGTGTGTGTGTGTGTGTGTGTGTGTGTGTGTGTGTGTGTGTGTGTGTGTGTGTGTGTGTGTGTGTGTGTGTGTGTGTGTGTGTGTGTGTGTGTGTGTGTGTGTGTGTGTGTGTGTGTGTGTGTGTGTTCTTTTGCAGCTGTACGTGATTGCCTATGACGACGGGGATCCTGTAAAGTTCAACACCACCGTGGTAGAGATCACTGTGCTGCAGCCCTCCCGCATCCCCATCTTCACCCAGGAGGACTTCAGGTAAAGAACTCTTCTTCATGGTGGTGATCCTCAGCGGAGAAGACTCCTTCACCTGGTACATGCTTACTGCTGTAGCAGGCAGCTCCAGGTGATAGTGCTATAGAGAATATGCACATGCTTTTCCACCAATCTCATCTAGACTGAGTGGCAAAACATATGATATGAGCAGCACTAGCATTGGAGTTTGGAAGTGCTCGTTGGAGTTTGGAAATCACCCAGCGGTCCTGCGTACCTTGTGTTTTTTTAAATTGCCATAATGCAGGAGGAATGCAGGACGTCATTGCTTTATTGAAGATGAACGCTTCCAAACTCTGACACTTGATAATAATCACCTCATCAAACGAGGAGTCGACTCGACTGCAACTTTTACTGACAGCAAGACGACTTGGAAAAATCGTTAATGCCAAACGGTATAAGGCTTTTTGAAACAAAACAACCAATCTTTTGCATTCGCTTTGGGACAAATTGCAGCATTTATTCTCTATTAAAAAAGTATACAAAGCAGCTTTGTTTATATGTGCAGTAGGTCTAGCGGTCTACTCGGTACAGGTTGGCTAACCTTCTTTTATCGCAACAGTTCAGAAATCACTTCACATTGTTGTATTTCTATGGGAGTTTTTTTTTGTTTTAATCGTCATGTTTTCAAACTCCCTTTGGGGTGTGTGTAATCTGTGGGAAGTATGTGTGTCTGATGTCTTCTCAGTGTAGTGGGCAGGTGTTTAGAACGTGTAGCTCTGGATTCCACTGTGTCACTGTGTCTGTGGGTTTGCTCGCATTCTTTGCCTAAGCTTGGACCGTGTTGTGTCTGTACTTGGCGGTATACTGTGAGAACCCTGTGACTGTGTGTGTTGGGCAGTGGTGGAAAGTAACTAAATACATTTACATTTACTTAAGTACAATTTTGAGTTATTTGTACTTTACTTGAGTATTTCCGATTTCCAGTACTTTTACTTCTACTCCACTACATCTCAGAGGCAAATAATTTTGTACTTTTACTCCACTACAATTATTTGAAAACTTACTTACTTACTTTGTAGATTATTATTGCAAAACATCCATTAACCACTTCAGCCCTATATACATTTTGGTAATTTGAAAATAGCCGATCTGTGTTGCGATGTGAATTGTGAGCTTGTAGATCTGCTTTTTTGAGCGGCGCCTCCGCTCCATTACGCAGCTATGTAAAATATACAGTACAGCAACTTTAAAGCTATTGTGAGAATGCGACAGGAACTTGTTGCATTCTCAATAATGTATTCTGCAAATAACCGCCATCAGAGTTAATATTCGGTTAATAATAACGGGACCAATACAAAGCATCATATTTGAAAACAAAGTTAAACTAAGTAAGGAACAACTTTGTACTTGAATCTGTAATGTGTAACTTTTTTTAATGAATATTATTTTGTCCAATCTGTATCAAAAGGTCATGTCTCGCCTAGACACAGAAGCTGACATTAATTTTGACCCAATGGTCAAGATTTAATTTATCCCAAAACAACAAACAGGCAGGCTCTATGAGCTCAATGGTCAAAATGTCAGCACTTGTCATGCTGCCAAAGGGAAAGGGGGGCATTTGCATTTCTTTCACGGCGGTGTTTTACAGACTGGTAAAAGGGCAGGGGATCAAGCCCCCCTTTGATGACTGTGTGCACGTGCTTGCCGTACAAACTTCCGTGTTTGTAGTTTTGCGGTATGTAGCCTGGGTTGGCACTGAGACCTTTAAAGCAAAGCTGGTTAGGAAGTGGATTGATTCAACACGTGTAGACAGATCAGTCACAGTCAAGGTGGGGGAGACTTCACACACTGTATCTTTTCTAATAGAATTTCAGATGGCTTTTATGCATTAAACAGTCAGCATAAGTCCTGCCCAACCTGTCAACACTTCAGCTGAGGGTGTGCCCAACCTGTCAACACTGTGTGTGTGTGTGTGTGTGTGTGTGTGTGTGTGTGTGTGTGTGTCTGTGTGTCTGTGTGTCTGTGTGTCTGTCTGTCTGTCTGTCTGTCTGTGTCTGAGCACGAAAATAGCATGGTTGTTTTTCACCACCTGTGCGCAACCTAACACGCACATATATTTACTGTATATATGATGATTTTGGGTGTGACAGAGTACAGGGTACAGTAGAGGGACCCCCACACGGTAACTCTGTCATTTCTCAGCCGTTTCGGACGTGGGGCTGCTCATGTAAGGTTACAACTTACATGTAAGTTGTAACCTTAACTGCTGCGCCGCCTCTGGGCGTGACTGAGCTGCAGTGATTGATCAATGCGGCAGGGCTTGCTTTTCTTCCAGCTCGGAGGAAAGCCTGGTATTCGTTCCAAACTGGCCTGTGTGATCCGGTCTATCGCCACGGATACCAAAAACAACATACGGTGGTTTCGTTTTCCGGTGCCGTTTTGGTTCCCCCAATGCCCATTTACATGCTGAATCGAGTATTACTACTATTTTTTTCTCGCCAGTTGCTACGAGTTCAAATAAAATATATACCAAATGAATTCTTCATATAAGCTAAACTAAGGGCGGCTGTGGCTCAGGAGGTAGAGCAGGTCGTCCAATGATCCCTGAGTCGCGGTTCGAATCCCGGCTCCTCCTGTCCACATGTCGAAGTGTCCTTGGGCAAGACACTGAACCCTACATTGCCTCCAATGAGTCGGTCGGTGTAAGCTTGCCACCATTGGTGTGTGAATGTGGGAAGTGAGGACGCTGGCGTCGACTGTTCGCCGCTTCACCTCCCAATGTATGAATGAATGAACCATTGTAAAGGGCTTTGAGCACTTGGAAAAGCGCTATAAAAATGCAATTCATTATTATTACGCCGCATCAAGGGTTTTATTGGGTTAGGCCCCAAAGTGACAGTACGATGCCCTTGATCATCTTTTCATGCATGGCCAAATACATTTTGGGGGTCCATGGACATGAAACAGTTTGACAATCACTGCTCTGTCTGAAACATCCCTCACGGAAGATGTGTTTTTTTTTGTGTGTCACCACTGTTCTTCCTCTACTGTCTCGCCAAACCGTTCGGTTCTGGCAACCCAGAGGAAACACAAATGTACTCTAAACACGACGCCTCGCAATACTTTGTGTGAAGCGATGGCACTTTGTTACCGTGGCAATCTGGTATAATCTGTGCCTAGAGCTCCAGAGCACACAATTAAAACACCTCCGCTGCGACGTTGCCTGCATGACTTAATGATTTCTGCGCAGGCTTTATGGTGGGTCTCTACTCTCTCCCATCTGTCAGAGGGGAAAGTGGAGCGTGCTGTACGCACAGTCATTGTTGTTAGCAGAGAAATGAGCTCGCACTGTTGTAAGCACCGCTATCAGTGGGTGCAGCCAAATGCTTTTAAGAGACCATGTCTGTTTTTTTGTATAATTGCTTTAACCACTTTAAGGGGAATACCACTCATTTTCAACATAGAACCATGTCATACCTTAGATGTGTGGAAATACAAAAAAAATACCCCCCCATCCTCGCCTTCTGAGTTTTGTAGAACTGGAGAATGGCTTTGGCCCGGAACGGTGGATCTCACTTCCAGCTGAAACAGTGCGGCTTGAATATAAAATTAAGACTTGAATTATTTTGACTAAAACTATGATGAAAAATGTCTGTCGACTACGTTTCTTTCACCAACGAAAAGTAAATCATTACTAAATAATAACTAAGCCATGATCACTAAAACTAAGACAAATGCATTGACAATTTCAATAAAAACTTGACTAAAACGTTAGGGAGGGACTAGTGGAGATGAGATCCAGTAGAACTAAAAGAAAAACATTTTAATGTTTTGCTGTGCAGGCCCTATAGCAGACAGGGTGTTGCGCTCTGGAAATAGCAGAACTGCTGCTATAGTATAGTACTATGTACAGTTGGGTGCCACCGATATTGTCCCTTATCATTTGACCCATTTAGGCCTGACCTCAAAATTTTAAAAAATCCTTCTAAATCCTCCAGTTTTCTGAAATAAATATTTTCACGATTTTTCAAAAAATAGCAGATCTACAAGCTCGTAGCGCGCCACTCGGTGGCGCGCTATGAGCTTGTAGATCTGCTATTTTTCAATAGCTAAATTATAACATAATGTTTAAAACACCAAAAGGGGTTCCCGCCCAAAATGGGTTAACTGTCCTTTTGCGCAGATCATGCAAAACTCAGCAAAAAGAAAAGGACAATATCGATGGCCTCCAACTGTATGTATACAAACTGTTTAAAAGTGTATGATGTGCGTTATTGAACGAGGAACATTTGTCACATTTGTAGAATCTGGTCTCAGTCCTAAATGGGTTAAAAATCCCTCTGAATGCCTGAGATTAACCTGTGATGTCATGATATACTTTTTATTTGTGTTTTATTCACTTGGTCATTAAGGTACACAGAATGAGAGGTCTGCTCTGCCGGAAACATCGCAAAAAAACATGATGGCCATTTTTGTATATACCACACCATACAAATATAAGGCAAACATGTCCAAATTTCATCATGCTTTAAGTAGCATGTGACATGTCAAACTAGGGGGTTTTCATGATTCTGAATCCATTCCAAGCATTAGTTTTGCACGAAAAACACTCCTTTCGGCCATAGCCACTGTGCTGACCTCATCACATTTGTGATGACGGCTATGGCCGTTTTTAGGCCAAGGAGTGTTTTTCGTGCCAAAGCACCGGGCACTGCTGAAGAGAGGAAAACTCTTTAGCACCAGGCACCACTGAAGAGAGAACTCTTTAGCACCAGGCACCACTGAAGAGAATGAATAATGTCTTCCCCACCATGAGACTGACTGACTGCAGTAAGGTATGAGGCAAAGCTGTTATCTAGCAGTGCATGGGGGAAAAAGTACTCAAATGTTTTACTTAAGTAAACGTATCAATACTGCAATGTTGAAATACAAGTAAAAGTCCAAAATGTATTTGAGTAAAAGTACAAAAATCAGACCGGTCTGAAGTGAGTGGTGCAACAGCGCCCCCTGTTGGTACCCTAATCATACATAGGGACACAGAGACACAGCCATGCATGGACGGACAAAGCTGGGCATTGGAGTGGCTGCACCCTATGGTTGCACCACTCAAAAATATTGGCATCAAAATGTACTTAAAGAACCAAAGGTCTATCTATACTCGCAGTTTGTAGTTTGGCAAGTGGCCGAATTGTATATAGGGCTGCATGTTTTGTAATAATAATCAAAATCTACAAAGTAAAGTAACTAAAGTTTTCAAATAAATGTAGTGGAGTAAAAGTACAGTATTTGGTTCCTAGATGTAGTGGAAATACTCAAGTAAAGTACAAATACTTCAAAATTGTACTTAAGTACAGTACTTAAGTAAATGTACTTAGTTACCTTCCACCACTGCCCCCGGCCTACTATGATACACTCTCGCACGTCCTCTCCTCTCCTCTCCTCTCCTCTCCTCTCCTCTCCTCTCCTCTCCTCTCCTCTCCTCTCCTCTCCTCTCCTGTATATGGAGGAGACTCACTGGCCGCGCTGCAAAAAGTGCAGCTGAGCACTCTCTTTCTTTGGTTGCCTGCTGCTTATCTCCCCCACTGCCTTCACAATCTATTCCGAATCACATGACACTCACTTCTTTCCCTTGACACGACGCAGTTTGCTCGCCTCTCGGCTTCACCTGCCAAGCCCCCAATTCACTCACTTTTCCTCTTACTGTATGTCTCTCTCTCTCTCTCTCTCTCTCTCTCTCTCTCTCTCTCTCTCTCTCTCTCTCTCTCTCTCTCTCTCTCTCTCTCTCTCTCTCTCTCTCTCTCTCTCTCTCTCTAACCTCCTATATCCATAATCTAACTTTTTGTGATTTAAAAAAGCTTCAAAAGTAGAAGATCTGCAAGCTTGAAATGTGGTGCGAAGCGACACGCTTCGGGCTTGTAGATCGGCCTGTCTTTTTTATGCGTGTGCATGTTTGTGCACGTGCGTAGAGGACTTGATTGATTCAGTGTGAGGTATTGGTTCCGTGTAATTAAATGATCATTAGTCATCTATTACAGTACATCGACTTCGGTCTCAAACAATTGGTCGCCCCATTGATTTAATTGCAGTGTTTGTGTCCACGCAGCAGCAGTGGCAGTTTCTATTGTTTTTCTTCTTTTTTTCTTTTCTTTTTACATGCTTTTGGTAGCAGAGCAGAGCACACACTCCGGGCTGCAACAACAGTAATAATTCTGCCTTCATTTATTTTTACGTATAGTACTGTACTTATCTCCACCACAGCCCCCCACACTCTCTCTCTCTCTCTCTCTCTCTCTCTCTCTCTCTCTCTCTCTCTCTCTCTCTCTCTCTCTCTCTCTCTCTCCTTTGCCTTCACAATCTATTCCAAATCACATTCCCTTGGCACGTCGCAGTTTGCTCGCCTTCACCTGCCAAGCCCCCAATTAATTCACTCACTTTTCCTCTTACTGTATGAGATTTGGGGTATTATAACACTGCCCACATTCCCTGTAGCGTTAAACTCTTACACCTCATACCCACAGCTTGAGAACCCTGAGCGACGCCCTGGGTTAAACTGTTCACGTGGTAAAGCAGCCATGTCAGCATTGACCATACAGTTTATCTATTAAGCCACGGATCGACAAACAAGCATGGAAGACAGGTGCCCCACTAATCACCAAGCATGTCTTTCAGACAGGTGTCCCACTAATCACCAAGCATGTCTGGCAGACAGGTGCCCCACTAATCACCAAGCATGTATTTCAGACAGGTGCCCCACTAATCACCAAGCATGTCTGTCAGACAGGTGCCCCACTAATCACCAAGCATGTCTGGCAGACAGGTGCCCCACTAATCACCAAGCATGTCTGGCAGACAGGTGCCCCACTAATCACCAAGCATGTCTTTCAGACAGGTGCCCCACTAATCACCAAGCATGTCTTTCAGACAGGTGCCCCACTAATCACCAAGCATGTCTTTCAGACAGGTGCCCCACTAATCACCAAGCATGTCTGGCATGCAGACAGGTGCCCCACTAATCACCAAGCATGTCTGGCAGACAGGTGCCCCACTAATCACCAAGCATGTCTGGCAGACAGGTTTCAGTAATCCTTTGTGGTCTCCGAGCGAGAGACGGGTATCCGATCCATCACAACACACACTCCTAAGTAACATAAGTAACATTGGAGTTGCACAGGGCGGAAATCCTGTCCGGTACAATTGAATTAATCCTGGTGGGGAATTACAAAAAAGAAAACACACACATGTCGTACTGTCTCTATACTCCTAGCCTCGGAAACCCAGACGTAGCGCAAACGTTGATCACTCTCTGCTGATTTCTGATCGTCTGCACCTTTGTTAAATTGACGCACACACACACACACACACACACACACACACACACACACACACACACACACACACACACACACAAACACTCCTCTCTCTCTATCTGTCGCTCTAATTAATTAGTCTCATGTCGCGCAGCTGCGTCTAGAATAGATTCTCCCGCGGATCCTGCCAGGAGCTGCCTATGCCATAGAAAACATACTGTAGGTGGACCCCATGCTACTAACTATGTCCTTGTGTTTTTCTAAACCATATAGCAACAGCCTTGTTAAAGTTTCTATAGATGTGTGGGTGGCTGCAGTGGGAGTATTGATTTAGTGCTTTGTGTGCATGCGTGCGCGCGCGTGCGAGCAGCGCGCGCTGCTCTCTAATAGCTGTTGAGCCAATACCTGTGACAGAGGGCTGTCCAGAGACAGCAGAACTGCTGTGACCAGTGGTGGAAAGTAAAGGTACATTTACTCAAGTACTGTACTTAATCCATTATAGGCGGGAACCCCTTTTTGTAACCCTAACCTTCAAAGCGGGAACCCATTTTGGTACAGTATAATAAATATACAGTATAGCAACATAATGTGCCTGATGGAGGGGAAAGGAACTGGTTGTAATAACGTGTTCCTTCCACGCGCTACGTCCAACCAGGGAAACTCCCCCCTGTCAGCTGTAAAGGAGCAACTTGGACACTCAGGCATGAAGGAAGCATGAGTTCAAGTCCGTTGCTCTCCCCAGGTTGGCGGAGGGTGTGTAGAGCCCAGGATCACATTAGATAATTGACACAGGGGTGAAAAATGGGTTACAAAATCGTGGGATACAAATTATAAAAATAAAACATAAATGTTTTGTACTTTTTTAATACATATTTAAAGATTTTCAGAAAACTTAGGTCAGGATTTAGAATCATTATTTGCTATTTTTGAATTGGAGTCCTGAGAAGTAACCTTTTTATTTAATTGCAAATGCATTTAGTTATAGTTATGTTAACCTTATGAACTAAATACAAATACATTGTACATTGTAATGGTGAGGGCCGCATGTGGCCCCCGGGCCGCCAGTTGCCCATGTATGGTCTAGAGCAGTAGCCACACGAGGCGTCACTTTGACCTTTACCCACTCCGCAGCCATCAATCAGCCAGCAAATCCTCTCTGTCGGCCAGAAACCGCTTATCTCCATATTCTAACCTTTTGTGTTTTCTTCCCGTGAATGAATGCCTCACTTCATCATCCTACAGCATCCCACGGAAGCATCAAAAGCATAGCAGATCTGCAAGCATCTCGAAGCGACGCGTTTTTGAGCTCGTAGATCTGCTACTTTTGTTGCTTTTGAATTCGAAACCTGAAAAGTAACAGTTTTGGACATTGTGAGGTTTACACACCCGACAGAGACGACAAGGGAAGGTTATTCCAAACAATCACAGTCTCACCATCCTTTTTGCAGGAATGATCAGTGGTGGGCTCAATACGTAGCCTACTTAATCCCCCAGTCAGATACAATGTACGCTGTTCCTGGTCAAATTTGTACTTGAGTTAAAGGGGAAAACCACCCATTTTCAACATTTTAAACATTTTACTATGTCATTAATATACCTTAGAGCTGTTATATAATAATAATAAATAATAATAATAAAGTCCCCCCATTCTGTGTTTCCTAGAACTGTAATCTCTAGTTCTAAGAAACACAGAATGGGGGAACTTTTTTATTATTTCCACACAACAGCTCTAAGGTACATTAATGACATAGTAAAATGTTGAAAATGAGTGGAATGCCCCTTTAAAGTACTGGAGTACAAAAGAGTGAATTAAAAGTGATGACATGTTTACCATTAACCCAATCTGTGCCTACCTCAAGATTACGAGATTTGATTAACGAGCATTAATCCAGCTTTAAAAATAATACTTTTTACCTTATTTCTGCTTCCGTGGCTGGACCCCGTAGGACTCCCATGGTAGAAACGGCCTACAGTAGGCTACATGCCCATCCAGATTCTGCAGATCTACAAGCTCATAACATTGCATTGCATTGCAATGCTTTGTCAGTTTGTAGATATGCCATTTTTGCCAGGCCGCATGGAATGGCCAGGGTTTAAGTGGTTAATTCATAATTTAGGAATGTATGAGTCAAACATTTAACACCTTGAACTTCTCCGTCCAAGTTCAAGGTCATGGCAAAGTGCCCAAGCCGGAGATTGATAAATAGGACGGAGATTAATGATAACAAAACCGTTCGCATAGCTCTAGAGCCTAGGAGCGCTTGTTGCCTGATCCGATGACGTGTCAAAAAGTGACACGTCATCGAAAATGTCCCCTGCCTTTTTAGCTGACAAAAATGAAAATCTTAAAACGATCATAACTCCCGATCTAAATCATCCCGTCTAATTCTGAAAAAAGATCCTGTGTTTGACGGCCTTCCGCGGTCCAGTCGCTAGTCGCGATAGATTTATTATTACCTCCCGTCGATCGACTCTAGAGTGGTGTGGCTATTGTTAGCTGCTACACAGACATGCACACCAGCTTCCGGTGCGCCGGTAAAAGTGGTCCGTGCGCTATAAATGATGGGCACATGGATTAAATGGATTAAATAGTTCTGGGCCTCCAAGGTGTTAATAATTTGTCTTTGAAATGTAGTGGACTGAAAGTTGTATTTGTATCCAAAATGATTCAATTACCGGTGTACAGTACTCAAAAATGTTATTTCGTCTCTTGTCGGGTGCAAACCTCATTATGTCCAAAACTGTTTCCTTTTCAGGATTAAAATTAAAAAATAGCAAAGAATTCTACAATCTCAAAATGTGCCGCTTTGCGCCATGTTTAGATCTCGTGGATCTGCTACTTTTTATGTTGTTATAATAGTTATAATATGGAGATAAGAGGTTTCTGCCCGACAGCAATGATTTAGGTGCAATGCTGTTCATCACTGCTCACCAGCAAGTAACCCTGCAAGTGGAAATGTCATCCCAAAGAATCACCGTCATCGTCACATTTAGCAAGAATGTTATATATTACAAAAAAACATTGACATTTATTCTCTCCTCTGTCGTCCGTTCTTTTGGAACCCTGGAAATAAGATGCCGTTAATCATTTGTGGAACGAGAATTTATCCGCGTCACTTTCACAGTTCAGACGGGGAGCTGCGATTCAAACATAATTTGCCAGATGACTGGTTTCCATGCCCTGTGGTTTGTTTCACTGCCGAACATCTCTTTTCTCTCTCAGACACACACGGTAGTCATTCCTACAGGCACTTGTAGCCTCCTCATGCAGGCTTATGCAGTGGTGGAAGAACTACTCTGATTATTTTATTTTTTACTTAAAAGCAGTGCTGGAAAGTACAATTTTGAGGTACTTTTACCTTACGGGAGTATTTGAATGCAATGCAATGCAGTAATGTGACATAATCGATAATTGAAGCTTAAATATAATTATATATAATATATTAAATATAATTATATATAATATATAATAGCACACATGACGGCACGCATCCGCCTGAGTGACGGCTGCTGGGCGAGTGCATTGGCATGCGGGGTCAGATCAAAATATGGAATGAATTCCTTACTGGCCATATATGGAGCGTGTCTTTAGTGTACAGGGTTTGATGAGGTCAGATCAACATATGGAATGTCAGAACAGATCAACTCCATATGGAAATCTAAGGGTTTGAGGTCAGATATAGAGTTGCTGGCTGGCTCCATGTGCAGATCTAAGTGATGATCCAGTCTTCATGTATGGTTATCCAGGGTTAGATGAGGTCAGTGTCGTGATCTTCATATGGAGATGGCCATATATGGTGGCGTGACGGTGTCACGAGGCGTGACCATGAATGGAGGCATGATCATATGGAGGTACACATGTGTGATGTCACGATGACCTGGTCATTTTAATACTTATATATTATATATAATATAATTTTAATAAAATATGTTGTTCAGTATATCTTCATCTGACTGAAATTTGCCATATAGAAAAGTGTGATGCATTGCAATGCATCGTAGAATCGAATCGTTACCTGGTGAATCGTAATCATATTAAATTGTGAGGGCAGTGTCAATGCACGCCTCTATCCCATGGTGTTCTGGTAAATAAATGTCAAACATAATTCTGAAGAAAACCTCGAGATTTGGCATTCAGTAATTGGGATCAAAATGAGAACAGTACAATGGTGTAAAAAGAAAATCCAACATTTGCCATGGACTGTTGGACACGACCAAGTCTTTGCCACGGATACATTTGTCCGTGAACGGATATATTGAACCCCTTTTGTCCCTCGCCTACCCCCTTCATACAGAATACCCTGCTGCTTCTCTTTAGATAACCTGCTAATCCCAAAGAATAACTATCATAGCCTTTTTTTCTCCTCCCGCTGGGGGTTCAGTCAGTGACCTTTGGTTGATATTTAGAGCGTGTGTGTCTGCGCGTGTGTGTGTGTGCATGCGCCCGCCCGCGTGTGTGCGCTGCTTGCTTGGCGTCTGAGAAGAAAGGGCCATGTGATGTGGTCTACTTAGCAGAGAAGTGGGGAAAGGTCAACGCTCTAGTGCTGAGAGGTTCGACGTCGGAGAGTCAGCTACTTCAGAACCTGCTGTGGAAAATCAATCGTGTAGGACATGGCCACGAATGAGCGCTGTACATTATGGTCAGGGTTAAGGAGCTGGAGACAGAGACAGTAGATGAAAGAAATACTCTTGAGTTCTTTATTCAGGTAAAAGTAGCAATGTATTCTCTGTTAAAAGCAGTGTTGATTTCAATTTAATTTTAGTCAAAAGTGCCTTGCCTTTTGGGTCGCATTCTCACATCTTCTTTAGTAGACTCGATGCGATTGAAGGGTGAAGTTGAATCATTCTTGCATTTTTTATTTTCTGCGTTTGCGTCTATGGTGTTAAAATTATACTTTGTGTAATAGTTGGGACGTAAAGACAAGTGAAGTTGTGTGTGTGCGTGTGTGCGCCAGCTTAACCATGTCAGGCTGCAGTACAACACACACCACTGGGTCATTTAACACACAGGCGGGGGGGAGGCCTGCTAAACAAATGGAGCAGCGGTGGTCAGCTGGTATCGTCAAGAATGAACTTGCCAGCGAGGCGTAGCAGTATTGGGGGGGTCATGCAGTGCCATGCGGGCGCTAACCGCATTGCGAATGGTTCATTGGCACGTCACTCTGCCAAGTGACAGAAATATCCATTTTAACTCATTAACACCGGGAAAGCATCTGTGTCACTTGATATTTTAGTTTTTTTTCAGAAAACTAGCAGATCTGCAAGCTCACTTTGTGCGGCTGCTACGAGCTTGTAGATATGCTACAAAGTGTTTGAAAAATGTTAACACAATTCTTCTCTTCTGTGGGTCCCTGCATGGCACAAAATGCATATCAATTTTGGGGGTCCTTGGCACAAAAAGGTGCTGACTTAGAAGGCATCCGTAGAATGCCTGGCCTGGGCCTGGGGTCATAATGGATTAACACACAAACACCTGGAGGCCACGGACTGTCGCAGGGGGATAAATAAAGACAATGGGAAGCTGTCTAACTACGATAGTAAGAATGCCGCAGGAAACGTCAGTGATTGATTACGTGACAAAAAGAGGCATAAATCACGGTTGTATATAGTGCATGTCTTATGTTTTGATAAGTACATGGCATAGTACCATGATACAGTACTGTAGGTAGGTGGAGGATTTGATGTATCTTGTCGCCCTTGGCTCCGTAAACAGTGGCGAAGTGCTGAGCCCATATAAGCCTCCCACCAGAGAGCTGTCTTTGGCTAAAGCCTCGCACTTCTCAACAACGGCTAAACAATAAATCTCAGTCCCAGAAGCATGTGCTGCTCTCAGCTCTACATCTGCTCTCAGCACTGATAAGGCAATAAGGCATAGTGCTCACCTCCAGTAGACATCTATCTACAGTACAAAATCCCCCCAAAATTGAAGATTTACAAACTCCTAACTCATCACAATGTGACGTGAGATTATACTGAGTAGATCAAGGGTTCCCACACTTTTAAGGCCGTGAACCAGCCCCCCCCCACACACACACACAAACACACACACACACACACATGGGGCGACTGTGGCTCAGGAGGTAGAGCAGGTCGTCCAATGATCCATGGATCGGCGGTTCGAATCCCGGCTCCTCCTGTCTACATGTCGAAGTGTCCTTGGGCAAGACACTGAACCCCAAATTGCTCCCGATGTGCTGGTTGGTACCTTGCATGGCTTCCGCCGCAATCGGTGTATGAATGGGTGAATGTAATGCACATCTATGTAAATCTATCTATCTATGTAAAGCGCCTTGGATAAAGGCGCTATATAAATGCACCATTTACCACACACACACACACACACACACACACACACACACACAAAATATTAAATATTCATAATTTGACCTGGTGACCTCCCAACCCTGACTAACTGTAGGAGTTGAGACGTATGTTGTGAAAATAGCCGATCTTCAAGCTCGCTTTCGCTATAGTTCAACAAAGTATATAGGGCTTAAGTGGTAAAAACAACAACAACAACAACACTTTGGCAAGATAAGTTATCAGAGGAGTAATGTTGCAGTAATTATTTTAGGTTTACTGTGCATACTAATGGTGGATTGGTGGGCTAGGCATTGCCTGGTAGTCAGCAGCAGCTCATGCTACAGTACATCATGTGCTAATATCTTCTAGCATAGCCTTTGGCTTATTATAAAAATACAACTCGCTTGGGATGATCGAATTTGTCCTCAAATTTGGAAAGTTTGAGAGGAGCATAAGTTGATATGAAGGAAGTGTATGGTAACAGTTTTGAACTGGAAGTAACTGTAGATTCTCCTGTTGAAAGGCTGTACTGTTGAATGCTGTTAGCAGTGGCTCTCAAAGTGGGGTCTGGGGACCGACCAGGGGTCCTTGAGGGGGGCTCCAGCCAGGGGCACCTTCAAAGTGGGGTCTGGGGACCGACCAGGGGTCCTTGAGGGGGGCTCCAGCCAGGGGCACCTTGTTATAAGTTCCTTCTTACGCATAATTACGAACATTTACTAGTGTAATATGTAAGCTGTCATGCTGGAAACGGCAGTAAATCAAGAGGGGCGCAGCCACGCAGGTGGTGCTCCGAGGGTTTGATTAGGCATCAGTCTGTTATAGAGCGGAGCGGTCTGTTATCAAGAAATAACACATCGCTGAATTCTGCGATTGACTTGAATCGGAATCAAGCATACTAAAAGGCTTTCTTACCTTTATTTGTAGTTGTTACGTCCCCACCAAAGAGGTCCAGGTGTTATTTTGTGCAAAAGCGCATTATTGGCTATTTCCCCTATACCATAAGCCCTCAATGAATTGCATTGAATTGAATGGGGCTATGGGGTGTTGTGCTAATTCGCTTATTTCCATCGCTCAAAAATCTATTTTTTTGTATATAATTATCCTCTCTTCATAATGTAAATAGTATCCCAAGCGGCACACTTTACTACTTATTTCGATGGAAATAAGCGAATTATCACAAAAACCCAACCCCCATTGAGGGCTTATATTAGGGGAAATAGCCAATAATGCACTTTTGCACAAAATAACACCTGGACCTCTTTGTTGGGGACATAACAACTACAAATAAAGGTAAGAAAGCCTTCTAGCATGGAATTCTCCTTTAATAGAAAGTCCGCTGGTCCTCACAGTGTTATCAAATGTGTGTTTTACACAGCTTGTGTTGTACTGTTTTGTCTTGCAAGGTTAAATTCCTTTCGGTGGCACTATACTTAAGTTATCAGACAGTAACAATAAACACCACAATAACAGCAATAAAGCAGCACTAACAGCAGGAAATGACTGATGGCAGCATTACACTCTCATGCGTCTCCTTTACTTGCACTGGCTCCCATCAATTTTAGAATGCATTCCAAGGTTCTTTTTAATCACATACACATAGTAGCCCCCTCCATGGTTAGGTACCTGCATAGCACGTGACTGAGTATGTTGCACTGTGGATTTTGACAGCACAATTTGATTTTGTTTTTGTCATAGTCTTTAGAATACAATTGCATTAAGTTTTAGTCATATTTTCGTCATCTGAAATGTTTTACTTTTAGTCTAGTTTTAGTGTCTAACTAAAGCTACGATTGATTTAGTCGACTGATAATAAGGGAAAATTAGCTTAATTATCTGGGAAAAAAATGCTTACCACTAGCTTTCTTCACAGATGTGTTCATAAAGGTGTCTACTATCACAAAAAAATTGTTCCAAGCCAACTCCCTTGGGAAACTTTATGGGAGCCAATCAAAGTTGGGGTACACGGAGGGCCTAGGCTAACAGCAGGACATTTTAAAATTGGCCAATTGGGGTGCTGAATCCGTTCCAACCATTCATTTTCAGTAAAAATGACTTCTGGCCATAAAATTGGTCATGCCTGCTTTTGTATGTCCCAGACATACTAGTGTAATAACTAATAATCAATTTTGTGCATATCTCAATGGATGTATATGGTGTTTTCTTGTTTGTGTGTTGGTGTGGGGCATATTCAAATATAAAAAGCATTTTATTAATATATCACAAATGCATCTTAATTGAAACTAACTGTTGAAACAGAAGTAGATGGACAATCTTTAATGGATTTAACTGATTTATTCTTTTCAGAATCAGAAAGTCTTCATTGCCACACCTTTAAAACAATTAACAGTAAAATAAGGGGGAAATGAATGTGCTAAATTTCATGGCTCTATGATATCACAATATAAAAGATCAACACATAATAAAAAACTAAGGTGCTAAAATGTAAGTATGCTTTTGTAAACACTAATTACAAATATGAATAAACATACAACTATCTCTACTCTTCCAACTATGGCATCTCCCTCACTGCTCCCTCACTGCTCCCTCATTTAGCTTGTTGTTCTTGCAAAATTTGCCATGGCAGTTACCACAAGCAGAAATGCACTGTGCATTAAAATGCAGTGTGTACTGTACACTCCCCCTCATAGTTGCAACTGACTAACTTCAGAAGATAGTCTGGTGTGATGGGGTCTGTTCATTGACGGTGACTCATAGCCTTTGTCACCAAGCTTCTATCCATACTCCAGTACATTATGGATGGAGATTATGGATGGATCATGGAAGCTTGGTGGTGGCACACTGGATGTACTGTACATCCAGTGATGGACTTTGCAGCAGCAGCCAATCTCTGGTCTGGATATAACCTCGGAGAGAGTCCTGTGCTGCGGCCCCTGCTGTTGGGGTCAGTTTTTCTGGTTTGATACTCCCAGTAGCGGTAGTAGTTCTGCAAGACTGAAGTGGAGAGGGCTTTGGAAGTTTTGGACATCCAAGCCAACAAGGAGGACATCATCACAGCCAGCTGTGAACTATTCAAGTTCATGTGCCATGGGAAATCACACGAAAGTTTTGGCATCTTTTGACATCTTCAGCAAGCAGGCCGCTACTGGAAGTATCAAAACTGAAAAACTGCCCCCAACAACAGGAGCAGCAGCACAGCATTCTCTCCGAGCTTATATCCAGACCAGAGATTGGCAGCTTCCATTCATACTCCAGTACATACTGGAGAATGGATGGAAGCTTGGTGACATATTAGTTATTACGCATGTTTGGGACATACAAAAGCAGCCAATTCTATGGCCAGGAATTCATTTTTACTGAAAGGTAATGGCTGGAACAGATTCAGCACCCCAAAAAAAAACCTATTTACACACCTCAGAAGCTCATAATGTCCTGCATTTATCCTAGGCCCTCCGTGTACCCCAACTTTGATTGGCTCCCACAAAGTTTCCCAAGGGAGTTGGCTTGGAACACATTTTTCTGTGATAGTAGACACCTTTATGAACACATCTGTGAAGAAAGCTAGTGGTAAGCATTTTTTTCCAGATTCGCCACAACTTAAGCTAATTTTCCCTAACTATAAAATGTATCTTGGCAAGCTTTGATGGCGGCATAATGACTGATTAATACTTGGGTGTGTGCCGAAAATAGCCGGTCTACGAGCTCACAACGCATCGCTCTGCTCGGGCTGTTTGCATGAGATCAAAGAGGACCGAGCTTTTGTGTGTTTCGTCCCCCTAGACATTTTTCCAATAGTCTTTTGAAGATAGTGGATCTGCAAGCTCACAACTAGAGCTCTTCACAGGCCCCCCGATTCCGAAAATACCCAAGAGGACGCCTAGACTGGGACGCTGCTAGACTTTGGAATCAATAAAAATATAAAATTAAGCGCCGAGTGCCATTAGAAAAAAGACGATCTTGGTGGTAAGTGAGTTAAAGGTAAGGTGAAGTGTGGGAACTACTGATTTAGAAGGCATCTGTAGAATCGGCCTCAGGTCTTAAAGCTGCTATAAGCAATAATATCTCAACATTTTAATAACCTTTTTATTTTTTATTTTTTTGGTATTCAGACAGCCAGCAAGGTAGAACTCTCCCCCCAAAAATGTGTCTCTGTGACACATCTAGGAGACGCAATCTGCATTCAAAGATGTTCCTAGAAGCTTTGTCATTGGTCGAAAAAAACCCGGTCTCAATGACTAACCAATCAGGAAGCAGACAGGCAAATCGACCAGCTTCTAGGAAAATATTTTAATGCAGATTGCGGCCACTAGATGTGTCACAGAGACTACAAATTAGTTGGGAGCGTTCTACCCATTGCTGGCTGTCTGAATACCAAAAAAAATAAAAAGGTCATTAAAATTTGGACATATTATTGCTTATAGCAGCTTTAATGAGGTTTTACTAATGAGCTGGAGAGACATGGAGACTCCTGTTCCTGAACAAATAGAATATTGAGCCGTTTAACACTTCATTTAACCAAAGGAAAACACTTACTCTACCCTACCGTTAAACCTGTGAAGCACTTTGTGGCAGGTACTACAAATACGATGCTTACATGGTGTCAGTCAGCCTTTTCCCAAAGCGAGCCCTCTTTTGTACCTTGGTGTTCTGTACCAGTGCCCGGAGCTGGGCTTTGGAGTAAAGGTGGTTATTGAGTGAGTGAGTGTGATGTCTTGTTGCTATAGTCTGAGATGGCAGTGTGTGTGCAGTGGCTTTGTTATTTACTTCTGTGAGTTAGGGTGTGGGGGAGACCAATTATCCTGCTAGCTGCAGTGTTGCTTATGTGTGAGAGTTTATCCCAATTAGTAACGGATAACATGTTAAAAATGTAGGTGGAACAGTGCAGTAGGATTGATTGATTGATTACATATGTTTTTTTTTTTGTCACAGCACGGTGTGGTACAGTTAGACAAGTCCTAGGGACTTGTTTCCATTGTGATATGTATCCAATTAATCAATTCAGCATAGCATAACAATGTAACACTAATAATGCCATCAACAAATACAAAACACTATGTACAAAGGGCAAAAAGGGGGGAAAAATGTGGCAGTGAATGACACCTCCTTTCAATGGGAATTTACATCCATCTCCCCTTGGCCTGCAGTTTTGAAAGAAACTGATTTAGAATAGTAGTGTTTGTTCTATATTTGGGTAGCACCCGATCATTGTCGCTCCCTCTAGTGTTGTGGGTGTGACTTTGGAGAAGTCACACGCGCGTGCGTGACTTCTGCATTTGGAGAAAGGCACTACAGTATATGCAGCAAATGCACCATTTACATGTATTGATTCACTGTAGGTGTGAGCCATGTCTGTTCCACCATGTTTCTGTTCCGTGACTTATGCTTCACGTGTGCAGGCTTATATCGTTGCTGTCGTGCAGACATCTCCATAAACTTTTTGTGTTTTTTTGTAAATGAACGCCCTACTGTATCACACTGCGCCACGTTTTGTGCTTGTGAACTTTTGCTATTCATGAATTGTAATCCTGAAAAGTAGTTATTTGGACATAATGAGGTTTTCCCCCGACATTGACGACATACAACACAACACAATTTAGCTCTTGCACAATCTCATACATACATACAACACAATTTAGCTCTTGCACAATATCATACATACATACAACACAATTTAGCTCTTACACAATCTCATACATACATACAACACAATTTAGCTCTTGCACAATCTCGCAAATGCATACACACAAAACACATACTGTATGACAGACATGAGACAGACTGCAGGATATATGCCTTTTTATGTATATGGGTTTGAATCTGGGGTAATGTTACATGACTGTGCAGTCTTGATATTAAGTGTAATTTGTGTCATGCCACTGTGTGTGCCTGTGTGGTTTCTGTTTAAAACACACAGCAATAGAGGATTAGTGTTTTTTGTATTATTATTTATTTGTTTAGCTTGTTAAATCTCTTGCCTTGCTCCAGTTGTTGCTCTTAATCCTGTTGGTCTGTGGGAAATAGCTTCCTGTTGTCCACAATCAACTCTTTGGACTCACTATTTTTTTGATTGGAATTTCACTGGTAGCCTAATTATTTGTATTTGTGTTATGCCAAATTACTGTGGCTCAGGGGTAGAGTGGCTGGATGGTAACCGCAAGGTTGTCAGTTCGAACCTGGGCTCCCCCCAGAGTGTCGAAGTGTTCTTGAGCAACACACTGTACCCCAAATTGCTCCTGATGTGCTGGCTAGTGCCTTGCATGGTTTCTGCCGCCATCGGTGTATGAATGTGTGTGTGAATGGGTGAATTGATGCACAATCTATGTAAAGCCTCTTGGATAAAGGCGCTATATAAATGCACCATTTACCATTTACTGTGATACACTTATGAAGCACCGACAGAACTTATTTGTTTTTACTCCCGTATACCGTTGCTCTGTATATTGTTGATGCTTCTCCCCTGTGGGATAATAAGGTATCTATCTCTGGAAAACTTTAAACATGCAGAGTGATGCATTACTTTACATCATATTCTGGTACTTGAATGTTTTGACATTCGGTGTAGTGTTTTGTTTCATTAGCACAAGCGTGACAAAATAGGCTACAGCTTGTTATTGTTACACTGCTGCAGCTGCTCGCTGAACAGATAACAAGGAATCAACAGTGATGTCACCGTTATGCTATGCAACACGGAAGTAACACAGACTCGAAGTTGTCCGAGACGAGTCGTGACAAATCCTTGATATCTTCATTTGCAGAGTCAACTTTTCACCGCCATTTGGAAAATCCTGGTCAGAAAAACTTGGGATTCCCTTCTCGCGTACCGGTGAGAAACGGTTGGATGGCTCTTATACCCGCCTGAGAGCACAAAATCTGTCTTGGAAGAGCCACCCATCGACTAATCTAATTTACAGCAACCTTCCCCGCGTTTCTTCACTAGTCCGATCCAGAAGAACACAGTTTGCCGGCCACTGCTACAGAGCTGACAATGAGGTTATATCTTCCCTTCTTCTCTGGAATCCTGCCTCAAAGCAGACCAGAGGTAGAAAACTGTCGTTCCCTGATGTCATCGCCAGGGACAAATTAGCCATTGGGCCAGTGGGGCCGTGGCCCAGGGTCCCTTGGCTCTCAGGGGCCCTTCAGGGAAATTGGACTGCACGGTACTGAGTTTGACGACCTGAAAAGGGCTCCTGGGGTCCTTCATTGGCCATTGATTTTGTTAAATTTAGTTCAAAAATATGATAATAACACGGAAAAACACAAAAATGTCGCGCACACGTGCCCTATGGGGTCCCTGCAACAATTACCGGCCCAGGGGCCCTCGTGGGGCTTAATCCGTCCATGGTCATCGCAAGGGACACATGCATCAGTATGCAGGAACTGGGGATGGCAATGAAGAACCGGAAAGTCTGGCATGGCATTGTGAAATCCATGATATCGACCGCCACCGGTCAGCGTACCAGTGGTTCGGAACCTCTGCTTTAGCAACTTAAGGAATGTCTCGTCCAGACTAGGGTTTAATGCCGGGATCCCGGGATTTCGGTCCTCCCGGTTATAGGGCACGCAATTTCCCGCCCGGAAATTTCTTCGGGACCCGTTGTCCCGGAGTTTTTTTTTTTTCTTGTAGGGAAATTACACTATTGGAGTTTTCACACAGTGCGCGTTCTTTCCCCTTATCTATGAGTGATCAAATGTTCAATCTGAACCCTCCCATCATTTTCAAACATGTTAGATGATATTTATATGGAATTATGGATTACACTCGAGGGCTGCAAGCCTGCAACGGGAACTGGAGCCAGCGGGACCCAATGTAAATGTTTGCGGCGCGGGCGGTATTTAAATAGCCTACCTGCGGGCGGGCAGGCACGGCCGCCGGCCGGTCAAGATGAAATCAGTGGGACCCCGCGAATCCTGCATCCTCCCGCAATTAATCAGATAGGCCTACAGAGTTTATATACACTTTAGCAAAATATGAATGTCTGACAGACATCTTCAGGCACGCTCCCAAAGCTGCTGCACCTGTCAATCATTAGCCTAATCAGTCACTCTGTGAGAATTGTGTGTATTACGGACGGAGCGACTGAGCGAGGAGTTTCCTGTCCCTGTGATGGACATTGTCACTTCTAAACCCCTTTTTGCTTTTGCCTGCATGTGTGCAGCAATAACGTGAAACGGAACACAAACAAAGATGAGTAGGCTACAATTTGTTTTATAATAACCACCAGCACGCAGCGTCTTTCTCTCTCTCTCTCTCTCTCTCCCTCTCTCCCTCTCTCTATCTCTCTCGCTCTCGCTCTCTCTCTCTAATAATCAGTGTGCTGTGCACTGGACGTGCTGGCTAATTTAACACCCAATCGGACTTTTCATAAAGTACAAAGCGGGATGATCACATTCTCTGCAGCGGAGAAGGGGACCCACTGCATGGCTGCATGCTCAAAGGGTGAAAGACCATGGCTAAGGTATCTATGTGAAAGACGTGAGGTCGTTTTTTCCCCGTGCTTCGACAGTCACATTAGTGCAAACTCCTGTGTCCCTTTTTCTGAATAGCGTAGTAGGCCTATAACATTATTAATATTTTAATGTAATACTTTTATTGTAGGCTATATGTTCATATTTCGTTCAAATAAAACGTTTTAAACCAAAAAATATCACTATTCTATTGAACATATGAAGTATCTATACATATAAATGCATTTTGGTGGGCACTTCTTTTCTTTTTTTTCTGACGGGAATTCCCGCGGGAGCCCGGGAAAAGGTCCGCAAATTCCCGGGAATTAAAATGAGCCAAATCCGGGAAAATATTAAACCCTAGTCCAGACTGTGGTCAAATGTACAACAACACTCACATACATACATAAATGCATTGGACTTCTCACAGGGTGCCACATCAGTATGCAGTGGGAGGTTGTGAGACAGACTAGCTATCCCACTTAAATTTTTCTATTATAGTTCAGTGTGCCCTATAGCTGGAATGTCTGCATTTTAAAACCCTTGAGTTGTGTAGAAGGCATACTGTGTGTGTGTGTGTGTGTGTGTGTGTGTGTGTGTGTGTGTGTGTGTGTGTGTGTGTGTGTGTGTGTGTGTGTGTGTGTGTGTGTGTGTGTGTGTGTGTGTGTGTTCACATTTCAGAAGTTACAATGTAATGACTTATCTCTTTTTGATACCAAATTGGCAGTGCAAGGCGTTGTGAGCTTGTAGTTTGGCTATTTGCGCAATGTTTATCTATGGAACTAAGCCAAAATATGGAAGGCCTACAATTCGGGGGCTCAAATATGATAATGTGTGGGGTCTGCCTCTGGCATGACCTGGGTGCTACAACAAACACAATGTTAGTGGTGTTTGTGGCTGGGAAGCAGCCAGGCTTTGGTGTCCTTTGTCTTTGCACTAGCAGTGTCCACAGTTCAGGGCATGTGTTCAGCAGGGAGCACAAACTTTTGAAACTTTTGCATCGATATAAAAAAAAAACATGTGTGAAAAT
Organism: Electrona antarctica; assembly: GCF_951216825.1. Classification (NCBI taxonomy): domain Eukaryota; kingdom Metazoa; phylum Chordata; class Actinopteri; order Myctophiformes; family Myctophidae; genus Electrona; species Electrona antarctica. Next base: position 18,750,932 of record NC_136791.1, read on the forward strand.
AGTAGATCTAATAAGCTCACAACGTGACACAGCTTATTGACTATTTTCGCTATAGTGGAAGCCAAATCTGGCTATACAAAATTATGCATTTCCATTGAATACCTTAGTTACACATGAGGGCTGGCAATTAAGTTTTATTTATCTGTGTTTGGGAAAAGTTGACGTATGGCTGAGGAAACCAGTGGCTCTTCCTGGTAGCTGGGAACTACTTTCTTGTAGAAGTTGTTCTTATAGTGAATTATTAAGAACTGTTTTAATTGGTATGTGTTAGTATACACTCGGCTGGCGCCTCGTGTCTACCTGTAGGCCAGGTGTAGCTAATCAGCACTGTGGTGTAAAGCAGCGCCTAATGGTACACCACAGCTATGGCCGTGCCCAGGGCACCCCTCCGTGGATCTGTCTATATCTTTTCGATTAATTGCCCCGCCTGCCAGGTGAGAACAAGCCGCTGGTGAGTCCATTGTGCATTGGAGGAGCCCTGTGATTGTACTGTATGTCTACATAGAAGCTCCCAGGCCAACAGCGGGGCTTATCTTATAGCAGCGGCAGCTAGGACCATGCAGAGTTCATTGTTCAAGGGGAGATTGGAAGAACAGCGAGCAATGAAGGCAGCAGGTGGCCGGGGCTTAAGATGTCACACGGTTTTCCTCAAGGGTTTTGTAGTCTGTGACCTTAAGACTCTTTCATGTTTATCCAGTTACTTTAATATGAATGTGATGGTGACATTTAGGGCCCCGCTGGTGGAGGGCGATGTGTGTGGGGGGGGGGGGGGGGGGGGGGGGGGTATTAATGATGTGGGCAGTGCTTCTACATGATATACATACCATATGAGTTCACACAAAGTACTGATACAGCAAATGTAAAGATAATTTGTAACCGACAGTTGCTGCCGTGAAGGCCTTTTGGATTGTTTAGAAGGTTGTAGTAGCGGCTTGTGTGTGTATGCTTTTTCTCTTAGGTTTATATTACATTCGGTGCAGACTCTTCTGACAGGCAACAACACTGCAATAACCTTTATGTCGCTTTTCCATGATGACACAGGTGGATGTTGAAATGGCAATTGCCTGTTGTTGTTTTATTTCTCAGAAAAGTGCTGTATTTTTCGCAGGTTTTTTCAGTTCTATAACTGCATTTGCTATATGATAGCTTGACACCCACTGTGCGCCCTGTTTTCTAAAACCAATTGGAACTCAATAGTGTCCTCCGAATCAAGTCTATTGTATAGTGCCTATCATACAGAGGAAACTCTATACAATAAAATAGACTGTGTGCGTGTGTGCGTGTGTGCGTGCGTGCGTGCGTGCGTGCGTGTGTGTGCAATCCGTGCGTGTATGTAGGTGTACAAAAGAAGAAAAGAAGATGAGCATAAAACATCCACAGCTCCATGTTTCCTGTTTTTCCTACTATTTCACGAGCTCGGTTTCCATTCACCGAGTTGACCCTGGCAGACAGTTGAAAGATTCTTGTCTTTGTTTAACTGTAGAAAGTTTTGAGGCATCCAGTGGTTGACACTATCAGTAGTGAATAAAGAGCAAGTGCTATAGAGGCACACTGTATGCCAGATAGAACTGGAATATAGTACTGTAGGTATTTCTTTGTAATTCAAGCAGCTCACAGCGAAGGGAATGGTACAAAACATCTCTATAATAACCTTACTTCCCGAAGGAGATACAGACATTCATTTTGAAACTAACCTTTACAGATGATAGTGGCTTCCTGAAGTGGCCTCATAGCCTGGCGGTCCATTGTGTCAAATTCCATGTACGCCCAGCACTCCGGTGTCCCGGTGAATATTATGCACATATAGTATTCAGCCTTGCAGCCTATGACTCTAGATGTTATAACTTTGACACCACCAGCTCAGTGGCCTTGTGGTTAGAGTGTCCGCCCTGAAACTGGGAGGTCGGGGTTCGATCCCCGGCCGGGTCATACCAAAGACTGTAAAAATGGGACCCAATGCCGCCCTGCTTGACACTCAGCATCAAAGGGTTGGATTGGGGGTCAAATCTACTAATCAAATGATTCCCGAGCGCGGCACACGCTGCGGCTCACCGCTCCAAGAGATGGGTCAAATGCGGAGAACAAATTTCACTGCGGTAACGTGTGTGACAAATCGTATGACTTTGACTTTGACATTGAGCCTACTTGGGAACGATGCAAGTTGGGAACAATGAAAATCGGGAATGCATACCCCACACTAGTATGCAATACCCCTTATATCCGTTGTCACAGCACCATTTTTTGAACTATCTGTCTGTGTGCCTTTTTGGTCCATACAGTATATGGACAGGCCCGGATTAACAATGGAATTTAGTGGCGCTTAAGCCCCATGACGCGCAGCTTGCAGAGCCCTGTGCGAGACTATTTCAAATAGGTACAGCTGTTGCTTCCATCGTCTAAACCGTATTCATAGGTCACCGATTTCAATGTAACGCAACACAGGAACCCCCGCTAGTGTGTCACTTGGTGGGAGGAGACTCAAATATAGCAGATTCAGTCAGTCGGGGAGCAGCGGCGAGTGCTGGCGGTGTGCTGAATACACATGCGTTCATTCACTAGGCACGCAAGCACGAAAAGTGTCGTTCTTGATTGTGTTACACGAGTGTGTATCAATTTGGCGTAGCGCCAGGGCCCTCGGAGTGGTTGAGCCGTGATCTCTCTATCTGTAGAAAGTCCTTGTGCAGTGATGAATGTCACTGTGTAGAATGTCTGAAGAGTGCAAACTGACTGTGAAAAGTGGACTGACTAAGTAATCAAATGGCAGGTGTGCAGGTTGCCATGGCAATCAATTGGCTCAGGCAGAGGCTGGAAATTGCACAGGTGTGGTTAGGCTCATTAGGTCCACTGGCAGAGCCGGAAAACTGTGTATCCGACCGACACTGCACTGCACTCCATGTGGTGGTGTGGAACACGTGTGTCAAGTCGGTGGACCGAACGGTTCTTGGGTTACGTGGACTGCATGCACGTGCACGCACGCACGCACGCACGCGATAATGCATGTCATCAAGAAATACAAACAAAAGATTAAAGCAATATACATAAACTTTCCTCCCCCTAGTGGTCTCCTGATAGGCCAATCATCAGTTTAGAAGCAAAACCGCTCTCCTACTTTATACTGGCTGTGAGGCAAGCGATAAGCCATTTAACAATTTCTCACACTATTGGAAGGCGCCTCCATGATGTAGTGTGTTCAAGGACAACCCGATCTATTTCTGGCCGGTGAAAAGCAAAAGCCACTTTTATCTCACTTTAACCCCCTCCTGTGTGTTTACACCTTTCAATTTACACACAGAATTTTCAAGATAGGAACATCATTACTTTTGTTTACTAGTGGCAAATTAACAAGTTATATCGTGCAGGGGATAAAACTAGAAAGTTTGGAGAGGAAATGAGATTTGTGTGGTAAATGAAGATTTGTTTCTCTTGCATTTGTTAATGTGATGTGAAGTTAAGCCTCGCTCCTGTCTCAATGTTGCGGGGATGTTGAAGGTTTAATTTATTTAGTATTGAAGTTATGCACATTTTGGATGACATTTTATGTCTGGATTTGTGAAGGTACAGGCTTAAAATGTTATTGTAAATCATATTCACACTCAAGCCAAAAGTACTAGTGACGATGAGCGCACACACACACACACACACACACACACACACACGTGTGTGAGTGTCTGCTGGTCCTACTTATCCACAACCTTGACATTGAAGGGTATAGCTGTCAAAATGTCGTGATAGAGTACTTAAGGGTTCCCAAACTTTTCAGTCCACGACCCCCACATAACCCACATAATTGATGCCGTTTTCAGGCTCAGGGGGCCTATAGATTAGATGGTCTGCTGGTATAAGGTATATGTATATGTTTCTCATACTATTGTGTCATGAAAACACATGCCATGATTTTGTGAATGTAACCTTAATGCACCCACCTATAATGTTTGTGTCCCTGTATGTTTCTCCTTTGCATGGACATACATAAATGGTTAAAATGTGTGTGCTTGCTCGTGTTCGTGCGCAGTCTTCGCACGCTCGTGCATGCCCGCCTCTACAAAAAAGCCTGACAAGCTTTGCAGGCGAGAGCCGACGTTCATCGCCCTGTAATCTGTGGAGAAGCCTTTTACTGCTCTATATCACTAAACTCCACTCAATGTCAAACATTAAAGAGCATCCTAGCGAGAGCGCGATATCTTGGCATTGCTTCGGTTTAAATGTTATTGGTACCCGGAGGCGATTAGACCACGCTGTCAATAGCTTTTTTATTTCATCAGTCCCATATCCTCGCTGGCCCTCCTCGTACACCTCATACCGTTTTACGACATGAATAATGAAACCCAGCCTGCCAGGTTATAGAATTAAAAATAAAAAACCTCCACGGTCGGGGGATTCAGGGTCGCTCTGCTTATGGTTAGAGCTCAACTCCCTCCGTCATAAAGCCGTGTTTTTACGAGAGGTTCCACACAGTGGAGATTCAATCGGTTTCCTATATTGTAAACGGTCCGGTTGTAATTGGAGATGTAGAGAGGTCTTGGCAGGACAGGCCGTCTGACAACACCAGAAATCACAAGGCCGGCTGTCTGCCTGCAGTGGTGGAGAGTAACTGTTTACTTAACCACTTAAACCCCATGTGGTTGACCGGAGTCCCTCAGGGCTGTATGCTAGTGTATTTTCTGTTTTCTGTTATTGTCTGGGAAAGCTGTAAATGAAAATAGGCGATCTACTAACTATTTTCTGCAAAAAGCTTTCCCCACAATACAGATGCTGGGGTTTAAGTGTTACACTAAGTGCTGTAAACCAGTATTTCCATTTTTATTGTAGTTTTTGTTCACACTCTGGGGACGGTAGAGAAAAGGACAAAAAAGGAATCGGTCTTGAGAGCTCATAATGTGTCACAACTGTGATGCATCGTGAGCTTGTAGACTGGCTATTATTGGAAAAAGTTGGAAAAAAGAAAGAGTCCTTTTACTTTGGTACATATTAGTAAAAGTTTGACTTTGACTTTTTACGTATTTTTCGTGTTCGTGTTCAACTTTTACATAAAGCTGCACAATGTAACTTTCATCTTCTACCTTGGATTTGAAACTTTTAATAATTATTTCCATATTGCAGTATTGATACTTTTACTTTTTCCACCACTGGTTAATTAAAAGGAATATACACGTGCCTCTAAAAAAGTACTTCCTCCAGCCATAGTTTGCCTGTAAGAAATACGATGACACCATCTTTGCTGCTCCTTGCAGTAAAACATCAGCCTCACTAAAGCCTGCAGACGTCCACGGTAGACAATGTCTTTATCGCAGTGGAACACGTGTCTTTGAACACCTGCTTCTTGGAGGACATGGAGATAGTCTATCCATCATGGAGGCAGGGACGTGCAGAGAATGTTGGAGAGGCAGGAGCTCAAATTCCCTAAAAGGACACTTTTTAGGGGGAATAAAAAAGATGAAAATAGCAAATAGCTAAATAGCAAAAAAACGTGTTGAGAGCTTGTAGATCAGCTATTTTTTAGGCACAACCCCAGCCTCTATAGCTATACTGGAGATGCGGCGTACGGCATGGATTTCTAAACAAATTATTTAAACGCAAAATACTGTGTTCAAGTTCGGGAGAGTTCTGAAAAAGGCAATTCTCCTGAATGCTGCTTTCGGGTATGGCATGGAAAGTGGAGGCATTTGCTTCACCACAGAAAATGCTGCATTCATGGTCAGGAGAGGGCAGTTTTTTACAGATAGGTAAAAGGGCAGGGCTTCATGCCCCCTTTGATGTCTGTGTGCACGTGCCTGCACAGAGGACACATCTGTGCAGGCACGTGCACACAGACATCAAATGGGGCATGAGGCCTGGATTGGCTTCAGGTTCTATTATGCTTAACTTCATGAACCATATACTGTAGTCTGGCCATGTCATAATAGGTGAACATTCAGCAAAAACAGGTGAACATTTATGTGACAATAGGTGAACATTCATGTGGAAATATATGATTGGAATCCACCGCCTGTCATTTTGGCTGCAGTTTGTCCCATATGGTGAGTGATGTGTGTCCCTGGCGTCTGTCTGTCCCCATCAGGTTTCGTCAGGTGAGTGAGCAGGCTCCAGTGGGGACATCGGTGGGGACCATCGTAGCTGCCGCCGTCAACGAAACCGTCGTCTACTCCATAGTGTCGGGAAATGAACGAGGTAAGAACAGAACGGGACATCCTCTAGCTCGGTTCATTACACCAAACCCAGCGCTCATCTCTCACACAATCAACAAGACTGAGATTTTTCTTTTTCAAACGATTAAATATTTGAATAGTCATTGATCGCATGATTTATCATTAGTTAATTGTGTGGTTACTCGCAAATACGTCTTGTAAATGTATATGACATGCATGCTATATTATACACATGTAGCAGTAGTGACCATAAGGCTAATATCTCCCCCGGCCAAGGGGCAATTCCCCTTTTAGGTTAGTGGTTAAGATGTTGACACGGGACCCCCGGGTTCGAATCCCAGTTCGAATACTCACACACTGTAGGAAGATTCACACAGTATGCACACAGTACTGTGTATGTGTACTGTATGCATGTATGTATGCAAGCATGCACACACACACACACACACGCTGGTTTGCAACGTTGAGCCGAGGAATACTTTTTGAAACATTTTAACGACACAAATCTTGTAATATTTTCAGATGTCGGCCAAATACTACAGTACATATTGATTTTGGGGGTCCTCACATGAAAACAATTCAGAACCACATGTTTATAGAGACTTACTTGAGGAGAGTCTATAAGCAAACGTTCATTTCAGTTCTCCTGTCATCTCCTCTGGGGACAAACGAGTGCTTTCTTCTTAGTCTGTCGCTTGTTTTAACATCAACTCTTCAGGCTGTGGAGAAGTCTGGAGGAAAAACACATACAGTGGCAACCAGGGAAATGGTGGAGGGAGGGAGGGAGGGAGGGAGAGAGGGAGGGAGGGGGGATAAAGAGCTGAGGTGGTGGAGGAGGAGGGTGATGATGAAGACTATTGATTTCTCCTTGTGTTAAGTGGATAAAGCGGTGAGGCTTGGGCCACCAAGCAGGAACCAGGCTCGGTGTTGTGATGTTAATTTGCTGTGACTGCTGCAGACAAAAAAAAGAAAAACACACATTTTAAACCAGTGGTTCCAAAACTTTTTTGTTTACAAACTTTTTTGCTCAAGACCCAAAAGAGAAATTATACTGCATAGACATTTGCCCGGGACCCACACTAGCACAAATAGCAGATCTACATGCAGACCGCGCAGCGCTTGACGTTTAATAACAACTCTATTATGTCATCTAAATAACATAAATAGGTACAGCACTCTGAGCGTGGTTTTAAATGGACTTCCAAAGGAGTTGTGTTGGGCTTGCTCTCCCCGACTCTAAATCACTATTCATTATTATGCAGCTCAGGTGCAACCAGGATTGCCCTTGGATAAATGTCTGAAGCAAGGAGGAGAACAGAAAAGTACATACATTGTATGTCGTGTTCCAATAAATATTCTACCTTTCTGTACAGCGAATGGAAGGACGACAAGTAACTGACAGCATGAGATCTGTGGTTCGCAAACCTTTTCATGCCAAGGACCTCCATCTGAAAGGGTTTTGTGCCAATAGACCCCAGAGGGAAGATTTATGTTAAAGAAAATTCTGAATTATTCAAACATTTAACGAGAAAACCTACATGTACAAGCTCTCTATTTAGCCAACATATAAATGGATAAAGTGGTTAAAATGATTGTGATGCTATGTTAAATACTTTTTTGTCATTTTGTCATATCAAATCTCAGCAGTTTATTTCAGAACGTAGCCTCAAGCAGCAAGACGCATAACAAGGTCAAAACTAAAATGGGAAAATTCACTTGGAAGGAAATTAATCAGATTGTTCAAGCGACTACCGGTACATCATTTCCCAGTTGGACATGCATAATACATGCATAATAGCACACAAGCTATAATACATAACTGTAAAATGTGAACAAACTGCTGGAGGGAGTGTGGTGAATCAATAATCATATGCCAAATGTATTCATATATTCTGCTTTTGACCAGCAATACAGTTGTTTTGGAATAATAATATGCAGAAGAAGACAATCAATACTTAAATTGTGTAATTCATTTGAATACAGATTTAAGACATGGTGTCAGGCAAAACGGTACATAAAATTAACACAGTATAGCCTATACATATGGTGAACCTAGTATCGTGATTCAAATCGTATTGTGAGTTGAGTGAATGTCTGACACCTTACGTATGTTGTCCTTCTGTGTGTGTGTGTGTGTGTGTGTGTGTGTGTGTGTGTGTGTGTGTGTGTGTGTGTGTGTGTGTGTGTGTGCGTGTGCGTGCAGGTCATTTCAGAGTGGACAACATGACGGGAGTGATCTACACGGTCCAGCTACTGGACTATGAGGACCTGACCAGCTACGTCCTCAGAGTCCAGGCAGACTCCTTGTCTCTGCTCATCCAGGCCAACCTGAGAGTACCGTCCAAATGTAAGAGAACCATATGGGGATGCACTGTTGATTTTTACAGCAAAACATAAAATGACTTGTTTTAGTTCTACTGGATCTCTTCTCTACTAGTCCCTCCCTAACATTTCTAGGTTTTTATTTGACGAAATTGTCAATATATTTAGTCTTGGTTTTAGTCATCATAGCTTGGTTTTAATTTTCTTTTTGGTTCATCAGTGAAAAAGAATTTTTTTTTCCGTCATAATTTTAGTCGCCATAAATGTAGCCGCTACGTGGCCCAGTGATATGATGACGTGCAATGTGTCGCCGTCTCATCATGTGTGCGACGCGGCCCGCGGGTACTGTAGTGTACATCTGATGTTACAGTATCACCACGTGCACTTTATGCATGGCATGTACACTGACTGGCTGCTTCTAATGGAAACAAATAGTTTTCCTCGTGACATATTGTATCTTACGGGGAAAATATTTACTTATTTACTGTACGTTAGGGTTAACCCATTAATATGACATAAGGTGCTATAACGTATCAATGTATTTCAGGTGTGCCGTGGATGAAAAAGGTTATTTACAGGGGTGGGTGACCTCAGCCCAAAATGTTTGAGAATCCACTGCTCTAGTGAAGTCACTGTGCTCATTTTACTGCGCTGGGTGTTAAAGGAGAATTACGGATTAACCATTCTCTTACCTGAATCTGGTGTTATTACATCCAATAACGAGAGGTACAGGGTTAAAAATGGCATAACTCCAAACAGAGCACATCGCAGCTCTGACCGCGTGCGGTCGGTCTTCTTAGGCAAATTCGCTTATTTTTATCACTCGAAAATGTGTTATTTTTCTACAAATCTGTCTTTCATAATGACAAAAAATACACTTCACAGTGTTTTGTCCCAATGGGGCTTCTGTAAAAAGGCGAACGAGACTATGACCCAGCATGCATTCTCTGAGCTGCGGTGCGTTCATATATATTTTAAATATATTTTATATGTGTGTGTAATAACATCATATTGTGGTAAGAAAAGCACTATTCCGGAATTCTTCTTTAAGGGAAGCCACAGTGTATTACGCCTGTTCATGTTGTATATAGACTGAGAGCATGTTGCTTAGTGTTGACAGTCTGAGTGTACCAGGAATAATCTGTCCCCCTTTTGCAGGTTCAAGTTCGGTCGGTCACTCCTTCTGTCTGTTATAGTACGGTGCAGTTGAGTTGAGTTGAATTGTTCCAGGTATATTTTATGGTGAAGTCAGATCCCAGGGCAATACTGCAGCTCGCATGTAAGGCCTGGGAAAAGTACTGTACTGCTGGGTCAGAGAGCACCACTCCCCCCCTCTATACGACTCGCATAGAGAGCAGAGCCGCCCCCGGCCATGTTGACAGGCTGAGCCTTTCAGGAATATCGGACCTCATATATACAGGGTTCAAGTTGTCCTTCCATTCCTTCTGCCTTGTGTAGTGCAGCCGAACGGTTGTGAGATACAAATCTCTGTGTACTGTTTGTTCCTTAACTGTTCCCACCACGTCACTGGAGGATCCAGTGAGTGGCGTAGCGGCTGGTCGGTGAAATCAGTCAGTCAGACCCCAGGACCCTACAGCGACTCGCCTGTAAGACCTGGGTATCTATTGAACTGCTGACGGAGAGAGCACCGCACTATCCCTCCAGCGTCTCGCCTAAAGGATAGAGCGGCCTCTGCTATGACGGACACCCTCAGCGGCTCGCCTGAGGAGCCCGGTCGTTGAACACAGAGGTCACAAACGCCTCGCATGTGACATGAGTTGAGAGGAAAAGCAGACTTTAGTAGATTTCTTCTCTTTGTCCTGACCGTGCGTGGCAATTGAGGCAACTGACATATCGATCACCCAAAAGGGCATGATTACCCTGCAAACATACATACAATACATTCAATATTATTACACAGGTTACTCACCAAAATAGACGGATACAAGACCAGGGCGTTGATTTTCCAAAAGCGTGAAGATTTATTATAAACTTGTAGTTGCATACAAAAACGATATAATCAATAAAAATAAGGAAAAGAAAATAGGGAAAAAGAGATTGTTTAGAAAAAACTGGAGATATACGGTAGATAGAAGTAATAACTAAACTGGGCTATCTACTTTCTTTGAAAGGCTAAGAACATCCTCAGGTCTTGGTACCTCTCCTCTCCCCTCTGGTCTGAAGACTGCCCCCTCTCCCTCTGCTCTGAGGGGTTTTATACTGTATGTTGTTGAGGGGGAGGTAACTTTTGTTTTTTTGTTTTTACCCTGCTTTGATATTTTTGAAGACGCCTGGCGCCAAATAACTCACTATGGCTTAGTGAGGGGAAAACAGACACACATTCTTATGCCAACTTCTAATTATTTATGGGCCTTTACTTATCAACTAAGGAGATCTAAGGACCATTTACCATGTCATCTACAAACACACTTCCTACAAACATTAGATTTTAGCATTAAAAACTAATTAAAACACCATACTGTTTCTAAGGATCTAGGGAGGCTAAAATAACATCCCTATTTTATATTAAAACTTGTTAACATGTTTAGGCTTACACCACATATAAAATCATATATAAAGTCATATAAAAACATGAGCAACCTGGAATCAAACTTCTACTTAGTTAATAGGGAGGCAAAAACAAACATCCCTTTTACAATTCAACTTGTAAACCATTACAAACAAACCAGTTACTAATCATATTATCAGTTTCAGAGGCGAAAACAAAATCAAAACACAATAAAATAAACTCATAGTGTCTGCCACATCAGCTGACATGGGGTGAAACTAGGGGTGGGGTTGTAAATCTCTCCTAGAGACTTTGGGAAACCAGGGGAGGTCACAATAGGTCAGCCAGACAGTTTACTATCTCCTAATATGGAGGACAACATGCAAGTCTGCTGTTTCTTTCCCTTTTATCCTATGGGGTATAAAATATCTTCTCGTAGTAACCATACAAACTTGACCATACAAACTTTACAATAGATTTAAACAAAAACAGTTTGGCGAACAACACCAATGATCTCATCACACTAATGACATCAATCACCACTAAACCGCCATCTTCCCGATTTGGACTCTTCTTTATCAGCAGATGTTTTTATCAGCAGATGGTGCAGATGTCTTAGCAGATTTATCTTCACCCCCGGACTCTGGCACCTTTGTCTTCAAAAGATCCCTTGACGGTGGTAGGGCCTCGCAGTGGGTCCGTCCTGGCCTCGACCCCTGGTGTAACCTCGGCCGTATCTTCCTGAAATCTTGTCCTCTGACCTGCTGTACATCCTTCTCCAGAGTTGTTGTTGAAAACACACCATAGCCCATTTCGTTGTAGGCCGGGAATTACGATTCTGAAATGGATTGAAACCCGCCTGTCGGGGACCGCTATTGTTGTTTCGTTCCCTTCGCTGCGTGGGGAAGATTACATCATGTACTGGGTGATACCCTGGTCTCTCACGAAGACGGGCAGGAGGCTGGGAGGTAACCGGCCTTTGATCTTTCGGCAGAGACTGGCCATTGCAGTTCCTCTCCTGTTTACCATCCCATAAATTCATGTGTGCGCCCGGACCTTCACTTATCCATGAGTTCACCATGTCGACACTTAGTGATGATCAGCTCATTAGTGGTGATAGGGATTTATATTTCAGAGATATTTCACTGTGATAGTGAGGCTAATAGCCTGCCACAGCCTGCTAGCCTTAGAAAGCCCAACCCCCTTACGGAGACACACACATGCAGCAGAGTCAGCAATCGCCAGCCCACGTTGTAATACCAATACAGATATACGCGCACACACACACACACACACACACACATCTTTTTTCTGAGAGAGAGAGGCTGAGACTGAGGCAGGCTCAGAGTATAACGTCTCTGTCGGGTGGAAAAGCAGCAGATCTGCAAGCTCAAAACGCGTCGCTTCGCGGCCGCATTTCAAACTTGCGGATCGGCTACTTTTCATGCTGTTGTGTGATGTTGTAGTCTGTAGTGTGCTCGGACCAAGGGACGGACCCAGGGACACACATAGCTGTCTATAGGAGTGGTTGCACTATAAGACATTTAGGGATAAGGGGTAAGGCATTGACGAAAATAGGGTCCCATGTATTCGACTGTACTCACACTAGTTGCTGTATGTAAGTATTCAATCAATCATTTCCCATCACCGTAACGCAGATCAGAGCACCGCCATGATGAAAACTCTTCATCTTTTTTTTTCATTATCGGAATCTTATTGAGTAGAATGAATCTGAGCAGAACCCCAGTGCCTCCTCAGATTATAACATTATTTTATAAGCCTCATCTATACTTTGCAGTGACGGGCTCGGTATATAGTGGTATATAGCTCACAACTGAGCTTGTAGTCTTGCTATTTACTGCATGCAACTGAGTATGAATCAGGCTTTAAGCCCAATTTGTGTGTGTGTGTGTGTGTGTGTGTGTGTGTGTGTGTGTGTGTGTGTGTGTGTGTGTGTGTGTGTGTGTGTGTGTGTGTGTGTGTGTGTGTGTGTGTGTGTGTGTGTGTGTGTGTGTGTGTGTGTGTGTGTGTGTGTGTGTGTGTGTGTGTGTGTGTGTGTGCGTGCGCACATTTAATAACGCCCGAGTCGGATAAGAATCAATTTAGCACATTCCTCTAAATGAAAATGCACTCAAGTGCACATTGTGCCATAGACACACAATCCGTCCCCTTAATGGACCTGTTTATTCACAGATCCCCTCCCGTGCGTGTGAGAGTTGAATAACTGCATAACATTATAGTAGAATATGAGAAATAGATGTTGTGACCATGGTCCTCACAAGAGACATTATTGTTTTAATGATACAGTTTCAGGTTGGGGTTAGGATTAGATATGAAGAGGTTAGCTTTAGGGTTGGGGGTTATATAGGTACTAGAGATGCACAATATTGAAATTATGACCGATTTCCGATTATTTGCAGGGTCATATCGGCTCCGATTCCGATAAATTATATTATATTTACATTGAACACATGGCTGATTATTTTTATCATTTTGTTTTGTTTTTCTAACAGCTGACGCTCTTAAAGAGACAGAGAGAAAGACTGTCTGCTCTGCGAGTACAAAGCCATTGACGGTCACAGTATTATATCGGTGAAAATAAACTGGATTATTTTTAGATCGGTTCGATACCACTATGGCATTTATATGGCCGATTTCGATATGCTACCGATTAGCGATTATATCGTGCATCTCTATTCTCTGTAGGTACTGTATTTTCAAAACGGTTCTGACATTTTTACGGTCTCATACTGTGTGTGTGTGTGTGTGTGTGTGTGTGTGTGTGTGTGTGTGTGTGTGTGTGTGTGTGTGTGTGTGTGTGTGTGTGTGTGTGTGTGTGTGTGTGTGTGTGTGTGTGTGTGTGTGTGTGTGTGTGTGTGTGTGTGTCTGCAGCCACTTGCCAGCGCTTTTGAGCATTCTTACTAATCTTTGAAGAACCACAGAATATTTTGTTCTATGATGATGTAAACACCAAATATCTCAAAAGAAAGAAGAGAGTCTATACTTTCATCTGGGGAAGAAAGTGTGTTCTTTAGTTATTGGCAGTTGTATACGTATAGCTTGTTCTCACCTAAAAATAATGTTTGGGAACAGAAAGCAGAGAGAATTTTATTTGTGTGAAGTCCTCTGTGGCTAATACTATACTAAAACGGCTTTGTTTTGTTTTGATCAACTTTTTTAACCGTTGTCCTCTGATCCTCAAGCCCTAGATTAAAATGCAAAAGTAGCACAAGTAATCAAGCTTGTAGATGTACTACTTCTGATGCTTTTGTCTGACGCTGTAGGGCATTGAGCAGTTGAGACAAATAACAGTCCAAGTCCACACTAATTATCCATAATGTATAAATTATAGATAATGGTTCAGGACACACAGGCCTTTTCGAGGACGGGTCAGAACAAATTATGGACTTAGACTGTTATTCGTCTCAACTGCTTTACGGATAAACACAAAACGTTTTCTGCCTGACAACAATGATGTGTGTTGGTCCCTCGTCCCTCGGTGCTTCCTCAACTCCCATGTCTCCCCAGAAGAGAAATGCTCCTTGACAGTGCATATTTTTCACCTAAACTGCAGTTTGTGGCAAAAGCTGTGCTTTGTGTATTTATGCTGCACACTGGTGTAACGGTGACAAATTACGGGGGCGGATTGTTTACACTCGCCACCTGTTCACTTTACTACTTAAAGCATCAGTGTGCGCATTTCTGATTGCCTGGCACAATCAATGTTTGTTAAAATACTATCTCCCCCACCCCCCCCTCTCTCTGGCCGGATTCTGAACGTGGCTGTAATTATTTTGTGAGCCCTGTTTGAAGAGTGTGCAAAAAGAACCAGCTTGGCTGTGTTCGTCGGCATTGTTCTAATTATATTAACTTCAATACTGGGGAAGTACAAAACTCGTTGTGACAGTAAGTTCAATTCATGCCAATTAGCATGGTTTGGAACGGTGGTCCACATTACACTCAAAGCTGGAGGTTAAGGGCTTTAATTGGCCCGCAGGTAAACAGATGGTCATTTTGTATTCTTGATGTGCTTTGGTCAGTAGAAGCTAGCCATTAAGAAAGTGTTCATTAAACTTAATCGAGTACACTGAGGACACTTGATTAGTATTGACATGATTGCAAGATGCTTCCTTTTGAGGTTATAATGGACAAAATGCGTTCTGCTTTCCTGCAGCCAACACAGCCAAGGTGTTCATCGAGGTGAGGGACGAGAATGACCACCCGCCCGTCTTCACCCGACAGCTCTACATCGGAGGGGTGGCAGAAGACACTAAAACCTTCACCTCCGTGGTCACTATCATTGTGAGTTAAAGGCATACTACTGTAGGTAGAATCACAGATCTGGTTACACGCACGCACGCACGCACGCACGCACGCACGCACGCACGCACGCACGCACGCACGCACGCACGCACGCACGCACGCACGCACGCACGCACGCACGCACGCACGCACGCACGCACGCACGCACGCACGCACGCACGCACGCACGCACGCACGCACGCACGCACGCACGCACGCACGCACGCACGCACGCACGCACGCACGCACGCACGCACGCACGCACGCACGCACGCACGCACGCACGCACGCACGCACGCACGCACGCACGCACGCACGCACGCACGCACGCACGCACGCACGCACGCACGCACGCACGCACGCACGCACGCACGCACGCACGCACGCACGCACGCACCCTTGTGATTACCCTGCAGCCAGTGAGCCACAGTGGGGAATTAATCTGAATTCTGTGGGCATAGCTTCATCTAGCTAGACCTCCCCCACTCTTCACCACCACCACTCACCCACACTTCGCCACCCTACCCACCCGCCCACCCTCCTGCCTGGCTTCCTAACATCAGAGTGGAGTTAGTATAATCCCAATTTGTGCACAGAACCATGACAGGGAGATCCTGTTTGATTAGCAGCCTGCATGCTCTGCCTAGGAAAGAGTGGAACGCGTGCGTGTGCGTGCGTGCGCGCGCGCGCGTGCGTGCGTCATGTGCGTGCGTCGTCTATAGACGTCCTATCAAATCCAACGCTTCACTGCCAAAGACGTTGATAGACGTTCAATGGTCTTTTCAGTGGTTTCCGATAACACTCTTCACCAACATAATTTATGAACGGTTCAAGCTTGCTAAGTGACGGATACAACCGGAAATTACCCGTTAGTGACAACTCTGTCTGCATCCGCCTCAATTTAAACAGGTTTACAAAAATACATTTATCTCGGATTATTTTCCCAGATTGCATTTTTTGTCAAAACAAAGCTTTTTTTTCAACGGCCCATAACTAAGGAACCGATGATCGCGGATAAAGGATAAAAACACTGGCTGTGGCGGAAGAATGAATGAATGAATGAATGCCTGGCAGTTTGTGTTAACCCATTTTTGGCGGGAACCCCTTTTGGTGTTACCATTATGTTATGCT
Source organism: Electrona antarctica (assembly GCF_951216825.1). NCBI lineage: Eukaryota > Metazoa > Chordata > Actinopteri > Myctophiformes > Myctophidae > Electrona > Electrona antarctica. Next base: position 18,767,342 of record NC_136791.1, read on the forward strand.
TTAGCTATTGAAAAATAGCAGATCTACAAGCTCATAGCGCGCCACCGAGTGGCGCGCTACGAGCTTGTAGGTCTGCTATTTTTGAAAAATCGAATAACCACTGACATAGAAACATAGCTTTTTCAGAAAACTGTCAGGATGTAGAAGACATTTTTAGAATCTGATCTCAGGTCAAAATGGGTTAAGTGAACTGTGAACACATACTGTAGCACAGGGCATGATGACAAATGATGTTTTACAACCTCTCAGTGTATCTCTGTCCATCACAGCAGCAGCTGGGAGGACATGGCGTGCATTTCGCTGTTGTTGTCGGGGCAGAAAACTCCATATTCTAACTTTTCATGTTTTTTCCCGCAAATTAACGCCCTGCTTGATCACTACAGCGCCACACAAAAGCATCAAAGGTAGCAGATCCACAAGCTCGAACTGCGTCGCTTCGCGTCACATTTTTAGCTTGTCGATCTGATATTTTTGCCATTTTTGAATTTGGACCCTGAAAAGTAACAGTCTTGGACGTATGAGGTTTCCACCCGACAGAGACGTTTTCTTGTTTATCCACATGTCCTTTTCATAACATCTGGCCTCACTCATTAATAGCTGATGCAATTATACCTATCATTCAGGAGATTGAAATTAGAGTTGACTGACATTAAATTCACCTTTGAAATCCTTGTTATAAAGCTATAGTGGTGATAGAGTTAATCGAACAAATCAATACTGTGTGTGCGTGCACGTGCGTGTGTGCGTGTGCATTGCACATGTACATTTAATTCACCCATGCATAACGTACATTTACACAGCAACGTTGGAGGAAACTTGCTCATCGGGGGCAGTTAGGGTAGGGGCCACTCATATAACATTTACTCATTTATTCTGTAACAGACTACAGGACTAGTCTAAAAGTCAAGGAAACACACAGTAAAAAGTCACATTTTCAAAGTCAAACAAAGTCAATGAACAAAAACATTTGAGTCTTCATTCACAAAATGGGAAGAGAACATATATAATGAACAGATTATCACAGGTGAATAAACAAGTAAGTGGTTAATACTCATGGGGCCATATCACTTTCTCTTGGAACAAACAATACTATACCTACAATCTTGTTCAAAAACAACGAACAAGATTATTCTCTTTGCTCAAGGACACTCTGACACTAATCCCAGGAGAGCCGGCGGGGATGGAACCAGGAACCCTGCGTTCCATGCCCCCCATTAGCAATGATGATATTACTGTGTGTCTACAGACTGATTGCACTGGAATGAAATCTTCTGTTTGCAACGTGCTGCTTTGGGTTGCAATCTGTTTTCATCACGACGACATGCCAGATGACTCAATGAGTTATTAAGGCTGTAATTTACCTTTTTGAAAGATGCAAACGGCAGCAGCTGCCAGCATGGTCTGCTCTGCACACAACAGCACGACTGATGCTTTTCCACTCTGATGTGATGAAGCGGCGAGGAGAAGGTCGCTGGAAATGGGAGAGCTTCTTGCTTTCTTTTTTATTGTGTGACGCTGTAGTATCTCCAGCAAATTGGGAACATCTTACAAACAACCAACCTTTTTGACTGCAGTCCCACAGGCCGACAACTTGAATTATGGCATTCTAAGACTCATGGGACGAGGCAAGGAATAAACTCGAGACACATTTTGTTAGCTCTATCTAACCAAGAGGTTTTGTATTGACTATTTGACTGCTGTTGCTGTCCCAATGGCGCTCACTGCCATAAGTATTGAAAGTAGGTTTTTATTGATTCAGAATAGGTAACGCTCGGCTCCGCTGTGGTCCGTCAATGAAATGATTCCCCCCGGCCACCACCGTTGTAACCACAATCTTAAACCCTTTTTTCTCAGAATTGAGGCTCAGATTGAGGTGTTTGACCAGAACGTCGATGTTAGTGGCTCATTACTAAACTGTTGGTACCTTGCTTCTGATGACTTATAAAAAGACGGTAGTCACATTAGCTAGCATTTTAGAGATTTTGCTTTCGTTTCATTTTGGGGTGAATTTTGAGGTCTTCAAAATAAAGTCCCCGCTCATCCTGGGAGGCAAGTAGTGACATACAGACTGAATCGACATTGGCAGTCAAAAGTCAAAATCTTCAAAATAATAAAGCTGTTAAATAATTGTTGTAGGTATAATATTTGTGCCAAAAAAGTACAACATTTGTCTCCGAGATGTAGTGGAGTAGAGAAGTACTGTAAAAAAAATAGAAATACTAAAGAATGTACCAGGGACAATGCACATTAATCAACATTTCAGTTTTCACATCATTCCAAATGAGTTAGCCAATGTCCAGCTGTAGTCCCTGGGCAAGTTGTTAACTCTTTGAGAGTTTCAAGGATTTCTATATAGTTTGTAGACTTCTCTATGGCAGAATGGCGTTTTTGAATGATTTATTGAAAATTCTCTGTTGTGAATGTGTGACAACGAAAGACCTTCAGAGAAAGCTTGACTTGTCTGCTTCCAGGAAAAAAATGAACTGAGTTGATAAAATGTTTAGTTCTTGTGTTGGAAGCCATTTAAAAGAGCCTGCATTTACACTGTTTCTGTTTCTAGGACAACCAAAAAAAGTTATGCCCGGTTGAAGTTTTATTTTCTAAATAACTTTTTTTCTGCTGGGCATACATAGCCATGCAATATCTCATTTTAAAGGGTGAGTTGTCTAGTTCAATTAAAATAAAATAAAAAGTTTCTCACATGTACCACTGTAGATATTTTGCCATCTATAAATAGCATGGTCAGTCATGATCAATCTGACCTATCCAGCTAAAAGTCCCCATAGCTCTGAAATTGGAACATCATATAAACTCAATTCTTTTTTGGGGTAAAATTAGACATTCTAACGCACATTTTGATATATACCATGTTTACATAGTCTTACCAGTACCTTGTCTATTCATGCATGTATCTCAAAAACCTGTTATGAAGAAACACAGTTTTGATAAAAAACACATCCAAGGACATTGTTTTGATATGACTTGGTGCCCATGATATGTATCAAAATATAGACTTGAATGTATACTGTATTATAAAAAATAAATTGAGTTATTACCATCTACCGTTACAGAGTAAATCACAGTTGAAACTTGCTTAGTCATATACAATAAACCTCACAATAGTGAACAAAATAGTCATGACAGGTCTAACTCATTGTAAAAGCGTCTTTTATTTTTTACGACTACTAACATAATAAAATGATAAATATTACAGAAAATAAATAGGCCTACATACAAAACAGTTACTCCTCCCCTAGCTCTGATCCATAGCTCTAAATGCGCATTTAGAGCTATGGATCAGAGCTACTCCTCCCAAATGTCCCCAAACCCAGTCCTTGACGGTGTGTGTGTGTGAGTTAACCTGACTCCGCCATATGGGGCAGCAGAGTGTACACTGTGTTCCCCCCTCCTGCTCCCATCTGGGAACTCTCAGGCAGACTTGATGCCCGGCCACAAAACGGCCTGGCCAATCAGCAGCAGCTTCTAGCAACTTCTAGCAGCAGCTTCTAGCTTCTACTAGCTGCTGCTGATTGGCCAGGCCGTTTTGTGAGCAACTTCGCTTCTAGCTGCTGCTGATTGGCCAGGCCGTTTTGTGGCCGGGCATCAAGTCTGCCTGAGAGTTCCCAGATGGGAGCAGGAGGGGGGAACCCAGTGTACTCTCTGCTGCCCCATCTGGCGGAGTCAGGTTATGTGTGAGTAGGCTAAATAAAAAAAACACCCAAAAACTGCCCCCCCTGAAATGAATGAATGAATGAATCCGGTTCAGTGTCAGAGAACGCCATCGCAGTCTTGACTCTTCATCCTCCTCCTCCTCCTCCTCCTCATCTGATGCCAGTTCTAAATATATAAAAAGAAATAAACATTTTAGCTGTAGTCAGTGCACGCTACTATTACATGGCGTTTTACCCGGCTGCTGGCGATCAATGATTTTATTGTGCAGTGTCTTTGTGGGCCGAGTCGTGGCATGACAAATACAAATAGATGCTTGTATAAGTAGTATCACGATAAAATAATATGGCAACGTTAGAATGAAACACCAATGAGTGATCGGTGGTAATGTAGCTAGCTGCCCAGGGTATATCCAGCACCATTGCGTCGCAATCATCCAGCAACATTGGTACTGGCTATTGCCCGGGCTTGTGGCCCGGCCAATAGCCAGTACCATTTGTGCAGTGTTTGTTAGCAACTACTACTAGCCAACAGCCAGTGGAATGTGGTGACGTGATGGTGCTGGATATACGCTGGGCAGCTACATTACACGCGATCACTCATTGGTGGTGTCATTCTAACGTCGCCATATTATTTTATCGTGATACTAATTATACAAACATCTATTTGTATGCCACGATGCCACGATTCGGCCCACAAAGACACAGTACAATACATTCATTTGATCAGATGTTTTTGTTAGCTACGTCGATCACCTATAGTACCGACCCTTGTTATATATTCTCCGACTATGCATGTCACGATGACTAAACCAGTTAGATCTATCCATATATGGTTCTACCACATCTATCTGATATCAGCACTAGGTCGGCTCGGGCCAAATATAGGGATCGTCTTACTAGACATGTCATATTAGGGCATTTTCGAATACAATAAAATTACCTTTTAGCGAAGGCATCAGCCTTGGTGGTAACTCCGGTGGGGAGAAGAAAAAACATTGCACACGTGTAATCCGCGAGGGTGGATGTTGCAGCCCGGCCAACGGTCTGGGACTGGAGAATGCCACTGGACACGGATGGATCATTTTTCAGATTGTTTTTTTTGCGGCGACTGCAAACCTGGCTGAAAAACTCTTCCTCCAGTGCCCACCTCGGAGGAGTCAACCAACCCCCCTGTTCACTGGGGGCTGGGCGTCAGTTTCCAATAGGAAAGCATACACGTGTGTCACGTGACACGGGAATTCTGGGAAATGTAGTTGATATTTATGCTCAATACTATATACAGAGGTGCGGACCGAATTAATATATTGGTATTAATAAAAAAAGAGAACTACGGAAAATCACGTACAGGGCAGAAAAGACTAATGCAAAACTCCACGTGTTTTCCAGTAGTAATCTGTCTAAGGGTTAAACATGGTGATATAACTATCAATACAAATCATAGACCTATCAATACAATACAATTAACATACAGGAGACAACAATTACGGTACAACATGAACGATTACACCAGTGACAAATGAGCTAATTAAATTTACTGTGTGTGTGTGCGTGTGTGCGTGCGTGCGTGCGTGCCTGCGTGCGTGCGTGCGTGCGTGCGTGCGTGCGCGCGCACGCGCGCTTTGTTTTTTTCATCGTTCATAGGACTAGTAATTAAAATAAATGTCCAAAGTCGTTCTTGGCAGAATGTGACTTTGCTCAAAACTCGTCCCAAGTCCTCCTTGGCAAGTACAGTGGGAAGGACTATTCCAGCGATGGGAGGCTCTAACAGAGAAGATGGTCTGACCAAACAGTGACATTACCTAAAAGACAGTATAGTGTGATTGTTGTGCATGAAAACAATGTTAAAACTAGCACTGGAAGCTGCTTACTAGCTTCGGGCTAGCATTTTTTAGATGAGGAGAAAAAATGCAAATGTCTCCTCATTAGCCAAATTTGATTGATGCCTGCTCTGCTCAGAGCTCGTACAGTAGTTGAAATAGATAAATTCTTAAATCTACAGCTCGCTATTCGAGTGCCCCCATAGTCTGTAAGCTCTGACGAACGTAGACCCCGCGGAGTAGCACTGGATCTGCTCTTTTCAAAAGATTTGTATACGTTTGAAAGTTGCAGTTGTGAAATTTGGGACATTCTGTATAATGAGTACATTCTACTTTTGGCACTTTAAGTACATTTTGATGCCAATACTTTTGCACACAATTTTGGATTCTGGACTTTTACTTGTAAGAGATTCTACATGGCAGTATTGATACTTTTAGTAAAACATTTGGATACTTTTTCCACCACTGCTACTTACTTTGAAAAGAAAAAGAAAAGCTTAGGACTGTAAGGTCTACTACTAATGTATGGATCATTTTCAGTTAGTCAAACTTGGAGAAACTCGCCATAGAACGGTCATATCAAAGTGGAGTAAAACTTGAACAGAAAAACTTGTATCTGCATTCATCAAAGAGGAATAACATTGTTGGACATTTATGACCCGCCATTTTGCCTTTAACCAAAAATAACAATCTGACTAATTATTTTTATTTCATGTATTGGCTTCTGTTGGTTCTTGTTTGTGAAATGAAATCCTGCAAGGCCAGATAAAATGTTGGCCTGAAGGCACTGCAAGTGAGACAAATGCAAAACGTGGGAGAGATCTTCTCTATGTGACTCTTGCATGACTCCATTCTACAAATAGCTACATGTTGTTGTTCATTAAGGGGTTGTATTTTTGTTTTGTTTTGTTTTGTTTTGCATTCATATTTCCTAATCAAACAGAATAGTGTGTACTCTTTAGCCATGCTATATATATTGCCTTCTTAACATCATTTACGGGATAACGATCACATTCAAGTGTGAAACTTACAGGCAGTTTGTGAGGAAACCTCTCCCCAAACCTCCTGGTGCTTTTCAATAAGCATAATTATCATGGATTAGAAGATTATGGCTGTATTGAAATTTAAGTTTTTCCTCATTGGCACCCAAAATAGTGTGTATTGGTTAAAGTGGTCAAGCTGATTTTTATGCTACACTATTTAGCTGGCGACCCCCTGGTCTGGAAGCCCCTGTGGTCCCCAGACCCCACTTTGAGAACCACAGGTCCATACCAACACAACCAAACTGAGTGCAATCTCTCCTCTTCCAAGAGAGAGATGGACGTCAAAGGACAACAAACCTGAGTTAATCACCATAATGAATTGTGCTGAATAACACAGCAGCAGTTTGTGACTTGTTTTTCTTTGACAACAAAGGAGAGCCATGGCTAATGGATATGAGCTGTACATGAAACCTGCTTGTATAAGGAGGAGGAATGTTTCGGTTTGGGGCTTTTAGCAGGCTATACCTATACTTCTGTGGTTCTCAAAGTGGGGTCTGGGGACCCCCAGGGGTCCTTGGACAGGTTCCAGGGGGTCCCCAGCAATAGTAGCATCACCATCATTTTAACCACTTTATCCATTTATATGTTGGATATTCAAAAGTAACAGACGTACAAGCTTGCAGCGTGGAAAAACTTTGAAAACTATATGGGTACGAAAGGGACACAGACAGACAGACCCAACTCTATGACTCAGACATATCGGTCGAATCGTCATTGTGATGTTGGTGCGAGGGCCGCGTAGTGGACCGAACCTCTAGTATAGGTAGATGAAATCTAAAATGACACGGATGCTTTCCCTGTTTTAATGGGTTAATAAAAACGTAAAATTACGGCGACCGTAACCGTATATCCTGTCATGTTGCTGCTCTGAAGGCTGTAGCCACAAACCTGTCCCTTTAACCCATTTGGGCGGGAACCCCTTTTGGTGTTTTAAATATTATGTTATAATTTAGCTATAGAGGGTATGCGCATGCATGAAGTGAATGGGAAATCGAGTGGCAAATCGAGTGTCAAAGTGAGTGGAAAATCGTCTAATGCAATCAGATATGACTTTTCTGTTTGGATGTATGGGCTGTCAAGGCCAGAAAGTAGTGTTTTGCCACTCAGTAGTAGATCTACAAGCTCATAGCGTGCCACCGAGTGGCACGCTACGAGCTTGTAGGTCTGCTATTTTTTTTAAATCGTGAAAATATTTATTTCAGAAAAGTGGAGGATTTAGAAGATTTTTTTAAATTTTTGAAGTCAGGCCTGAATGGGTTAAAGCTAGCGAGGAGGAGGAGTGAGGCGTCTCACTCTCTCTCTCTCTCCGTCTCCAGGCAGCCTTGTCCTTGTCGTCTATATTTTACATCCTCCACATGCAGCCATCTGCCAGGACCCGTGGAAGGAAAAAAGAGTCATGCACATATTCATCAATGTCAGCGCCACAGACAGACAGACGGACGGGCCGTGTGGAAATTGATGAGTGAGGACACTGTCCAAGCCTTCTGATTGTAGTTGTAGATTGTAGCCTATTGTTGTATCGGCCGCTGTCGGGCGGAAACCTCACATCTCCGTATTTCAACTTTTTATGTGTTTTTACTTTTTATATGTAATGTAAATTAATGCCCTATTTAGTTGTACAAGAGTGACGGGCAGTGTTGCCATGGCTGTTTATTATAAGCGACTTTGGGCTCCCTCCCTCCACCTCAGTCTCGAGGGGGGGAGGGACACTTGAACGATCGGGGAGTGGGGAGACACTTTGAAGCAAGTTGTCACTTCTCCCCATGCTCAACATAATCATGGGGTGAATCTGAGATGGTCTAGACATGCCCTTTCAGAAAATCACTGAATTCACAATGAAGGATTGAAAATTACTTTTTGGGGGGTCATTTTTTTTGGAAAATGTCAAATTTATGGTGTGGCCCCTTTAATGACATTTTTAATACCAAATTGTCCAAACTACAGTGGCAAACATTATGAAAATTGCCGTTCTACAAGATCACAATGCCTCACAATGCGAGGCATTGTGAGCTTGGCTATTTTCACAATGTGAAAATCATATGAACTCGGGAACCCCCACCTTTGTCATTATGCTCTGTCCATATTGAAACTCCACTTCCCCCTCTGCTGGTGAACAAAGGTCACTGCACCAGATCCTCTTGGCAGCCACAGGTGGTGATGGTCGCACATAAATAATGGACACTTTTCTTGTGCGTGCGTGCATGCGTGCGTGCGTGCGTGCGTGCGTGCGTGCGTGCGCCAGTGTTAATCTCGACAGCAAATTTTGATTTAGTTTAGTCCAGAGCTATTTAGTTGAGCAGTATCTCCGTTCACTTACAATTACAATTTAGGCATTTAGCAGACGCTCTTAATCGGAGAGCGATTTACAGTAAGAAAGAACAAAACATGGTAATACATCAAATACATAAAAATAAAATACATTTTCAAGTCATCAAGAATCATATACATAAGCTAAGAACCTAACAGTGGAATATCTATATAATGAAACTATGCGTATACACTATAGTGCATCGCAGTCCCGCCCCCTTTCATAACAACACCAGGCCCAGAACTCATGCTTCCTTCATGCCTGAGTGTCCAAGTCCAAGTTGACAATTGAAAGAAGACACAGGTTATCCGGATACCTTGTTTTCTGATTCGCAAACGATTATATTGACGTCTCGAAAGAGCACAATAAGAGTTTCTGAAATGCTGCAGCTGGGTGCCTCTCAGTTTCTGAAATGCTGCAGCTGGGTGCCTCTCAGTTTCTGAAATGCTGCAGCTGGGTGCCTCTCAGTTTCTGAAATGCTGCAGCTGGGTGCCTCTCAGTTTCTGAGCAAAAGTATCGTGAGAATACTGCCTGCAAGAATACTGCCTTTCAGTCACTTCAGTGAATGAAACGCAACAGCCAAGCTCTAATGATCTTAAATCACTTTATTTTAGATCGTTTTTAGTCATAGTATAACATAAACATTACAGATACTTTACTTGTCACTGTACAATACAACTGTACAATAAAACAGTTAACATTGCTGATATTTGCGCCGCTCTCATTGAAAACAATGTATTTAAAACTCCAGCTTGTCACTCGAGCGCTGCCTGGGTCACGTGACCAGCGCTGTTTTCTGCCCCCTCATTGGTGGCACTCTCTCTCTCTACACATATCTGGTTTAATCATAGTTTTTTGTTACAAATTTAATTCAGTTTTAGTCATCTCAAAAATGTATTTTGGCACGCCTTGATGGCATTCTACTGGATCTCTTCTCCACTAATCGCTCCCTTACATTTTAGTCTTTATTTGTTGGCGAATCTGTCAAATACATTTCAGTTATTTTCATTCGGTATAGAGGGTATGCGTGTGACATCATCAAACCAGGAAGTTACGCAGGAACGCCTACTGAGTGGCAAAAAACGACTTTCTGGCCTTGACAGCCCATACATCCACACAGAAAAGTCCTATCTGATTGCATTAAACAACATTAAACAATGTTAAACTCACTTTGCCTGTTGCTTTGCCACTCGATTTGCCACTCGATGTGCCATTCACTTTAAGCATGCGCATACTCTCTATTTATGTGGTTTTCATCACAGTTTTAGTGGAAGGAATTTAACACTCTGGCGTGTGTGTGTGTGTGTGTGTGTGTGTGTGTGTGTGTGTGTGTGTGTGTGCGTCTCTCTCCCATACAGGCCACGGACGTGGACACGGGGAACTACAGCGCCATGTGGTACCAGCTGCAGTTCGCTCCCACGGGGGAGGTCCAGGAGCCCTTCGTCATCGGCAACCTCACGGGCCTCATCAAGTCGGCCGTCATGTTCCGCAACATGCGCCGCTCCTACTTCAAGTTCAAGGTCATCGCCCAGGACGACTGGGGCACGGGCCTGAAGAGCACCGCCGACGTGGTGGTGAGGAGCATCCGAGTGTTTTTGGCGTGCGCATTGTCGCGCACGTCAACACGCACTCCATGACCTTCTTCGTAATGTCACTGTGTCACGCAAAAGTAGCAAGAATGGCCGATCTGCAAGCTCGCAACTAGGGCTGGGACTTGAACTAATTCATTTTGTTTAATTCATTTCAGCAAAAAAGCATTTTAATCACACTGTTTTTGCACTGGACGAGTTTCAGGCGTACCGGTCATACCAGTGCACCACCAACCAACAGAGTAGACGATAAAATTACCAAAAGTTGTTTTTAAAGTGAAATATCCCTTTAAGTGGTTAAGTGCGTGCGTGGGTTTTATAAACATTTAACAGTTAACACAATTTTGGACATACAAGGTTTCCACCCTACAGCGACAATTTGCTGGTCGTATAGAATCTATACGATATCAATCTATATAGATGATGATGATGATGATGATGATGATGATGCAGGTTTTTCCCTCGTTGCTTCCAGTTCATTGAATTATTCACAGTACTGTAGCTGCGGCACTAGCACAGCAGACCTAATCGCCTCTGTCGGGTGGAAACCTCACATGTCCAAAACGGGCACCAAACGCGTTACAAGCTCGAAATGCGTTGCTTCGTGCCGTGTTTCTAGCTGGTAGAGGTGCTGCTTTTGATTCTTCAATGTGACGCCGCAGTGTGATCAAGTAGGGTTCATTTACGAAAAAACACAAAGGAGATAAGAGGTTTTCTGTCCCACGACCGCGACGATATATTGTGGACCCGACTGAACCCTCCGTTTCTGGCTGACGATCCAATTAAACTCTGCACAGAAGTCTATGGATTTTCAGTCCTTCATAATTGGTCTGTGTGTGAGAGCGCGCGCCTTAGACTCTGTGCGTGCGTGCGTGCGTGCGTGCGTGCGTGCGTGCGTGCGTGCGTGCGTGCGTGCGTGCGTGCGTGCGTGCGTGCGTGCGTGCGTGCGTGCGTGTAAGCACATAGTAAAAAAAAAGATGAGACCAAGAAGGCACTCTTGTGGGAAAAAAAGGCTAATGGCTAATGCATAGCAAGAGCAAATAAGTAATGCACTGTTGAGGCAACAAAGCCTTGGTCAGGGTTACATCAGGAAGGCTTTGTTGCCTCAACATGACCATGTAGCATTTTGTCTTCTTGCTGTGCTTTAGCCAGACTATTGAAGGCTTTATAACATTTCCACAAGAGTGCCTTCTGGGTAATCAGTTGTAGTGTTGATTTCGTCGACTAAAACTACGACAAAATATGTTAGTTGACCACCACTTTTCGCTGACGAAAATGAAACAATAACTAAGCTATGATGACTAAAACTAAGACTAAATATACTGACAATTTCATCAACAAATAAAAACTAGACTAAAATGTTTTAGTGTAGTTGACTAAAACTACACTAAAAATAAAACATTTCAGATGACTAAGATATGAATACATTAAATTGTATTTAAAAGAAATTGCTGAAAATTGTGAAAAAGTTGTACCAAAGACCACCTTGTTAGGGATTCTTACTCCAGCCAAACAGATGCACTCGTTTCTCTCTTCTGTTCGTACAAGAATAGACATTGTGAGGACGTCACAAGTAAGAGGGAAGTTTTATGGTGAAGAAAGACATTTTTCCATAGTTAGGTTTACAATTATGAAAATTCGATTTACACTTGAGTTGCAGGCACCACAAATAGCAGATCTATGAGCTCACAAGCTTGTAGACGTAGATCTGCCATTTTCACGCATTAGGGTTAGGGTTAAAAAGCATTGTACAAGTAGCATTAATTGCCATCCTAAAATGTTGATGTCCTCAGACTCCTCCTCTCTGTGTGTGTGTGTGTGTGTGTGTGTGTGTGTGTGTGTGTGTGTGTGTGTGTGTGTGTGTGTGTGTGTGTGTGTGTGTGTGTGTGTGTGTGTGTGTGTGTGTGTGTGTGTGTGTGTGTGTGTGTGTGTGTGTGTGTGTGTGTGCGCGCGCGCGCACGCGCATCTGTCTATGTACTATTATCTCTGGATATTGTGAATTCCCCACCCACATGGCGCCGATTGGTCTCGGTTTTTGCCCCCGATTCAGTATTTATCCTGGCTGGCTCGTGGGCAGGCTTATTTTTCACTTTCCGTGAAATATGTTGGGCTAACAAGCTCGCTAATGAGACAGAAGGAGGGGTGCTGGACATATCTCGCCTGGATATGCACGAGCAGAGCAGTGCTTAACCATGGCACTCGTTAATTTTCAGGGTGAAACCTAATTTCACAGGAATCTCATTGGGAGATTTGGCCCGCGGAGCAGGAGAGAAGATGCTCTCTGCGTGCGCTTACACCTATCGCCTCGGAATTAAGCCTTTGGTAGCCTACAGCTGTCGTACTGCCCCCTGATACAAGTGGCCAATTTGGGGAGGTTTAGTTTGAGCCGTCACGAGAAACAAAGTATACCCGCTGTCGGGTGGAAACCTTGTATGTCCGAAGAACAAAATAATGGAAATTGGACAAAATAAACTGTGTTATAATGGATTCTATTTTTGTATTGCTGCATTTAGTCACAAGCTCTTTAATACCTTTCATTGGTTCAATGTTGCTAACACCCACATACTCACTTAACCACTTTCACATTTCTTTTATTATTTTAAGCTAAGTAGCAAAAACAGCCGATCTACATCTATACGCCTGGATGTGTGCTTAAGCATGCACACACACATGAAAGCATACACAAACACATTATGGGCATTGTTTTCTTTCAAAGACCAGAGACTAGAGAAAGACTACAAGACTAGAATTAGCTTACTTTTTATAGAATAGAATCGTCTTGTCTTCTCTTCTCTTGAACGTATGCATTGACCCAAGCCAAACACGTTTACCTTGTAGACATTAAGTAACATCTAATCGAATCACAACTCATGTGACACGTTGTGAGCTTGTAGATCAGCTACTAGTATGATCAAGTAGGACATTCATTTACGAAAAAAAGTAAAAAATTAGAAGTTGAAATATGGAGAGTGACGAAGAGCATGCAGTAATGACGCCATCTTTCTTCATGTCTTCATGTCTGTCTGTCTGTCTGTCTGTCTGTCTGTCTGTCTGTCTGTCTGTCTGTCTGTCTGTCTGTCTGTCTGTCTGTCTGTCTGTCTGTCTGTCTGTCTGTCTGTCATAGGTGTCAGTGGTCAATGCGTTGGACATGCAGGTGGTTGTATTTGACGCCCTGGCCACTAAAATCGAAGACAAGAAGGAGAAGCTCGTTAGGTAAGACCGTTTGTTTGGTGTGAATGTCAGATGAAATGAAACCACAATACAATTTGCTTTACTGCCAGCCTATAGGAACTGAACTACTGTGTGTGTGTGTGTGTGTGGGGTGTCCGGGGAGTCGGGGACCTTCATTGTTTTCAGATTGGAGTCCGTGGGCAAATTGATGCCGTGTCCTTGACATGAACATGTTTGATAACCACCGCTGTAGACACGCAGCATCTCTATCCTGGAATGTTGTTCAGATGCAAATGAAGTGAAAAATGACACGGCTTGCTAAATATTTATGAATGTAATCTCACCACCCTTGCCATTTAGACACGCTAGTTCATGCATACTAACATGGCACTCAACAACACCCCCATTTCATCTCCAACTGTCAGTGTGTTGCAAATGTGTGTCAAGACCCCCTCCACCAACAAATTGTGTATATTCTTTATTTTTTTGTAGCTTAACCACAAATGTCCTGGTGGGGTTTTTGCATCTAGAGAGTTTTCATTTTTATTTTCTACGGTTTGAGTTTGCTCTGAAAGAATATATTTTTTTTATTATATTTTTTCAAAAAAATAGCAGACCTACAAGCTCATAGCGCGGCACTTGGTGCCGCACTATGGCACTATGTCCCACTATGTCCCCAACCCTATGGGGACATTTGGAACCAACTCAGTGAGCCAACATGCAGCATTTCAGCACTCTGTTTGACCAGAATTTTATTAGTATTATTGGTATCACCCGTGAAGGAAGTCGGAAGAGGCCCGGAAGTAGGAAGAGCTATTTCCAAAATGTGCATAGAGCCTATTGTGTTCATAATAGACGCTCAACAAAGCCAGACACACCGCGATGGATTTGAACCCCCCGTCCTCCACGGCGGTGGGCAGACACTTTACCGCTGCGCCACCCGAGCGCCTTCTTCTCCTGTGGTTTTAAAACCACACGTTTGGATGTGTGAGCTTCGACTTTAAACAAAGTGTGACATGTACCATTTTCCAGTCCATATTTTTTTGCCACCCTCTCTGCAGGGCTTCCTTTATGAGATAGAGAATGTTATTCACAACATGTTTTCCACCGCTTGGTTTCTTCAGAGAGAGAGATAGTGTATGAAAGGGGGATGCATAGTTCCATGCAGAGTTGTCACCAGTGGTGTAAAGTAACATTTACTCTGTACCTAAGCCAATTTTGGAAATGTTTTTGCTTTGCTGGAGTGTTTCCAATTTTCTACTCCACTACATCTCAAAGGCAAATATTGCACTCTAGTATTATCACAAAACATACAGTACATTAACCACTTCAGTCCTATATTATACTTACAACGTGAGCATGCAGATCTGCTACTTTCAAAGGATTTGTATACATTTTATATATGTAGCGCGTTAATTTATGGAAAAAAAGTTAGGATATGGAGATAGAGAGGTTTCTGCCCAACAGCAACGATAATCTCTTATGGGGGTCTCTGGAACCAAGTCTTTTCAGATGGGGCGTCCGAGGCTTAATAGAGATTAATTTGGCGGTCCTACATGAACAAGTTTGCTCCCCATTTATGTTTCTTCCTCATTGATCAGTCAATTAAAAACAGGCAGATTACACCCAGCGAGACAGTCGAGTCCAACCTCTTTGGGGCCTATTTTATTTATATATTTTTTACCCTCAACTCAATTTAATTAATGATCGAGGTTCAAGAAAATATAATTAATTTGTGGCTCTCGTGGGCGGAAGCTTTTAGTATAATTAGTCTATCTGATAAACAAATGGCTGTTAAAGGGTTCCCAGCTCTGTCTGAGCTGAGCCCTGGATAACAGCTTTGCATCAGTCATGTTGTTTGGCTCTTGGCTGTTGTGCCATTTTCACGAGGCCCACACAGATTTTGCACACTTATGGTGATGATCCAGGGCTATTTCACCTGAGTGCTTCTCAGACTGTCTACTGCTGCCGTTGGGCAGAAATCCTCGTATCTACATATTTCATTTTATTTATAGTAAATTAATGCCCTACAATTGTTATACTACAGTGTCACACCAAAAAACCTACAAGCTCACAGTGCAACGCGTTGTGACCTTGTAGATCTATTTTTGCTATTAGAAAATGCATATTAAGTTAAAGTGCTTAAGTGTTTGGGCGGGGGTTTATAAATAATGAACCGTTGAAATGATTAACAAGAGACCGTGACTGAATATTAACTACATTGGATCCATCAGAACACAGCTTATTCACTCCATTTCTTGTAGGCTAAAGTTTTTTTGTACATGCAAGGTTTCCACCAGACGGAAAGGATATCCACCTTGGCCGTGGCGGCACACAGAGAGCGTTTTTCTTTGGCTCGTATACTCAAGTGCCGATTTTTCTCAGTGCCCGCCTGAAATGGATTATCCAAGGCCTTGTTTTGCCAAGAGCCCTAGGTGTGGAGAAAACTACACACCATCCTCTTACTGCCTGCCCAGTGGGACACGGCAATTATTTGAGCTCTGGAGGAGTGGGATTCACTTGACTGAATAAACACCTGTGCTTTAAGCTTATTTTTCAATCGAACTGTTTGATTTTATTCATTCTGATTTGTTTAGAAAATAGAAATATATTTTCCTTTCTTTTTTTTAATACTCCAGTAAAGTAAAAGTACCTCAAACCTGTACTTTAAGTACAGTAAGTAAATGTACTTGGTTACTTTCCACCGCGGCTCATTGAACACACTGTTGTTTCGCAGCATCATGGAGCGCTACATCCAGGACCAGATCCCCGGGGCCAAGGTGATCGTGGAGGCCATCGGGGCCAAGCGGGTCGGCGAGGGCTACGAGCAGGAGGACCACAAAGGGACGGACATGACAGTGTACGCCATCGACCCGCTCACCAACAGGGCCATCTCACGCACAGAGCTCAACAAGTGAGTGCATGGGGGGGGGGGGGGGGGGGGGGGGGGGAAACACACGACAGTGTTTGTTTACCAAACGGGCGACATTAGCTCGAGACTTTGGTTGGCATGAAGGAACCGCATCAAACATTGAGCAACCAGAACCGGTTCCATCACACATTGAGCCGTTTCCAGAACCGGTTTGTAACACTGTCAGAGTTGGTTATGTGGACTTCACGTCTGCTATGCAATTTCAATATCGTTTTATTTCTTTTTTTTCCCCTGCTGACATTTGTCCAGCGACATGGAGCTGTCACCGTCCATCGGCTAGTATTTGGATCCGTGCCACCTGAGGGCAATTTATTTTCTGGCACGCGGCCGAAGGGCCTCTCCAACTCCATTTCCATTTCCCAGCACATCCCTGGGCGTACTGTACAGTAGTTGTGACCTTACCTGCCGCGATTGTGAACAGAGCAGCAGCAGCAGCAGCCGCAGCTATGCGCAGTCGGGGGAGCCCATGGGGAACCCTCTTCTAGCTTCCTACAGGTTATTAGCCTACACACTCCACCAGACCCGCTGGTGGCTGCTGCTAGCACACACGTGCCCCGCCCCGGGGCACGTGTGTGCTAGCAGCAGCCACCAGCGGGCTCCGCCAAACTTGGCCAACTCAACTGTCATTGCATATGTATTTATAATTGTATTTTACCGACGGCACGTGTGGGCGCCCGTGGGCCACAAATGCCTCTGGGTCCCAACACAATTACGTTGTCTGCGTCACGCTAGTTAATTCCCTTGGTTTCCACCCGACTGCGCTGATATGCCAGAATGAAGGAGAGGGAGGTGCAATAGAACAGTGGTTCTAAAAAAAAAAGAAGAAATAAAGAAAATAAAAAATACCATTACTGCATCAAAAGTAATCAACAAACTTTTTCACAATATGGAACAGAGTTAATCTACGTGTAATAACTCCTACAATTCCATGTGCTTGTCAGGGTGTGTGTGTGTGTGCGTGCGTGCGTGCGTGTGTGAGTCCCCAGTTCAACTGTGATTATTTTGGGGGGGTCACGGCCTGAAAAGGTTGAGCACCACTGCAATAGAAGAGGGGGAGCTTTGGCTAGGTAGAGAGAGGGGGGGGGGGGGGGGAGACAAGGGGGTGGTGTATTTCCACCAATCCATCATCCCCTGACGTGCCACCGGCCTGAAGGTTGTTCCACCCGTCTGGTGGGATGCCAGCAGCAGCACATACATTGCATTGCCCTCCCCGCCATGCTGCAGCTTCCAGCATATTATCGCCACAGTTGGGCAGAAGCTGTTTTTCCCGGCTCTGAAAATTCACACCCATACTTAATAATACTACAGTCACATAAAGGCATCGGAAATAGCAGATGCACAAGTTTATATTTTCCAGCTTGTAGATCTGCTACTTTTGATGCTTTTGAGTTTTGAATCTTGAAAAGTAACAATTTTGGACATATGAGGTTTCTACCCGATAGAGGTGATATGCTGTAGACCTCGTCTCTGCGGCCGCGTGACCACGCAGCCGATGCCATGACCACTTGAGGATATTAAAGCGCTTCATTGGATGAAGGAAAATAACACCATAGGCATCCTGAGGTAAAGGCAGACAGCAAGGAAGCTCCGCTGGATTTGAGGCCAAATAGACCGACTAGATAGACCCACTATCAGCATGCGGTTCTAATGAATGGCCCAGCAGATGTCACTATTTGCCTTCCTGCTGGCTGCAGAAACATTAGCACTCCATCCAAGTGAATGAGGTTTTATTTTTTTATTATTTCAATGACTAGATGGCCGCTACACAGTGCTCATGTCTAGAGTGATTGCCATATATGGAGATCTGTGTATCTATCTGTCAGTCCTTGTCCCTTTTATGGGCATACATCGAGATCCCTCATGTCATTAGTATATGGCCATATCTGGGCCCTTTTGACAGTGCCGGTACTAGTTGTCAAGTGGCCCTATGCAAGATATTTTATGTGGCCCCCCACGTACTGCCACACCGGGGGCGGGGGGGGGGGGGGGGGGGGGGTCGCTAGCCATTACAAATGGCTATGATTGCCTTCCAAAGTTTGCGGGCCCTGGGTAGACAACCCAGTCTGGCGGAGATATGCGCCGAGTAAGAGCGCACCGTTGAAGTTAAGGCAATCAATTGTACATGGTGCAGCCCTTCAGTAACTGTTGTCTTGCCTTTATTTCGCATACGTCGCTGCAGGAATTATGGAGTACTTCTTCTACCAGCAGTGCCCAAAACAACATAAAGGACATCACTCAGCGGGAAACATCCCCTACTGAGTACTAGTTCAGTCTCTTAATTCCCAGCTTAGTTTTGAAACGATATACCTTTCTCAGCCACCTTTCTCGCTCTCCTTCGGTCATGTCTCCATCTCCCTGACACCTCTCTCTATCTCCCTGACACCTCTCTCTATCTCCCTGACATCTCTCTCTCTCTCTCTCTCTGACACCTCTCTCTCTCTCTCTCTCTCTCTCTCTCTCTCTCTCTCTCTCTCTCTCTCTCTCTCTCTCTCTCCCTGTCCCTCCGTCCCTCCCTCCCTGTCCTCCTTTCATCTCTATCTCCCTCTGCTTCTCTTTCTCTCTCCTGCTCTCATCATCTCTCTCCCCCTCTATTATTTCGCTCTGCCGCCCATATTCCTCTCCCCCTCCTTCCCCTGCCTCTCTGTCTCTCTCTCTCTCTCTCTCTCTCTCTCTCTGTCTGTCTGTCCCACTCTCATCTCTCCATGCTCTTAAAACATGAATGATACTCCCCATCCCCTTTAAATCAGGCACCGCTACAGACAGTCAAGAGCTGAGCTTGACTGTAACACCAGTCTCTCCCCACCCTCCCCCCTTATTAGAACGCCTTCTGTTTTATTCATCTTGTTAAGAAGCCTGCATGCGTCATAAAATAGGAGAAAGACAGAAATGAAAAAGGGGGCCCCTTTTGAGCCGGAGCATCGTCCTTATAAAAAAAAGAAGAAAAGTCACTTTCTGAGACAGCTGCCATTAATTTTGAAAAGCGGCTTCGTAATGTCGCTGACTTTTTAATAAGAATCCCGCTGCTTTGCTATTGCTGGGGAGGAAAGTAGCAATGAGAAAGCACTGCGAAGCAGAACCCCCGGCCCGCAACACTCATAAAAGTCTCAAGGTGCACTAGCTGCTCAACAATGACATGAAAGTGAGAAAACGACACAATAAATGTCCCTTTCACATTTTTGACCGCTTGCTGATAATGTCCTTTGAGTTTGAGTTTATTTAGGATACCCATTGTCCACAAGCTCACAACACGTCACACCGGGGCATGTTGTGTGCTCGTACATCTGCTATTGTCAGTCATTTGGGCATCTAGTTTGTCTTGGGTTTCGAGCAAAAACGTGTGGGAACCACTGACTTGGACCGTAGGACCATTGGACCACAAGTCCAGGGGACTGAATGTCTGACTGCAGTTTGTGATGTTTACACTTTTGATCAATCAATCAATCAATCAATCCAGACTGGATTACCAGCCAAAGTGCCTGGACCACTGAGCCATGGCCCAGGCCAGCTTAATGAGTATTATTCAAATGTTATCGTCTTTTTTTTTCATGTCCAATGTATTTGTATTTAGTTCATACAGTTAACATAACTATTATTAAAGGCATTTGAAATTAAATAAATGTCCCTCCTCGCCGCATCGTCACAGTTGCCCATCCCTGTCCTCTAGGTTCCTGGAGGGCAATCTCCTGGACATCAACAAGGAGTTCCAGGAGTTCATGGGCGCCGAGGGCCGCGTCAAGGAGGTGCGTGACCTGGGCGTGGTGGCCAGCGTGAAGAAGGCGGCGCAGGCCGTGGGCTACACGGAGGGTGCGCTGCTCGCCCTCGCCATCATCATCATCCTCTGCTGCATCCCCGCCATTCTCATCGTCATGGTCACCTACAAACAGTGAGTGTTTGGCTGTGCATGCAGTCAGTGTTGATTTTGACGGCACATATTTTTATTTGGTTTTATTTGTAGTCTTTTTAGTTTTTTTCTTTTTTTAATGACGGCTTATTTGGCTCCTAGTCGGGACCTAGTCCTGATTGGCTGCCACACTCACTGCTGTATTGGTTACTCGGGTTACATGACCAGGAAACGGGTAACAGGAAGCAGGTAACATAAATCTTTAGAGACACCCAATGTTATGTAACGTAATGTTATGATTGAGACCAGCCGGTTGAGAGGAGCGTTCGTTACTAAATAAAGAAACCAGCGCTTCTTTCACCTGACAAATATCACTATGTGATATTTTGTTTTATTTTTTAAATGAAATTCTCTGCAGTAGAGAGGGATATGATATGAATATTAATGAAGCACACTTTAGTCCTGAAGTTTGGTTGAGTTAATTTCCCTCTCCTAGCTAAATATAAGCGCCTAATTAAGCATGCGTGCATCTTGTAGTTCATAACTTTGATGATTCCTGCTGAACGCATGGATTAAAGTTCTTAGTCTCCACGACTTGTTTCAGTAATTTTCAGATTAAACGGGTCAAACTAGCAGCAAGAACTAACGTTCAATGTTCAGAAGTATATTCCATAAAACTTCCAATGGTCTCGGATATTTCATATTTAAAAGCAAAGGTTAAAGCCTCAATCTGCAATCTCTTCAACTGCTCAACAGCAAGAACACATGGTTTAGAAGGATGTTACAGTAGGCAATGCATCAACAACATATTTATTTAACCTTTATTTAACCAGTAAAAACCACATTGAGACTGAAGTCTCTTTTACAAGTGTGAACTGGCCAAGATAAGAGGCAAAAGAAGTGACACAGCTCTGCCAATAACAATAAATACACGACAAAAAAACAGGACAAACATACAATGCTCATAAATACAGTACCCACTACCGAAGAAGCTCAAAGGGAGAACAGGAACGTCTAGTAACGCAACCAATAAAGACTAATGCATAAAAACACAATCCAGGTCTAGTTAGTCGTGGGCGTGTACACGAAACGAGCACCCGCACGACAATTTCATGGGGCCGTGCCCACGTAAATATGCTTGTGTTGTAGCCCCTCAACTTCTCTGCCAGCACAAAAAAAAACACAGGCCTCTCATTGGAAATGAATTGCTAGGCGCGTTAATCGCTGCTCATCTGAAAAGACCTTTAGAATATAGAGATAGGAGGTTTCTGTCTGACAGCGAAGATGTGATGCAGCGCTAGTGTCGAAGCCTGACACCTTTCATGCTGTTTCACAACTCACAGATTGGGACTTAATAGCCTAGACAAAAAAAAGAAAAAAAAAATCAGCCGTGACTGATTTGTTTTTGCTTGAATCCCTGTGACCGATTGTGGAGATGGCCCGCTGGGTTTGGGCAAGCATAACCACAAATAATTGTCATGTGTTGATACTGAAGAAATCTCTCTCTCTGTCTGTCTCTCTCTCTCTCTCTCTCATTATCCATGCTGACTGCTGGGCTAATCTCTGCCCTATGAAAGCACATGAACAAATATCCATGAGATGCCACAGTGCATCATCGTTTAACCAGGTTCTGGTCACAAAAACACACACAGCGACGCTTTACATATGAGCCGTGAATAAAGCTTGTTTTCAGCAAAAACGCAATTTTGAAAAAGAATGGTTTTAAGATTTCGCCTAACATTGAAGTCAACGAGGGTGAACATTGACGGACGGACGGACCATTTCTGGTTTACCTCCTAGCAACGGAGACGGTAGTGAAGAACGATCTCAAACTGAATCAATAGATATCAATAAAAGACGAGAATCTCGTCTCTGGCACAGAATGAGTTTTAATGGAGTTACATTGATGAGTCCGACAACTTAACGTTTATCTCTAAACTAAACTTTGGGATATATAAGCTACACAATCCCGCTGAATGTTACATAAAAGTCAATATTTATTCACAGCAGATGGGTGGAGTGTTTGTCTAGTGCAAGAACACAGACACTGCAGATGGCACGCCACTTTCTGGCTAAATTAGACCTAACACAGACTGTCTCAGCAGACGGTGGCGGCCCTGAGGTGATACTTCCTACGGGGAGGGAGAGGCACAGTATACCACTGGGTCACTGGGAAGAAAAGGAGTTTATTTCATGTATTGTAGGAATTGTATTTTCACAGAAACTAATTTGCTTAAGTCATTTACTGCTGGAGTAAATACATAAATAATTCATGCCCTGCCAGCGTTTTGTTTTGTTTTTCCTTGCCTTTTAAGTAGTCACGGAATATTTATGTCCAGTACGATCGATCGTTGCTAAACACAGAGGTTTAAATGTCATCACGACCATCCTTTCAATAGTTAGGGTCTCTGCAAAAAGTGGAATTCCAAGAAGGGCAAAATACGTTTCTTTTGGGGAAATGAAACGGGGACAGAGATTTTGCGATCACATGGTTTCTCTGTTCATAATGGTGACGTTATGTTATGTTGGTGAAGAGCGCCATCTAGGGCAAACACTGAAAACAGAAGCAGGAATTTGCATGTAGCCTGTGGTCATCACTTGTTAGTGTTGGAATACTCTTAATTATGTTTTATTAAATCTTTAAGAGCAGAGACTTTAAACAATCTAAGACAGAGTTATCAAAGTCTCTCGGGTATCTGAATAATTTAAAAAGCAATTATATGAACATGAATAATTAACATTTTGTGGTGTGTTTATCAAAAGGACACCTAACTATAAATACTCTCCCAGCATTTAAACTGACTTAAATGAAAGGCTCAATTATCTTTGAGCCACATCCTAATCCCTAATTAAAGAATTTTTTTTCACACACTTTGTTTTGTTATAGATAAATTAGGAACAAATTGCATGGCAGAGGAACATTGCATAATGCATGTTTGCTAATTGTTCTCTTTCTTTCTCTCTCTCTTGCTGCTTCTGCTGCCTCCATCAGGTTCAAAGAGTAAGTACAATAACTATTCATGTATGATGATGATGATTCCTTAATTTGTGCGTGCGTGCGTGCGTGCGTGCGTGCGTGCGTGCGTGCGTGCGTGCGTGCGTGCAGGGCAGGTTTTCCACAACTTCACTTTCCATGACATAATGTAAGGATGAACAACATTGTTGCTGTTGGATCGAAACCTTTTATGCCCAAACGTGTTACGAGGATGGGGGAAAAAAGGAAGAAACAGAGGGTTAAGGGATCA
Organism: Electrona antarctica; assembly: GCF_951216825.1. NCBI lineage: Eukaryota > Metazoa > Chordata > Actinopteri > Myctophiformes > Myctophidae > Electrona > Electrona antarctica. The sequence continues at coordinate 18,790,959 of NC_136791.1, forward strand.
TAGATTTGAGGGAACATAAGGCTAAGGGTCCTAGAACATAAGGCTAGGGCGGCTGTAGCCTCGGAAACCCAGACGTTTTATTTCCTGGAAGAAAGAAGGGCGGCTGTGGCTCAGGAGGTAGAGCAGGTCGTCCAATGATCCCTGGGTCGCCGGTTCGAATCCCGGCTCCTCCTGTCGAAGTGTCCTTGGGCAAGACACTGAACCCTACATTGCCTCCAATGAGTTGGTCGGTGTGAGCTTGCCACCATTGGTGTGTGAATGTGGGAAGTGAGGACGCTGGCGTCGACTGTTCGCCGCTTCACCTCCCAATGTATGAATGAATGAACCATTGTAAAGCGCTTTGGGCACTTGGAAAAGCGCTATACAAATGCAATTCATTAAGGGATCATATCCTTGAGGGAACATAAGGCTACATATGAGGGAACATAAGGCTAAGGGATCATAGAGTTCAGGGAACATAAGGCTAAGGGATCATTTAGTTGAGGGAACATAAGGCTACATATGAGGGAACATAAGGCTAAGGGATCATAGAGTTCAGGGAACATAAGGCTAAGGGATCATATGAGGGAACATAAGGCTAAGGGATCATATGATGGAACATAAGGCTAAGGGATCATAGAGTTCAGGGAACATAAGGCTAAGGGATCATATGATGGAACATAAGGCTAAGGGATCATAGAGTTCAGGGAACATAAGGCTAAGGGATCATATGATGGAACATAAGGCTAAGGGATCATAGAGTTGAGGGAACATAAGGCTAAGGGATCATATGATGGAACATAAGGCTAAGGGATCATAGAGTTGAGGGAACATAAGGCTAAGGGATCATAGAGTTGAGGGAACATAAGGCATGTCATCGCCATGCTGGCTTGTGGTGGACGTTGTTGTCAAATAAAGACAGAGTTAGCCCTGAATGACCATTACAGGTCTGTAACTCTGATAGTGTTCATTTGTACACTCTCAGAGTTACGGGGATCCTTGCAAATAAAACATTTGAGAAGTGTCATATATATTCTGAAGAAAACCTAGAGACTTGACATTCAGTAATATATTTATAATGGTGTGTAGAAAAGAAAACCAAATATTTTCCACGGACAAGGCCAAGGCTTTGCCATTTGTCTGCATGTGTACGGACATATTGATGACCCCTGGATCATAGGGGAACATCGGACTGATCGAATAGAGCTAAGGGAACATAGGACTGAAGGAATAGAGCTAAGGGAACATAGGGTTCTCCTATTGTTTGAGACATGCCCAGAAAATGTACGCTACAGGGTTAATAAGCTAGGTAGCAGCTATTATTATTCTGTTCTGTGCACAAATGTGTTTACAAGCACACTGTAACTCATTCCTTTATTAGCCTACTTGTTATTTATTTATTTAAGAGCCACTCCACTTTCAGTGGAGATCGAATTCACCCAAATCCTCTATTGCCCTGGGGCAGCTTCTGGTTAGGATTCTAATTTGCAAAAAAATATACAAATAAACGGGGAAAAAAAGATTGCACTGCAGACGCTTGTGCGTGATGTGTGCACAAGGTGCATAATGCATAATTCATGTGACTCCCTCTAACCATATATGTAATGACACTATTTCAAAGAGATGGGGACAGTTGTTGTTGTTGTTCTTTTGGTTCTTTTTAGGCGTGTGAAGGTTTTGGGAAATGCTTGATTCAGGCCTAATTAAGCTGCATTCACACTTTTATGTGGTGTCAGGTGTGATAATGCTGTCTCACTGCTGGCACGAAAAACATTTGAAAATGCTAACTGATGAATTGATACCAATTGAAATTACACAGGGTGGCCTTCTGAGTTAGTGTTGAAGTGTCCTTAATTGAGCAAGACACTGAATCCTAGCTCTGACTCCAGAGCGTTAGTCAGTTTTCTTAAACACTCTGCCAGGGCGGCAGGCGCGCTGCTATTCCCATAGACAGAAACATCCATTACTGTAAAAAAGGAGGCAAGGAGGAAAAAAGTATACATCAGAGGACTAATCCATAAGAATGATAGTGTGCTTTATTCTCAAATTGAGTTCTGCCTGAAATTGTTTTCCGTTACTCTCCAAAAAGAAGGCAGTTTTATAATGTTGAAAACCATTCTCCTTCAATATAAATTACCATTTACCATATCTGTAGACGGCGCACTTGGGTAAATTACATATTTTCCGTCTGGCGGAAATACTATTTTACAAAAGCTGGGGTCCTAAGATATTTCCCACCGCAGAGAAATATTCTTTCAACATTATAAAACTGCCTTTGTTTCAGTGAGTAGCTAAATCATTTTTAGAAATTGTTACTACAGTTGGAGACCTCGCACTTTAGTTTCTGTCTATGGGAATAGCACTGCACCTGGCATAGCTTTGGGAGAGAAAATACTCCGGACCAGAGTTACTGTAACTGGACCCCAAACTGCTCCCCGATGAGCAGGTTGGTGTGAGAATGGGTGAACGTAATGACCCCTTTTCCACCAAAATAACTTTGCTTCTGGAACTGGTTCCGTTCTTTACTTTTTATGATGGTTTATATCACATCTGCATCTTCCAACCTGAATAGTGACACGCCCACTATCTGGTTCCCACTTCAGAGCAAGAAGCAGTATTATTTTGCGGGGGGTTCCAGTTCCCACTTCAGAGCAAGAAGCAGTATTATTTTGGGGGGGTTCCAGTTCCGAACCAACTTTTAGGAATCTGAACCAATTAGTTAAAAAATTAGGCGGGAAAAAAAGAATAGAACCGGTTCAACCCCAGTGGAAATGGGCCACTGTCAAGCACCATTTACCTTTATTCTTTTACTACAGGCTGCAGACCGAGTGTGCCAAAACAGCCAGGATTCAGGCGGCCACGGGCATGGGTGTCAGGAAGCCTCCGCCCATGGCCAGGGCCCCGCCTCCGTCCGCCGGACCCGCTGCTCCCACTTCTGCTGCTGCTTCCACCCCCACCCCCACAACGCCCCTCTACGAAGACGTGGGCGACATGTGAGTCAACACTGTCCTCTCATTCATGTTGTTACAGACATTATTCTATCCATTACTTTTTCAATTCATGATGATGATCGAAAAGTGTTTTCTTTTTACAACGTATCGATTAGCAACTATCGTTGCTAATCGAGCTTGCGGCGCTTCGCAACCCGACGCGTTGTGAGCTTACAGATCACATATTTTAACTATTTATGGTTTATCTTTTGTCTCGAAACGTTTTACCTACATGTATTTGTAATTGTATTGCCTCTACTGCCATCATCTGCTTTGGCAATCAGATACCGGATGGCGAGGGTGACACTGGACCCTCACTGTGGAATACAATATCGTGTTTGGTCAAAATATTGTGATATTGTCCATATCGTTCATAGCTGAATGGCTGCTTAAGCAAAGGCTTAAAAATGTAATTTAGATGGCATGTTATGTAGACAGATGCCAGGTTATTATTGACCTGGCATACTATAGTATTTATAGTTTCAATATCCAGATTATTGATTTTCTTTGGATATTCTACTGATGACAGGTTCTTGGATCTATGATCCTAGATGACTATTTCTATGCACTTGATGGTTACCTTGTGTTGTCCTTGCTTACTGGAAGTCGCTCTGGATTAAGAGTGTCTGCTAAATGCCTAAATTGCTGTGGCACTGTCCTCTGGGGAATATTAACTCTCTATCTGCTCTCCAAAGTGCCTTTCACTGGACCTCATCTTGTTTTTTTTTAAATAAGCACAATCACACTCGTGTAGGTGGTAGCTATTGATTTTTGAGACTTTAAATCCAGTTGAGCTTTAGACACAGTGACACCTTGGATCATTGCTTCACACACGCTGCATCGCTCAACGCAATGCTCTTTTTGTCATGTGTGCTGACGCTTGACGCGTGTCTTTCCAATTAGACCTCATGTGTGACTGTCACAACGACCCTCTCTCAAGGTGAGAGCACGCTTTGGCTCATATAAAGAGATCAAGGTTGACTGGGAATCGAAAAGACAAGAGGGGTCTGTCTGACCCATCTGTGGTAACTGGTGCTGCGATTGATTGCTTTTCTGCTATGACAGCGTCGGACAGTAACGAATTACATTCACTTGAATACCTGCACTTGGGTATATTTGTACATTCGTATACTTTCACCCCACTAGCCTACATTTCAAAGACAAATATTGACTTTTTCTAGGAAGGGAAACAAAAAGTACATTATGAATTCACCGCTATTTCACCCCTATTTCAAATATAGTGAGAACAGCAGAACTACAAGCTCATTGTCGTGATGTGATGCATTGTCTCAACTTGCAGATCTGCTATTTTCACTTTAATTGATATTTTTACTAATAAAACTGGTGCTTTAATACAGTACATTGATAATTAGAAAATATACCTTGTAATTTATTCTTTTGAATACTGAGGTATTTTTAAAAGCAATATGTACTCAAGCACACATTTGACTGATCAACCTTCACTTCTAGGGGAGTAATATTGGTATCTATACTCAAGTACTGGGATTGAGACTTTGTCCACCACTAGTGACAGATTGCCTTTCTGCCATGCATCCCCATCAGCGTCATGTCTTGAATGCTTTTCCATTAGCACAATCGAATGAGCAATGAAATGTTTGTTTTTTTACAAGATGGAAGCTAAATTGATCTATCAGTACCGGTGGTGGTAAATGAGGGTCATTTTGATTGAATGCGTTTTAAACCAATACTGCTGCTACTTTAATGGCGAGCTGTAAAGAGGTGGTGATGCAACGTTCACAGTTGTTGTTGATCAATACCAAACGATATGTTACCAACCTTTTTTCCTTTTTCAGAAATAGCAGATCTACAAGCTCACAGCGCGTCACAAAGAGGCATGCTGTGAGCTTGTAGATCTTCCAATTTTGGATAGCCAACCTTTAAATTGATAAAGTGTTTAAAATTATTGTGATGCTATGTTAGCTATACTTTTGCTGGGGACCCCCCAGCTGGACCCCCTCCCAATTAAGGACCTCTGGGGGTCCCCAGCCGGACCCCACTTTGAGAACCACTGAGCGGAGAGGATTTATTTATTTATGTATTTATTTTTTCAAGGAAACCGAAGAGCTTGTTTGTTTGTTTTGGGACTATTTGTCCATGCTGCGCTGAAAACAAGCTGAACCCATAAACGACCCCATCATAGAACACTACCTGATGTTTCCTGCATAGAAAGGGCTTTTGTTTGGGTGTATGCAATTGCAAAGTCTGCGTATGGTTACTCTGTACGTGCGTGCGTGCGTGCGTGCGTGCGTGCGTGCGTGCGTGCGTGCGGGACTGTACGCCGCTACAGTCAGTTTTGTTTTGTAAACAGTTTAGCTTATTATATTTCTGTGTCACAGTTCTCTACTTTCACACCTCTGACATTTTCTTCCTTTTCATCATTCCTCTGTTTCTGCCTTCCATTCCAATGTGTCTTCCCATCTCCTCGTCTCCTCTCTCTCTCTCTGGATTCAGACTGCAGTAAGTACACTAGTAGTCATAGTTATACCACAACACGCTCTATACTGTATACAGTACATTTCACCCAATACAGTATATAGACTTCATCCTGCTGCTCATGTCTTCCTCAGTAGGCTCCACCATGCATCCCCACGCAATATATTAAATACATAGTTCAGAATCCTGTTCATGATTAGTGTCCCACTACAGTCGTATGTCTTTGTCTTTGTTTCTGTGTTAAAGGTATATTCAGTGATTTCACTTAATTCAAATATCACTTATTTTTTCTTATTTTTTGGATAATCCTCCTATACTATAAAGTGTGCTGACCATATAAGGAGTTCCTCCCTGTCCCCAGTGAGCCCCTGGGGTCAAAAAACCCTAGTTTCGGTTTGGGCTTTGGGTGGCAAAGCCTTCATCCAATCAGGATGAGAGGGGCCTTCCTCCAATCATGATCGAGTGGGGGCGGGCCTTGGTGCACGTGCTGTTGGTCTGTTGTACTTCCCTCACTGTAGAGCGTGTGCATGAGCACATCTTGTTACCGGGGTGGACCAGGGTTTTTTCCAAATCACCCAAATCACTGAATGCTCCTTTAAACAGTGTTAGTGGTAGCCTGCTCTGCTTGAACCCATTAAGACCTGATGCCGATTCTACCAATGCCTTCTAAGTAGCTCTCACACTTTCAAGATCTTTCAAAATATTCAATTCATAAATAGCACATGTACCAGCTCGCAGCGCGGTATGATGTGATGCACCTGTGAGCTTGTATTTCTTTGGAATAACCAACTCGAAAATCTAAAATTACACAAATATCTCAAAATGTTACTAATACCTCAACAAGTACAGTACTTGGTAGCTTTGCACCACTGGCTGGTATAACAGATTGTTATGCATTTAGGTCAAGAATACTTGATATAAATAATAGATAAAGTTACTGCTGTTATCTTGGCAGTGCATTGTTCCTTTTAGACAGGTGGTTGTGTCATCGCAGGCGGGCGGAGCCTACAGAAAAGTGTGCTGAATGCGTAGACAGATGTACAGTAGTTGTTGTTATTCTGTTTATCTAAGTGGATAAAGTGTGCTGAATGCGTAGACAAATGGATAAACAGTAGTCCATATTATTCTGTTTATCTAAACATAACACAGGAAAAGGCTTTCTGTCCCCATAACGGAATGGAATGTTTTCTGTACTTAAGATGGGTTTTTTTAACCTGGTTTGCTTGCATAATTTATTAAACAGAGGTATAGGCACATTTTGCACCTACAACTACAAAAGCACTATGTGATGTACTGTACATAGTAATTACAGAGGGGCGTGTCCGTTCCCACAGAGTCATGGCGTAACTCTTTACACATTGTATTTTCGCAACAGCGTGATGATGATAAACACCGTTCACTAAACAAACACGACGTTTGGAATGTGTATTTGACTGCCTTAGGCATAATACTTGACAGGATGCTGTTTCATTTGACTAGAGATGATTGCAAATGCTGTATGTATGGGGAATGTTTGCAAAAAGCTTATAGGCACTCAATAGCTCTTAAAAGAAAGGAAAAAGAGAGAGAGAGAGAAAAGTAGCCATGAGAAAACACATCGGGTAGAGTTCAAGTTCACTCAGTCAAGTTCATTCAAGTTCACACTCCCGTTTTTGTTCGTTGATAGAATTCTCTAAATATAAACCATTCGTTTCTTGATTTGCTTTAGCAGAGCACACTTTTCGCACAAATCGATGCCTAATTATTTCCTCTTTTACACTCGCTGTTGATTTAACCATTCCTACTTAGCAGTAGGACAAAGATAATCACAGATAATCACAATTATTTTTGTCATAATTGTCATGATCGTATCCATGTTGAAAGATGTTCATACATTAAAAAAGCAGAAATCGCAGATCTACAAGCTTGTAGATCAGCTATTTCTGCTATTTTTATAACCTTTTTTTTAAAAAGTATAACATTTATAAAAATGTCAATGTATTGGTATATTTCAGTCATTTGTCATATCTGCCCTGTGCACCTTTTTATTACGAAGCCTAAAAGGCAAACAGAAATTTAATTTCCATTTATAACGTTCCAATTTCCAATGCCAAAAACACAATTTAATCATTATTTATCACAAATAATCGTCAACTTAAATGTGTAATCGTGAAACCTATATAAGACTGAATATAGAGCGCTGAAGTCCTGACGTCACTCACTCATCCCCTGGTTCTGCCTGGTTCACGGAAGTAATTTGTCTATGAAGAATAACATGGAGTCATCTTAAAATCGTTTCATAGAAGCATTGTGGACCAAAAATAAACAAGCTGTCTCTGCGTTATTGTCAGGGAGGTGTCTCTGTATCGTTTGCGACCGTCAGTCACTCATATATGATAGTCTGTTTCTAGCGAAAATGTAACTATTTCAGTAGCAGTAGCAATAGCGTTTTCTCTCAGTCAGTTGATTCTTCATATCCATATGAGTGAAACGGCCGGGATGACATGTTTATTTTTCAAACACAGTTATTATATGAGGCGATCTAAAATCCCCTATGGGGATTACTATGTAAATAAATAGTACATGAACCCGTGGATTTACGCCCTCTACCGATACTGACGTCAGACTTCGGTGCTCTATTATGTGACGCTTAAGAGTCCTGTGAGTGAAGACTGGAATTAAATGGTAGCACAATAGTCGCCCTCGCCTTCCTTCCTTCGCCAGCCAACCCTCTTCCTCCGCTTTCCTCCCCCCTTTTAAACCGTCGACTCTTCCTCCGTTTCAAAGTCTTTTCTTTTTCTTTGTTTTCCACCTCTGTCTCTTTCCCACCCGGGCGTCCATAGGGTTAAAAAGTCTGTCATTGAGGCAGCTGATCGTCAGAGGCATCTTGGCACATTTGCTTGTCGAGCCCTCGCAGCCCGAGGCAACGGAGTGCTGCACGGAAACCCTCCCCGCTCCGAGAGCAACGTGACCTTCCTGACGGACCAACGGCCACTCACCACGCACAACCCCGTCTACGACGACGACGACGGCAACGTCGACGGCCCCCTCGCCGCCTTGCTGCCCGACAGAAAGACGGGCGCCTCCCCCCAGAGTCCCACCCCGCACGGCGGCGGATATGAGGCACTCCAGAGACAGGCTCTCATGGACCCGGCCGAGTGGGAGATGCGGCTGCTCCTGGCGGCTGCGAGGGGAGGCGAGGGGGATGAGGAGCCGGAGGGGGCCGTGGACAAGCTGTCGGTCCGCCAGCAGGCCAAGCAGTTCGAGCAGCAGGCCAGGCAAGACTGGAGCTCCTCCTCTGCCAGGCAGAGCTCCCACGGGGGATCGTCCCACGGGGGTTCGTTCCCTGACGGCGTGGACACGCTGGAGGTCAGCTCGGAGGCCCTGCTCTCCCTCCTGGACTGTCCCTCCTACGGCCCCCTGTCTGCGGGGGGCCGGGTCATCATCACCCAGGAGGACTCCCCTCCCTACCCGGCCTCCCTGAAGCCCACCCCGCCCGTCCTCAGGAGGTTCAGCTCCAGCATCGCCAACTATGTGACGGCGGAGCCTTGTGACGTCACCGTGGAGATCATCCCAGACCCCCCCGACGGTCCCCCACCTCCTCCACCCCCTCATCGGCTTGCGCCACCTCCTCCTGCCTCCCACCTGCCCGTGACCGCGCCCTCCCCTACTCCCCCTCCTCCCACCAAGCGGGTCGCTCCCCCGCCTCCCCCTCCGCTCCCTCCCGCCACTCCTCCCGCAGGGGCTGATCGGGGGGCGCGTCCCCCCGCCGTCCAGTTCGTCCCGACCTCCCTGCCGCCCGCGTCCTCGCTCCGCCCCGTCTCGGCCCGTGCCGCCCGCCCCGCTCTCCCAACGGCCGGCGGCGGCGAAGGCGACGAGCGAGGGGGAGGTGGGAAGAAGAGAGAGCTCAAGGGCATCCAGTTCGTCCCGACCTCCCTGCCGCCCGCGTCCTCGCTCCGCCCCGTCTCGGCCCGTGCCGCCCGCCCCGCTCTCCCAACGGCCGGCGGCGGCGAAGGCGACGAGCGAGGGGGAGGTGGGAAGAAGAGAGAGCTCAAGGGCATCCTGAAGAACATCAAGAACCTCGCAGAGCTGGAGAACGCTGTCGCCAACATGTGCAGTCAAGTGGACAAAAACAACAAGATTCCCAAGTTCGGCAAGACGGCGCAAGTGAGCCAAGAATCAGAGGAGGTCGGGTCGGAACCTCGCGAGGATCAACGGAGCGAAACGCCAATCCCAGCCGACTGCAACCGGCAGAGCCTGACGACGAACGTAGACGCTAACGGGAACGGAATAAAATACGCGAACATGAATGGGAATGGAATGAACCACTTGAACGTGACCGCAGAGGTTGAGAACACCACGAGTGGAATGAAACATCTGAACCTGAATGGGAACATAGAGAAGCACGTGAGCGTGACCGCAGAAGCGGAGCACTGTGGCGTCAGCCAGCCGAACTCCAACGGGCTGAGTGACTCCGTCGCCCACGAACTCAGCGAATACTTTACCTCTCATGAGTCAACTTTGTTCTGACTCACTTCTCGCTTCTTTTTGTGACTCCACTTGGCTCTTTTCCACTGGGAAGAGTTAACCCAGAACCTCCCCATAACCTGAGGCTTTTGCAGAAGCTGTTCTGTGTGTATTATGTTTCCATTATAACCAGAACCCACACACATCATTAAAAAAAACATTTTGAAAATATTGTAGTATTGTAAGTTCTGAGTTCTGGGCTCCCAAAACTCGGGTTTATTTCCAGTTCCTGAGTAGGAGGTCCGATTCCTTAACGGTTCTCTTTAACGATTCCTAGAAGGGGTTCCAAATGGACCCTTACAGGTCTGTAACTCTGAGAGTGTACAAATGGAGTCAAATAGACTCTTACGGGTCCATTTGATTCAGTTTGTACACACTCAGAGTTCTCTTTGGTCCTTGAAATGATAAAGTTTGGGAATCTCCGGTATTGTAATTGTATAATAGATGTGAAGTCCACATAACCAGCTCCGACATTGTGATAAAAAAAGAAAACGGTTCCAGAAACGATTCCAAATGTGTTGGAACCGATTCCGGTTCCTCTGTGTTGGATCTGGTTCCCCTGATTCCGGATCCCAACCCTTCAGAACCTCATCTGAGCAGAGCGTAGTGTATGGAAACAAACCCACAACCTGTGAAATAAGGTTTCACTTACTGTACAGTGGAAAAGAGCCATAATACTCTGTGTCGCTCATGTCTTTCATTTCTTCATGCCTCATTTCAACACCGTGTGTGTGTGTGTCTTTTCTTCATGTTTTGTACACGTAAACTATTGATTTTCTTTCTTCTTTTTTACACAATCAATAGTGTGTTCTACATCTTGGAAGCAAGATGGACATTTTAAGCTATTGATTTTCTATTGGTTTTAGCTTTTCTGTTTTTACTTATCTTGTGACCGTAGTAATTTAAATTGAAATTGCGTATCCTGATCTTAGTCTTGTGTTATAATAGAAAGTTTGTATAAAATATATGATGCTCCTTCTTCTTCTATAGGAATAAATAATCAATTACCTCTGCAATTACATACTTGCTGGTCAAACAGCGTTCAATCAGATACTTATGTCTGTTCTTCGGTTAGCAACTAGGTTATTTAAATTAATAACTCATTCATAATAAGAGATTCATGGTTTACACATTAAACTGCCAAATTCAGGTCGGAGAAGATAATTTAGTGAGCCCAACAAGAGAGCCCAGGGACTTTGTTAACAAATCATATGTTTTCTATTTTCAATTATCTAAAGATGAGATTAATGGTTTACACATAAAACAACCTCATTCATGTTTTCAATTTAAGAAGATAGTCTTTGCTTAGTGACGAGACAAATTTGGGACTCCAGTAGAAGATGCAAATGAAGAGGAAAATGATATGTCTCGTATTATGTAAGGGATTATGCACTGGAAACAGAAAACACACAACTTACTTGCTCCCAGAGCATGGCCCCACTTATACCACAACTACAGTAACTACAAATTCTCCACACACAGTCACGCACGCACGCACGCACGCACGCACGCACGCACGCACGCACGCACGCACGCACGCACGCACGCACGCACGCACGCACACACACACACACACACACACACATCCATGTTTCTCAGTCATTCATTCACCGTAGCTACAGTTAATTAGTGCCTGGTGTCACTTATGAACCAGACTTCCATGAATTAGATGGTACAGTATGGTGGGTGTGCTTTGATATGGTTTGTGAACTAACTCTGCACATCTCCATATGCTCAGATTGAGCCCAATGACCCAAAAACTTGCATTTTTGGGTCATTGGGTCATTACATTGAAAACATTTACACAAGCTTTACACAAGCTTGTGTCAAGTTGTGCGCGGCACTTGTGTGAAAAACGTAGTTTAGGGAAGCAATGGCATAGGTGGTCCATTATGTTTCAGTGCAGTGGTACAGCAGATCATAATATATCGCATACAATCATGACCTTTGTCTCACATTGCAGAATCAACCAATGCTTTCTTTGCTTTGCTTCCTGTGATGCAAGCTTTTTTTTTTTTAATTACCGTTTCTCTGCTGACATGTTGAAAGAAGTATTGAAAGACGCCTACACACGAAATGTAATAATTAATACAGTTTTGCATGCCATGCCATCATCATGAGTTCACGAGAGGAAGAGCATTTGAGGTCAACCGCTGGTTGGAAGAATTGCCTTCTGAAAGTTGTTGCAATAATTCACCTGCTATTGCAAGTTACAATTCAGGCATTTAGAACACACTCTAATCCATCCATTTAGCACACACTCTAATCCATCCAGAGTGACTTTATTGAACTCTAGTCAATAAACAAGGTAAGTAAGTAATCACTTAAATAGAGTGAGAGAACCATGCAGCGACTCAAAGACACCATGAGACCAGGTAAACAATGTGGATCTGTCTAAACAACATTCTATTTAAAACACATTCTGTACATTTGAAAGTAACTATAGCATACCAGGCAAAAAATGAAGTTAGTGTTTGCCTATACAAAAATCTAAATTGTATTCCTCACAAAAGCAAATCTAAGAATAACAAAGACTAGTGAGTAAGTAATGATGTCTGTATAGTAGCCACATCTTGGTTAATCGCCAGCATCAATCGAAAGAAAAGGTATCAAGACGTAGTGAGAGAGTGAAATGCTTTCAATACCATTGGACATTTTATTGAATGTCCAAAGTTTGGGGTTTTGTTTATAATGTTATTATATTTTTGAACTTTAGCAATAATAAAAAAGGGGTCACACACACACACTGAGTGGAAACATTGTTAAATTCTTTAGATCTAGTTCTCACTTTGAGAACCACTGAGGGGTGCTTGAAGGGATTCCACAAAACTGTTGATGTCTACAAGCTCGGCACGACTTGAGCTTGTAGCTCAGGGTTGTAACTAAAAAAAAGGTTGAAAACCACTGCTCTAAATGTTGCATTTGAGTCGATTCATCGGCTGTAGGAATTCATCAGCAGCCTGATGGGCGACTGTGGCTCAAGAGGTAGAGCAGGTCGTCCAATGATCCATGGGTCGGCGGTTCGAATCCCGGCTCCTCCTGTCTACATGTCGAAGTGTCCTTGGGCAAGACACTGAACCCCAAATTGCTCCCGATGTGCTGGTTGGTACCTTGCATGGCTTCCGCCGCAATCGGTGTATGAATGTGTGTGTGAATGGGTGAATGTAATGCACAATCTATGTAAAGCGCCTTGGATAAAGGCGCTATATAAATGCACCATTTACCTGATGTTCAATAGATAGAAAGATGGAGGGTGAAGTACCACCCCCTCCCTTGGGGAGGAGCTGTCTTTTCACATGTCTCCAGTCCTGAAGGTCTAGAACAGGGTTTCCCAAAGTGGGTGCCGTAACGCAAGTCCAGCGGTGCCTCATGATACTCATAATAATTACCGGTAAGATATATTTGGAATTAATCAATGTCACTTCAGTTGAACCACTTAAACCATCTATACTCAATAAGACGGACCAGAGTTAAACTGTACTTTTGGTGAATGCTGGGGTTTAAGTGGTTAAACCCCAACTATATATTATTTTTGGTCTGTCTTAATGGAAACAAATATTCTCTCCAATCCTTCCTCGTGACATACTGTATCTTTGGGGGAAAGATCTACATATTTACGCACCGTTGATATGACAAAAGGTGCTATAAAGTAAGAATGTAATTCAAGGGGTGCCGTGGATGAAAATCTTATTTACAGGGGTGACCTGAGCCCCAAATGTTTGAGAACCACTGCTGTAGAACTACCACTCCTCCCCGGGGGAGCTGTCTTCCCACAAGTCTCCTGACGATCCTCCCAGCATGATGAAGTAGGATACTCACTGCTGAATGATGTTGTGCTGCACTGTGGTACACGATAATTACAGCACAAATCAATCCTTAATCACCTGAGGACCGCTGCTATACCGATGGAGCTGTGGAACCACTGTTTTCCCCTTTAAGCCCCAAATTATGCTGTCACATAATTATGACAGTATAGTATTATTACCAGTAAGACGCCCTGGGGCTGAGAAGCACACATCCGCCTGGGTGACTGCAGACTGCTGGGCGACCACTGTCTCTTTGGCATGGGGGGTCTCCGAGATGTCATGAGGCATGACCATATATGGAGGCGTGATGTCATGAGGCGTGAACATATATGGAGACCTGATGTCACGAGGCGTGACCATATGTGACCAAATTTGACTGAGGGATGCCATTGAATTTTTTTGAATTTTCGTTTTTTCATGTCGTATGAAAGCAGGGAATCATAGCTTCAAATTGACATATTGGTTGTTCAGTTTGACCCACCAGTTTTGGAGATTATAGAGTAATGTCTTGCAGAAAACAGCGAGAAAACAGGCTTGAAAGGTCCACTTCTGTGGTCTCTAACATTACACCTAGCTACATGTTTAAGCATTTATTTCATATTCATGTCGATTTCAGCACTTATTTCAGACATGCTGTAGTATGTGAAGAGTCTGCCTGTGCTATTAACTCATAACTTAAAAAAAAGTTTTTCTCCTCTGGTGAAAAGCTTGAATTTGCACGATGGCAGGCTCTCAGTCAAATCGGGTCACATATGGAGGCGTGGGTGACTATAACCAACTGACTGACGGACGGAAAATGCAGGTTTTCATAGTAAATGCGACCTACGGTCGCTATTATTACTATTATTGCGATGCAGGTCGCATTTACTGTGGAATCTTGCATTTCCCGTCAGTGTGTCACACCAGGCAAGCCCCCAGGTCATTGTGACATCACTGTGACATCAGCCACCATATTTGGTGCCCAGGTCATCGTGACATCACCTGACATCAGCCCCCATATATGGTGCCCAGGTCATCGTGACATCACTGACATCAGGGATGGATATACCCTGATGTCATAGTAAATGCGACCTGCTGTCGCAGTTCAGCCCATACTGGAGATCCCTGATGCCATCAATATTGGCCAGCAACTGACCTCAGACCTCAGATCTCCATATATGGATATATGTCAGAACCTGTTCTGTATTCCATATGTTGATCCTTCCCCATCCATCCTTCCTTTCCGATGTCTCCCTTTTGACTGATACCTGTCCATTCAAACCCTAGACGGGCCTGCCCCAAAGTTATTAGTGCAGCCGCGCCCGGCAGCCGGCGAAAACTAGAGTTCTCAACAGGCCCACCTGTCCATTCAAACTCTAGACGCGCCTGCCCTAAAGTTATTAGTGCAGCCGCAGCTGGCAAACATAATAGAGTTCTTAACAGGCCCGGAAATTAAGGCCCGGCCCTACCTGGGCCCTCATCAAACCCTGTACACTCAAGAGAATGTCCCCATTACCACCCTTAGATCTCTATAAACTGTGGAGCTGACCTGTTCTGACATTCAAGAAGAAAGCGAGAGCAAAGCACTCAGTTGAATAATTCCACGTAATGGTGTAACGGGTGCACGGTTCAGGAAGACACACTGTGAGAATAAATACCAGCACTCACGTTGTGTCCTTTTAGGATTCTTGTTTTATTTTTCGTTTTCCCCCAGCAGGCAACAAACAGACAGATGGACGTTTCGGCAAAAATGTTGCTATTCAGATTTAGAGTTGAAGAAGGCCACACGGCCGAAACGTCCATCTGTCTGTTTGTTGCCTGCTGGGGGAAAACGAAAAATAAAACAAGAATCCTAAAAGGACACAACGTGAGTGCTGGTATTTATTCTCACACTGTTCTGACATTCCACATGTTGATATGGCCTCATCAAGCCCTGTACACTCAAGACACGCTCCATATATGGCCAGTACAGAATTCATTCCAAGTTGATCTGACCCCCCCCATGCCAAAGTTCCAGCGCTCGCCCAGCAGTCTGCTGTCAACGAGGCGGATGCGTGCACGCGACCTCGGTCGCTTCTCACCCTCAGGTGTCTTACTGGTAACTATTATTATTATTTTCAACTGGTGTGTCACAACTTCTTGGAGTTCTTCACTTTTTAAAATTAGTTATAAGCGAGCAACGCGGTCAGAGTCAAGTATACGTTAGCTATTACCAGTGATGGAAAAGGTACTGACATTTTACTAAGTAAAAGTATCAATCATCATCATCATCATCATCATTTTTCTACCGCGGTCGAGATCATGGATTTCACAATATCACGCCAGACTTTCCCGTCATTGCCATCCCCAGTTCCTGCTTACTGATGCATGTGTCCTTCTGGATCGGACTAGTACATAAACACGGGGAAGGTTGCCGTATATTAGAGAAGTCGATGGGTGGCTCTTCCAAGAGAGATTTTGCGCTCTCATTAGAAGGCGGGTGTAAATGCCATACAGCCAGTGTCAATACTGCAATATAGAAATACTTTGTTAACTCTTTGAGAGTTTCAAGGATTTCTATATAGTAGGTAGACTTCTCTATGGCATAATCCCGTTTTTGAATGATTTATTGAAAATTCTGTGTGACAACGAAAGACCTTCAGAGAAAGCTTGACTTGTCTGCTTCCAGGAAAAAAATGAACTGAGTTGATAAAATGTTTAGTTTTTGTGTTGGAAGCCATTTAAAAGAGCCTGCATTTACACTGGGTAGTGTTTCTAGGACAACACAAAAAGTTATGCCCGGTTGAAGTTTTATTTTCTAAATAACTTTTTTTCTGCTGGGCGTACATAGCCATGCAATATCTCATTTTAAAGGGTGAGTTGTAGAGTTTCTCACATGTACCACTGTAGATATTTTGCCATCTATAAATAGCATGGTCAGTCATGATCAATCTGACCTATCCAGCTAAAAGTCCCTATAGCTCTGAATTGGAACATCATATAAACTCAATTCTTTTTTGGGGTAAAATTAGACATTCTAACGCACATTTTGATATATACCATGTTTACATAGTCTTACCAGTACCTTGTCTATTCATGCATGTATCTCAAAAACCTATTATGAAGAAACACAGTTTTGATAAAAAACACATCCAAGGACATTGTTTTGATATGACTTGGTGCCCATGAAATCTATCAAAATATAGACTTGAATGTATACTGTATTATAAAAAAGAAATTGAGTTATTACCATCTACCGTT
Organism: Electrona antarctica; assembly: GCF_951216825.1. Classification (NCBI taxonomy): domain Eukaryota; kingdom Metazoa; phylum Chordata; class Actinopteri; order Myctophiformes; family Myctophidae; genus Electrona; species Electrona antarctica. The sequence continues at coordinate 18,807,913 of NC_136791.1, forward strand.
GCAGAGTAAATCACAGTTGAAACTCGCTTAGTCATATACAATAAACCTCACAATAGTGAACAAAATAGCCATGACAGGTCTAACTCATTGTAAAAGCGTCTTTTATTTTTTATGACTACTAACATAATAAAATTATAATAAATATTACAGAAAATAAATACCTACATACAAAACAGTTGTCCCCAAACTCCCCAGTGTCCCCAAACCACTGCATTCCAGTTGTTCTTGACGGTGTGTGTGTGTGTGTAGGCTAAATAATAATAATAAAAAATAAAAAAACTGCCCCCCTGAAATGAATGAATCCGGTTCAGTGTCGGAGAACTCCATCGCAGTCTTGACTCTTCGTCTTCATCATCCTCCTCCTCATCTGATGTCAGTTCGAAATATATAAAAAATAAACATTTAGCTGTTGTCAGTGCACGCTACTATTACATGGTGTTTGTAGCTGGCTGCTAGTATCACGATAAAATAATAGGCGACGTTAGAATGACACCAATGAGTGCTCGCAGGTATAATATCCAGCACCATCGTGTCGCCACATTCCACTGGCTGTTGGCTAGTTGCTAGCAAACACTGCAGAAATGGTACTGGCTATTGGCCGGGGGGGGGGACGTAGGCTATCTGACATCATCGTCATCATCATCATCATCACACGGTGACACACTAAACAATGTAAAATCATGATTGTATACAATACAATGAATGAGATTATCATGCAAGCTCATATAACTCATGGACAAAAGAAATCTACAAGCTCACAACGCGTCGCGCATGTGACCTGTTTGAGCTTGTAGAGCTGGCTGCTAGTATCACGATAAAATAATAGGCGACGTTAGAATGACACCAATGAGTGCTCGCGGGTATAATATCCAGCACCATCGCGTCGCCACATTCCACTGGCTGTTGGCTAGTTGCTAGCAAACACTGCAGAAATGGTACTGGCTATTGGCCGGGGGGGGGGGGGGGGGGGGGGGGGGGGACGTAGGCTATCTGACATCATCGTCATCATCATCATCACACGGTGACACACTAAACAATGTAAAATCATGATTGTATACAATACAATGAATGCGATTATCATGCAAGCTCATATAACTCATGGACAAAATAAATCTACAAGCTCACAACGCGTCGCGCATGTGACCTGTTTGAGCTTGTAGATCATCATGTTTGTTCTCCATCTTTGTAGACAGTAAAAGGTGCTGGCTAATGGCTGGAGGGGGGGTTAGTGTCGGTCGGTGCAGTACAAATGTATCGTAGCAGGCATGCAGCCATGCACGCATGGCAGTACAATTATTTTATATTGTAGCGTGCCATATAGGCGATCTGATCTGAAGAGTAATGTTCGCTCCTTTTATTTACTGTCTACAAATACGGAGAACAAACATGCATCGTTTACTGAAGCAACGCGTGGTTATGCGCGACGCGTTGTGAGCTTGTAGATTTCCTTTGTCCATGATTTCTGATCACTATAGAAGGGCATTTTCTACAATAAGATTACCTCAAAACATTCCGGGTTGATCGTCTTCTTTCAATGGTTTCCCGGTATGGCTCATCGGACGACGATGAGGAGACAATGAGTGGTAGTGGCCGGTCGCCGCTCCGGTTCTAAGCCCAGCCACCGGTCCCAGCGACCGGGCTGGTGGGGACTGGAGAAGGCGACTGGGACGCGTATGGATCAATACTACTACCACAAAACTCGCTCAAATAAATATTACTGCTTTCAACTTTTTCTGATAGAAAACGGGCTGAACACTGAAAACTATGAAAACTCCCTCCGCCCCCACTGTTTACTGGGGGGTGGGATCCACTTCCAATGGCAAAGCGTACACGTGTGTCACGTGACACGGGTTTTCTGGGAAATGTAGTTGATATTTATGCTCAATACTCTATACAGAGGTGCGGACCGAATTAATCTATTGGTATTAGTAAAAAAAGAGAACTACGGAAAATCACGTACAAGTCAGACCGGACTAATGCATAACTCCACGTGTTTTCCAGTAGTTGTCTGTCTAAGGGTTAATGTAAAAGTCCGGAATTCAAAATATATTTGAGTAAACAAAATGTACCAAATTTAAAAGCACTCATTGTGCAGAATGTCCCATTTCAAGTTTTCAAATGTTTATAGGGTGGTTCATGAATGTTTTGTAATTATAATCAAAAACTTCAAAGTAACTATCAACTAAAGTTTTCAAATAAATAAATGTAGACCACGCTGTGCTCTGAATGGTCAAAGACCATGGCTTTATTTTACAGCAGCTTTTAAAAGCTGTATCAAAGATGAGCTCTAGGGAGAGAACAGGCATGCTTTTTTAAAAAATTTCTAGCTTCTGGAAGCTGATAAAAGTTAAAAAGGTGATTTGCATAGATATTACATTGAAATAAAAAGCAAATTCATTAATTAGCTTTTCTTGGTGCAAATGGGGCTTGCGGCAGCCCTTGGGCCAGTGGGCCTTATAGCCCACCTCCCTGTCCTGGCCCAGACAGATCAGTAATGTTTGATTCATCCTGCTTTCTCCCCTGCGGCCTGTTGTCAGATCGAACCTCTCATCTGCTAATGCTGCATTCTGTGTTCTCCGTCCGTGCGTGGCCAGCGTACGGTTTCCCCTGGTGAAAGGCCAAGCCAAGCTCACATGCGGTTTGCTCTATAAACCTAAAAGGGAACCGTCAGGCGCTGATGGTTATTCTTCATTTTCTTAACCCCCTGCAATGCCATTGATTTGAGGCCAGGCCATTTTAATTGCTCCCCTTTTTCTCCAGTGACATTTTGAACCTGGTGTCAAGATTAACATTTTGAAAAAGGCAGTTTATTTGTAATGCTGCGTTCAACGCTGGCTGCTGCAAAACTACATAGGCCAGCGGTCAGTGCAGTCAGCGTGTTTAACTTAAGTAAGTGAGGGAAAGTGTCGCTTTACAACGCTTAGCAATTCTTTGAGAGCTTGTGGAGCTGCTATTTTCAAATGGTCATGATGTTTTGTAATAATGTTTTGCCTAACTAATTACTAAATGTAGGTGAGTATAAGTAAAAGTATTGAAAATCGGAAATACTCCAGTAAAGTAAAAGAATTCCTCAACATTGTAAATGCAGTACTTGAGTAAATGTACTTAGTTACTTTCCACCACTTTTTAACCCAAGCCTTTCCATTCATTACTATAGGCCTATGGAGTGTTTGTTCAATTACAGGGGTCTCCCCGTCTCTCCCATTACTTTCCTGAACAGAAAAGGAGGCTTATCAATTTCATCCAACCATGAGAGAGAACCGATTCATCATCTTCAATTTTCCTAGTGTTCAATTTTTTCATTGTTTGTTTTGTCTCATCACGTCCAATTTCACTTGGAAATTGGAAAACGTATTGTTTTCTGTTTGCTCCAGTAACAAGCTAGAGAGACAGAGGGGGCCTTTTACTGAGCATGAAGTACTCTAGTCTGTGGTAATGATTACCCTGAGAATATAGAACTAAATTATTTAACATTTGTTTTATTCGGAACAAAACAAGATCACTTACACCTGCTTTATACAGGTCTCTGTCGAGTGGAAACCTCATATGTCCAAAACTGTTACATTTCAGGATTTAAATTCAAAAATAGCAAAAGTAGCAGATCTGCAAGCTCAACGTGTGGATCTGCTACTTTTGCTGCTAGCTGTGTGGCGCTGTAGTGTGATCAAATAGGGCGTTCATTTACAAAGAAAAGAGAAACAATGAAGTTAGTTTGTCGACATATGAGGTTTCTGCCCGACAGCAACGACTAAGCTTTAGCATCATAGCACCATGATGTAAAATATATAGTGTACAAATTGTGATAAATGAGGATACACTGTCAATCTTTCATTGATTTTAGTGTGTGTGTGTGTGTGTGTGTGTGTGTGTGTGTGTGTGTGTGTGTGTGTGTGTGTGTGTGTGTGTGTGTGTGTGTGTGTGTGTGTGTGTGTGTGTGTGTGTGTGTGTGTGTGTGTGTGTGTGGGCTCATCCATTTCAGTGAAGTCAGTAATTGGTTTCATTGTAATTGGTTGTCCAATGTCCATCCCATCACCCCCTGGTGGGCCAACCTACCCATGGACGGTGTCCACTGGAGACCTTGTATGTTCCGTGAAAATGCAACGACAAAAAAGTACCTGTGTTATACAGTATAGACGAATCCACGGCAGGGTGCCTTGGGCGCAGCCATTACTGAGGTGTACCATTAAGTGCAGCTTTACACCTCAGCACTGATTAGCTACACCTGGCCCACAGGGCACTGCTCCATGGATTTGTCTATAGTGGATCCAATGTAGTTGTTAATTTAGGTCGCATTCACACCCGAAAGCTTTACTGCGATTAAAACAAATCCTGCTGCACATTGTCCGGAAAGTGCGCTTCGTTTGGCAGGTGTGAATTAAGGCTCAATCGAATCCTAATGCGCACCAAAGAACCCCATTCTACTCCGCCCAAAAAAACGGGGTTTCACTTCGCTTCAAAACTCACTGCAGGTGTGAATGCAATCGCATTAAACATAGGGAGTGAGTGTACCATTGTGGGATGACGAAGTTGGTATTTGGCACACGAGAAGGAAGGAGAAGGCATTATTACGCAGCGACGCGTAAAGATGTCCCTGTCCCGTGGACACACGTGGTCTACCGTCTAATGACGAGATAGAAGCCCAGTATGGCCAGACCATCATAGGCTTAAATGCTGAAGGTTACACACACGAACAATGCAGTATAAAGGATATAGCAAGAGAATGGAGCCGATTAGGTTCCATTGCACATTTGCACAGTGTTGCAGTTTGCATAAAGTGTTTGCGCTCGTAGTACAGAGTTAGATAAAAGTGGTATGTGTGCTTGTGTAGACAGTATGGCTACTCCTATTAACCTACCAGGTTAATGTAATGTATGTAGGCTTTAGTAGGGTAGCCGCTACTAAACAAGGTGGTAAAGTTGTAGACATCTGCACGCACGCACGCACGCACGCACGCACGCACGCACGCACGCACGCACGCGTCCAGTCCCCGACGATACACACTGCAACCGTACATTACCATCAGTTTAAAGTCCTAACTATTACTCTTAGTATATATTCTTTTAACACACATATTTCACTGCTGCGTTTCCAATTGCTGCGGATGACAAGCTAGCGCAGGGTGAAGGCAAACGCAGCAAATTAAATATGCAAGAATGATGCAACTTCTCTGCCTATTCGCATCGAGTCTACCGAATTAGAGGCGTGAATACGACCTTAGTCACAAGCTCTTGTTAATACTTTTCATTGCTTTCACTTTCTGAAATTTCTCAAAATGTACAATGTGTGGCCATTCAACGCAACGTGACTTCGTGGATCGACTATTTGCATTGCCTTTTGTACCGTCACTGTCAAAGGATAAAGTAGGGCATTCATTTACAAAAAACTAAAATGTACATACAAAATTAAATATGGGAAGATACAAGGTTCTCTGCCTGACAACAACAACGGCGAGGTGCCTGTCTGTGCAACTCGGTCCCATTTGTCTTACAGCGGCTGGTAGAAAGTGCATAGCCCAGCCGGAGGGCCCAGGTCGTCAATCAAGACCCCCACCGCTACTCCCTCCCCATCGCCCACCACTTAGCAGCCGCGGCAGGATTGGAGTGGTGGTCTAGTGGTCATACATGTACATGGGGGGGGCTCTCTGCCCTGTGCGGCTGCTCCGTGGCCCATAATAACGGATTAGACCTCCAGAGGGAAGCTCACATCATTGCTTGGTCGTATATCTCTGTCTCTGTTGGGTGGAAACCTCATATGTCCTCATATGTTCAAAAGCAGCAGATCGATCAGCATGAATTTGCACCGCTTTTCGTGCTAGCAGATCTGCTATTTTGTATGCTTTTGTGTGACGTTGTAGTATGATTAAGTTAGGTCATTAAAATATGGAGATGAGAGCTTTCTGCCCGACAGCGACGATGCATCTGAATGTGAGATGAGGTTACAGGTGTACTTGTAACTACAAACGTGTCCAACGAGGCGACGACTCAGAGCACAAACAAACAGACAACTCTGAACTCTCCAATTTGAAATTAGCAATGAACACAGCTGCTCAGGTCCAACTAATTAACGACTCTCTCTCTTTGCGTCATGACATCACTGAGAAATTGAGAATAGAAGGGATCTATTGGATTTGGACCTAAATAAACAACCACAATAACATGACTAATCATCCATCTCATAGTACATTTACAGTCACTTACTTGACTTTGACTTTGACCTGACTTTTCTTTTTTTCAACTTTTCTTTTTTTTACGCAATTCCCACAGGGCCCTGCAGGCTTCGGGCCCTGACGCTTAAGCTCCGCCTAGTTCCATTGTTAGTCCGGCTCTGGGTGTACACCGGTGAACCCAGACGCGGCGGGCCAGGCCGCTCCATTAAGACGCTATAGCTCTTCATTGGCTTGTACTGTATGAATGAATGCATGCAGTGTCATTAGAACAACATGGCCCGGTGTTTTGGTTGTTTAGGGCAGTGGTGTTCCAATCGGAAAGGAAGAAGGAAAATGCTAATCAAATCCAGATGGTGGAAACCAACACAATAGGCTACGTTGTAAGCTTTGTAAACATTAGGAAAATTGCAAAAATATAATCGTCCGGGTGAAAATCACCCATGTTTAGTTTTCTAGGGTTAAAGACATTTTGCCAGGTTATTTCGGGGTATGGGAAAGTTTGAGCTCTCCCGTTTAAGGTGACTTGTGTGAGTTTTATGAGATTTACTTATAATGTGCCCTCCATTCAGGTAAAAAAGGGTGGAAGTGCTTGTTTTTGTACGTTAATGGCACATTGTGCAGCCTGAAACAACTCAGCATTGTTGTCCGATAAGAACTTTGCCGCAGTCAGTCAGTAATGTGTTCCTGAATTGTTGGTGTGGCCCCGATGTTGTCAAGAGAGAAATGACTGTTGATACGTCTATACAAACACTGTGATTACTTTCCCCCGTTCTCCCTAAGCTAGCATTTTTCTGTTTGGATGAGATAATAGAAAAGAAATAGCCTTCCCCAAATGATAAAAAATAAAATAAAAAAGTGACCTTGAGCAGTTTCTTGAAAATGAAACGCCAGTAGTTTTTTTTATATATATATACATTATGACAGGGAGTATAAGTAAAAGTGAAATGTCATTGGTCAGCAGAATATATATAGATTATTACTGTAGGAATTGTTGTTGTCAATCCATTCATTATATTGTTTTGTTTGTTTTTCTCTCCCCGGCCGTCACACAGGAGGCGAGGCTATGGCAGACCGGTAAGCTCTCTTATTGTCATTTTATTGTATTGTTGTTATTGTTTGTATAATCTCTGCTGTCGGGGCAGAAACCTCATATGTCCATATGATATTAAAACAAATGTTTTATGCCCTACTTTGACAACAGTGTCGCTCAAAACCAAAAGTAGTGACATTAGCAGATCTACAAGGTCACAACGTTTATGCGTTGGAAATGTTGTTTACATTTACTGAAAAGTGACAGTTTTGGACATACAAGGTTTCTGCCCGACAGCGATGATACGTGGTTTTTCTGTTCATCGTGTGCCAACCGAGGCATTTTGTCACCTTCAGTTGCAGCCTTGACACTGCTTGTTCTCCATTATTGTTATCTATACTGTACAACACACTGCTTGATGGGAAAACAAAACAAATGAATAAAACGGAAAGAAATCAAGATGAGATCTTTAGAGGTAACACTTCTGGCACTGACATTACAGCTTGCATTTGGGTTCCAAAAGCAGCTGCCTTTGCCAATCTTCTTCCTGTCAAGTAGATTAGATAAGAGTCTGCAATAAGCACTTTGTTCGTCCCTCTGCACAGAATGAGAGAAAAAAAACATAATCAGGAAGAATATTCAAAAAGCTTAAGCGACTATTTGATGTTGTGACATTACATCACTTCTGAATCGTGATTCAATAAAGCCGGAAAAAAGTGTGATATTTATAATCGACGTTTCATCGGCTTTGCTCGGCTGACACCGTCGCGCCTCTCACTTTAGCACACCAATGGATATTTAATTACCTCCTATGTTCTCTCATTTTATCTTCTACCTTCCTCTTTTACTTGTTTTGCTTCCATTAACATTTCAGCTTTTTCATTTCATCGTATGAATTATTCCGCTTGGCTCTCATACCTAACCTTGAAGAGAGCTGTGTTTTCTGCCTGTATAAATGGCATAGTGGATATATGAGAGAGCTGTGTTTTCTGCCTGTATAAATGGCATAGTGGATATATGAGAGAGCTGTGTTTTCTGCCTGTATAAATGGCATAGTGGATATATGAGAGAGCTGTGTTTTCTGCCTGTATAAATGGCATAGTGGATATATGAGAGAGCTGTGTTTTCTGCCTGTATAAATGGCATAGTGGATATATGGATATATGCGTGCTGTCTTTCCTTGTGTCGTCCTCATGGCCCTTCCTTTCATTCCTTTTCCTTTTTTCCTTTTTCCTCTTCTGTGCTGATCTTGAAGCAGCAGCTGCTGAGGCCATCTCTCCTGAGACCCGAGGTAGAGACAGTATACTGCTTCTCTTCATTCGCAGGGATGCAGTACTGATGCTGTATAGCAGGGGTGTCAAACTGGCGATCCGCGGGCCGCATGCGGCCCGCGCTGCCGTCTTTTGCGGCCCGCGGCCCTGTGGTGGATTTTCTGATTTACCTCTTAGCGACTTAGCCAATGCTCTGAGGCTGAGCAGCTACAGAAGCAAGGGAGGGGGGATATAGCCTACTGTATCCTTAGGATGATAATACAAAAATAAAGTAACTGATCCTTATAATCACTCAAAGGGATATTTCACCACCCAAAATGGGTCTCCTACCAGAGACTCCACCAGTCATCAAATGATTGTCTTAAGAATGTCCATTGATTCAAGGCTCCATGGGGTCGGGTGCATTCATACGTTGGTTAGACAACTAACCCGTGGCCGGTTACAACTCACCCGTGGCTCCCGACATGCGTGGCAGGTTAAAACAAACCCATGGCAGGTTAAAACTAACCCGTGGCTTCCTGTTAGGTTTAGGGTTTGGGTTTTGGGTAGGGTGTTGGATTGTTAGTATGTCGGGCCAAACACATGCACCCCCATGGGTTGATAGGCTAAATCTGAAATATAGAATATAAAGAATATGTTGAAAGTATGTTGTCTGTCTGTCTGTCTGTCTGTCTGTCTTTTCCCCTCTCTCACATTCGTTTTTTTTAACCTAGTAAGTGCTGATGTATTTCTCTTCTCTTTGAAATGCAGGAATACGACCCGGGCCAGGACTACGACCAAGGGTATTACGACCAAGGGTGAGCACCACACACACACACACACACACACACACACACACACACACACACACACCACACACACCACACACACCACACACACCACACACACACACACACACACACACACACACACACACACACACACACACACACGCTCATTTATTACACGCCCATTAAGACCTATTCACCATGAACTCGCATTATAATTTTTCAACGTTGAGATCCTTTTGGGGCTGGAAGCATTAAAGGCAGATCTAGAACGTGCGTGCGTGCCCTCTCAACTCACTCCAATGAGATCAATGACTCTGTTGGACACCTGAGGGTATGGTGGTGTTTTTTGGCTTAATGCATAGAGGCAGTGGTGGAAGAAGTACAGTATATAGAACCAGGTTTAAACAAACAAAGATATAGGCTATGCATATCGTCACTGTCTGACAGAAACCTCCTATCTCCATATTCTAACCATTTTGTGTTTTTTTGTAAATTAACGCCCTACCTGTACTTACTACAGCGTCACACAAAAGTAGCAGATCTACAATCTCAAAATGTGGCGCTAAGTGACACGTTTTGAGCTTGTTGATCTGCTAATTTTGCTATTTTTGAATTTGAATCCTGAAAAGTACGTATTGGACAGGTTTCCACCCGACAGAGATGATATGCAGGTCTTTACATGTGACACATTTTCCTACTACTACTTTCAGTACAGTATACTGTAGCTATACATTATGATTCCAATATATTTTGTACAATAGAGGATATGCGCATGCATAAAGTGAGTGGCAAATCGAGTGGCGATTGGCAAAGTGAGTTTAACGTCGTTTTGGATGTATGGGCTATCAAGGCCAGAAAGTAGCTTTTGCCACTGAATAGGCATTCCCGCATAACTTCCGGGTATGATGATGATGTCACGCGCATACGGTCTATTTTGAATGCAGGACATTTCCTTTTTTATATTGTGGTATTGCTACTTTTTTTTACTCCAGTACAAAAATAAAAGGTTTCTTCCAGCCCTGCTTAATGGATAGAGGGCGTTTTGGCTGGTATGTTCCGTGTCCCATATGGTCCATGGGAGGAGAAGCTGGAGCACAATGCTGTAGCAGCTGCTGAGAAAAATTGTTATTCATTAAATGCTCCGGCGAGGTGGCAGCCATAGTGATATCCTATCTCCCACGCTGGAGAATTAAAAGGGGTATTTCACTTTTAAAATTAAAACGTCTACTCGGGCTTCCCAGACAGTTTCTTTTAAGTTGCTTGGTTCAATATGTAATATATTTGATATTCATATTTTCTTATCCAGACACCTCTACCCCTTCCTATGTAAACCCTATGTAGACTTGAAAACACACATTCCTGGTTTTCGTGACTGATATTGCGTGCAGGGGGGCGGTGTTCTTTTAGTGTTTAGTTTTGTAGTGTTTATACATATCCTTAAGAAATAAAATGTAATAACACTAAATAATATTAAAGAGTAATAGGAAATTCATGACCCCCGCATGCATTACAGGGACAATTCTACTTCAGCATGCTCCATTCCCAGGAAGAGAAAGGGAGTAGTTTCTCTTGGATTAGAAACCTCTCCACAGAGTCAGACATCCTCTGAGACGCAGATCCAGTAGACAGAAAATGGTGCCCATGTTATAATGAGGCATTAGCGAGGGCCAATTATATGAAGTTGGAAACGGGTGAAGTGGCCCTTTTAACAAAACGGAGCGCATGCAAGGCTGTAATAGATCTTGCCGGGCTAGTCAAAACATGACAAACCTTACGACATACATTACATGACTCGTTGAAGTGCCTTTAATTACCTCTCCACGTACTCGTCGACTTACCCTCTCCTCATCCTCGCTAATGCTCATTTCCTCAATGGATGTAATGTGTGTGTGTGTGTGTGTGTGTGCATCGCAGGGCCCTTCATTTGCAACAGCATGTAATTGCATTTTGAAGACTCGGTCGTGTTTGTCAGAAAGCCCACCCCGAAAGCCGCTATTTCTGCTGAGCGTGCTGCTATCACTTAAAACCTGGACTGCCTTTGAGCTGTTTCTATTTAAGGAGCAAAGCACGACTTAATAGCAGTTAATCTGTTTACACAGTGGTGGACAGTAACTCAATACATTTTCTTGAGTATGTTCTTAAATGTAGCAAATATACTACATTTTAAAAATGACTTGAGTATTTGTATTTTACTATGGATACTGTATACTTTCACGCCACCACATTAACATTTCAAAGACAAATATTATCCTTTTGACTGAAAAAAGATGTACTTTGTAATTTGTACTTTTGAATACTTTACATATTTGTTTTAGAAGAAAGTAATCAAGTACTTACCTTGAAGACCCTAACAGGAGCACCTCTTGGTACCACAGCACCTCAAAGGACCTTAAAACAAGGCTCCAGACCTCCCAAAACAAACTGGTCGCAGGCTACTACTTGGCCTCACTCCCCGAACCCACCTCACCCCTGCCCACTTTGACAGGCTGGTCCACAAGATTCGATACACCACCAAGATACCCATGCACCTGTCTAAATATTTCCTTAATGGCAACGAAGTCCACGCCCACAACACCAGAGGGAGCTCAACAAACCCAGTGTGCAACCCAGATTTGGCACAAATAAAGGACTAAATTAATTTCACTCCTATGCCACCAAAATGTGGAACGCCCTACCAAAGGTCATTAAGACATGCAAATCCCTTGACTCCTTCCAAACCGCTCTCAAAGGGCACCTACGGACGTCTGCAATTCAAAACTGGCCCCCGTAAAATCCGAATCCCCCACCCACCCCTTTTTCCCCTCACTGTATATGTGGTGTATATTTGTATGTCTCTAAATGTTATGATGAATTGAACATGGTGGACCCTCTTGTAAACAAGCGTAGTGCTTTATTGGTCATCCACTCACAGTTGACAGTTTTTGTATTGAGTTGTACTTGAAATGTACAACTCAAGTTGTACTCAAGTTGAAACTCAAGTACAAATTTGACTGAGCAACTTTCCCTTGTAGTTGTGTTTGATCAGGGGTATCTATACAAGTTCTGGGGGTTGAGTACTGGCTGTTAATCCAGCGACCACAAAGCCAGTGGTTCTCAAAGTGGGTGCCTCCAGTTGGAGGAAAATATTTACATATTTAACGTTAATATGACAATAGGTGCTATAAAGTGATGAAAAACGTATTTACAGGTGTTATCTGAGGCATGTTTTTTAATTATTATTAATCCTGGGCACTACTCTTTCTCTGCCAACTTGGGGGCAGCCCCGAACTGAGCTCATGCTTTCTTCAATGAGGCAGAAATGTTTGGGAACCACTGCACTAAGGCCCCTGTGGTCCTCATAAACAGCCTCCCATGATCACAAGGTCATCTTTTGGTCTCTTTCATTCTGGCTAGTAGGTTCAACACTGTACATTGAACAGAATGTTTGGCATCTATACACACACTTCCAGTACCTACCAATGCCTGATGCCTCAGAACAGACACAGATGTTACAATCATGCTGATGGACGGTGGTGGCCCAACATCACACCTCATGTTCAATATGTCCAAGCTATTCCTAATGATTCCCACGGTGGCTGCTTATTCTGCCATTCATCAACAGCAATGTAACGATTAGATAGATAGACTGCCCCTTATATGCTACCATTATGCATCATTCACTACTTTTGAATTGTGGTGAGCTTGCCAATGCAATGAAAGATTGCCAATGCAATCTTTCTAAATGCATGGACACTACACCATCATTTCTGTAATAGTGAAGTCCAATTTATTAGAATGTAATTGCAGGCCACTGACTTGATTGAAAGTTGAGTGGGGTCAAGGAATTTTGTCAAATTCTTTATAATGACTTTATGAATTTATATATATTTTTTACGTTTCCTCAATTGTGCCATATAGTAAGAAATTGCTTTGTTGCATATCATGAGCTCATAACTCACTCTCTTCACTCTCAGATACCCCCAGTATGGCAGTCGCAGGAGGCTGATTCCTCCCATGTATGATGAGTACGGAGAGGTGATTATGGAGGATGACCATTACTACGACGCAGAGGTACACAAATCAATCTGTAATGCCACACACAATAATAATTTTTTGCGATTATTGCTGTCGATTACCTTTTCGATTAATTGAACAATCGCTGAGGTAATTTTTGTATTTTAGAATTCTTCATATCTCAATGAATTGATGAATCACTTAAGCCTTATTTTATAATTCGTTGCAAAAACAGTGAAAATAGCCGATCTACAAACTCACAGCGTGTGGCAATGCAACATTTTGTGAGCTTGTAGATAGCTATTTTCACTATTTATAAAAAAAAATACAGTTTATTTTACTTTTCGCCTATACAGATATGTCCGAAATAGGAATAGATTATTATTATCGATTCTTTATTACATTATATTGATTAAATATTTTGGTTCAATTAACTGTCACACCCCTACTTAGATGGGAGGAAGAGGAAGGGGTCGTGGCAGAGGTAGAGGTGGACCCAGGAGGGTAGGATTTAGAGACTTGCCGCCTGAAGACGAAATTGTGCCGGCGGGAGGCGAGCCTTCCAAGGCCGCCAAGAGGCTGAAGTCCGTCATGAAACTCAGCAAACTGCTGGCGGCCGGCAAGGTGGGAGAAAAGGCTCCCACCGGCCGCTCTCCGTGGAAGAAAGCCAAGATGTTCAAGATGTTTGGCAAGATGAAGGACACCGATCAGGCCAAACTGATCGGTGCCCGCCGCACAGACGGCCAGGATGACGTACCGGGTGGGCCGCCGGCCCTGGGCCCGATTGACACCAAGTCTCCCGCCCGGAGCAGACTTGGGAAAGCCCTGAAGAAGATTTCCCTAGGAGCCAGGTTCAGGAGGAAGTCAGTAGGTAGTGAGGCGCCGTCTATTAGTGTAACCGAGAGTGAGCCGGAGAGCAAGGTGTCGAAAGAGTCCTCGGAGAGAGGCAGCACCGATCGTCTAAAACTTGACGATCGGGATTTAGACAGAGAAAGCACCGTAGACTCAGAGGAAGAGCCCGACGAGGTGGACTCTGATGAAGAGGGCAAGTCCAAGTCTGAAGACGAATCAGAAAAAGAGTCCAAATCTGAAGGATCTGAGAAAGAGTCGGGAACCGATAAAGGATCCGAGTCCGGAACGGGCACAGCAACAGAGAAGGAATCGGGTACAGAGAAAGATTCCGATGATGAGGCGGAAAGTGGTTCAGGCAGTGGAAGTGAAAGTGGGACCGGCAGCAAGAGCGGGAGTGGCAGTGGCAGTGGGAGCGGGAGTGGCAGTGGCAGTGGGAGTGGCAGTGGGAGTGGCAGTGGCAGCGGGAGTGGCAGTGGCAGTGGCAGCGGGAGTGGCAGTGGGAGTGGCAGTGGCAGTGGGAGTGGGAGTGGGAGTGGTTCAGGAAGTGAAAGTGGGAGTGGTTCAGGAAGTGGAAGTGAAAGTGGGAGTGGCAGTGGCAGTGGAAGTGGTCCAGGCAGTGGAAGTGGGAGTGGCAGTGGGAGTGGTTCAGGAAGTGGGAGTGGAAGTGGTTCAGGAAGTGGGAGTGGCAGTGGAAGTGGGAGTGGTTCAGGAAGTGGGAGTGGGAGTGGTCCAGGAAGTGGGAGTGGCAGTGGAAGTGGGAGTGGTTCAGGAAGTGGGAGTGGGAGTGGTTCAGGAAGTGGGAGTGGGAGTGGTTCAGGCAGTGGGAGTGAAAGTGGGAGCGGCAGCAAGAGTGGGAGTGGAAGTGGTGGCGGAAGCGGCAGTGGTAGTGGTGGCGGAAGCGGAAGCGGTAGTGGTAGTGGTGGCGGAAGCGGAAGCGGTAGTGGTAGTGGTAGTGAGAGTGAAAGTGGTGCTGCTGGCAGTGCAGCCTCTGGATCCGGCAGTGGGGGCAGCGAGGGCCAAGCATCTGGGTCCGAGGGAAGCGGTTCAGAGGACAAAGGCAGTGGTAGTGGCAGTGGCAGTGGTAGTGGCAGCGGCGCTCAGTCCGGCAGTGGCAGCCAAGTGTCTGAGGAGGGTTCAGAAGGGGAAGACTCTGAGGCGGCCAGCGATGTCAGCGATGAAGCACCTCCCAGGAAGCCCAGGTCGGCTGATCCAATGCCTGAGGACCCCTACTCGTATGACTATGGTGGACTGTCCCCTATCACTGAAGTGGACGAGGATGCCATCACGGAAGAACCCTCCGATCCTGAGTCTGGCACCGAATTCTAAAGACATGGATGGTCGGCTGTGAAGTAAGACTGAATGAAATCTTGCATGGGAGTGAAGGATTTCCTTTTTCTGAAGAACTGCGTGTGCCTCCTAAGAGTGTTTCGGATTGACTCTTACTCTCTCTTTCCCCTGGCAAAGCAAAGCTTTGAAGGTTTTACTTTTGGTGTATGTCCGTCATCTTTGACACATTGCCCTCTTTGAATTCTTATCTTTCGAGTGTGGATTTTGCTCTGTTTTTGTATATCATAGTGCTCTTGTTTCTGCTGTGATATTCTGCATGTTATAATTCTGCCTCATAATTCTATTTGCTGTGTTGTTTCTTCAGTGTTTGTTTTTGTGTGTGTTCTCAAAGGCAGTTCTTTTTTACTACGAGGGGTAACCCAGAAACTTCCTTAATGGAAACTTTACCTATTACCTTTCCTTTATCACCAGAACCACCCGGACTGTACGTCATAAGAAATGCATATAAATAGTGAAATTTGCTGATCTACAAGCTCACACAATAGCCGATCTGTGAGCTTTATTTACCTATTTCCGCTATGTATTAGAATTGTAATTATTGCAAGCCAGTGGCTTGATTGAAAGTTGATTGTACTCTAATTGAACTTAGAAGTATAAGTTCTAATTTTTTAGTTCCCGGAACGCAGGGTTAGTACCACCTCCCCCGGATCCAAATTAGGTTCTGAGAACCTTAAGTGAAACCGAGCCATTTGGAAACAAATATGTTTCATGGAGCGGTTTGGCTAAGTCCTCGTAGTCCAAAAGAGCCAAACGTTATCACAGTAGTTTATGAATTAACCCTGTATCTTTTCCCTCCAGGGTGGGAGAAAAAAGCGTATTAAGCTGGTGGTGGACAGAGAGTACGAGACAAGCTCCACCACGGAGGACGACAGCAGCACTGAGCCCCAGCAGCGAATTAACAGACTGTCTAACGCCAATGTCAACAGTCACAGCACCGCCGTCAACGGGAACGTCTACCTCTCCCAGAACGGAACTATAGTCAGAACGAGGCGACTGCCGCACCCCAACAACCTCAAGGGTGGCTCTCCGTGTCGCCTGGGAAAGCAGTTTAAAAGATTGGACAAGCTAGGCGTGACTCTCGAGGAAACCCTCCCCGTTGACTGCATCGGGAGCACGGGAAACGGAACGGGAGACGGAACAAGAAACGGAACGGGCGGCACGTGCGTTTCCTCCGCCATCGTGGACATCAATCTCAACTCCCGGCCTTCCTGTGGCTCCCTGGGATCCGGCATCGCGGGTCTGAAAACTTTCGGCTCCAATAGGTCCAATCCTGCCAAGGCCTTGATTGACAGAAACGGCAGCAGTGGCCACTGTGGCGGCGACGAGCGAGATACTTCTGTGGACAGTCTCAAAGACAGCAGGGAGACTCTGCAGTCGCACAGTGACAACACACTGTCGGACGAAGACGAGCTGTGGATGGGACCCTGGAACAGCCTGCACATACCAATGACAAAACTCTGACTGACCATGCTGGACAATAGTTTTTCATTCCTGTTTTAACATGTTTGCCATGCAATTTTGTTTTTGGTCGTTGTTTGTTTTTGTTTGTTTGTTTTTAGAGAACACGTGCATAAACGTTTATCGTACTGTTATGCCTGTTATCAGCTGTACAAGTACCAACCACGGCATTATGACTACATTGCTCAGTATACTTTATATTACTGCTGGCCATTTTCCAAGTCATTGAGAGAGATGTAGCACGGAGTGCATTTTTAATTTATTTTAATTTATTTTACAGCCAAAAGAAGAAATTCTATTTGGACCTCCATCTTCCACTGCAATAATTCAATGTACTCTTGGGTCCTTAGCTGCTAATGTAAAGCCTACAGCCTACAGTTAGGAGCATATTTTGGCTGCAATCTTAGTTTTAAGAACAAGTAAATAATGGATCGAGAAGATTTTTTTTTACAAGCTAAAAAAACATCTCTAAACATAAAGTCTTGTGGAACTCCTGCTGATCTAGAAAATATAATCCACACATTGCCTGATGCGATTAATGCAGCTCCATATATTGTGGTATCTCATCTCCAATTAGTTCAGAACGCAGCATACCGGTATACATCTGCTATCAGATTTCAGACATCAAACGGTAAAATAAATGTCAGATAATATGCGCCTCTCTGCGCGTCTCACTTGACTGGCAAAATAGCGCCATCTACTGCTTATTTAATATCTCCAAAGAAGCGCATTTTATCAGTGGATGGAAACAAGAAAAATACGCTTTTCTTTCTTCGAATTACTTACTTATTCCCTTCCTATTTTCGAAATGTTTTGATGGAAACCCACCTACTGTCAACACAGCTGACATATCAACTGGTTTTGGCATCTTGCCACATGCCACACTAATTGAAAGCCCTGCGCCCGTTTATCCGTCCGCCTTCTCCTACCAAACCACTCCGTTTGCACACATCTCTCCATGCACAATGCCTACTCTATGACTGTCCGGACATAACACACTATGTTGCATCCATGCAACTGTCATAATTACCGTACTGTACAGTTTGCATTTGCATGAAATACCATGTTATTGCGCAACATTTCAAGGTGATGCAAATTACATCACATTATAGGCCACACCCCGTTCCATTGCGTGCGCGCGCGCGCACACACACACACACACACACACACACACACACACACACACACACACACACACACACACACACACACACACACACACACACACACACACACACACACACACACACACAGGGCGCAGCAGTATGGTACAGCACAGTGTGGTACGGTACAGTATTGTACAGGACAGTCTGCTACAGTACAGTCTGCTACAGCACAGTATGCCACAGTATGGTACAGTCAGTACAGTACAGCACGGTACAGTATTGTACAGTATGGTACGGTACGGTACAGTACGGTACGGTACAGCCTGGAACAGTACAGCCTGCTACAGTACAGTAAGGTACTGTACACTGGCCACCTGGATGGCGTGGCATGGCACTAGAGTGAGACCGGCCGATGGCCGGTCGAATTCTAGTTACATTATTGGTCACACCTGTGCTCGACATGGCAGAGATTCAGAGGGGGCACAGACGGTATCATTTATTATATACATGGTGGAAGTATTCATAATTCATGTGGATGTGTTGGTGAAAGGATGCTTATAAGTTTGTGTGGGTGACAAGTGTCAGCATCTCCAAACCCAGCACAGCTCCACAACACACTACGGTAGACTGCACTCTTTGATTTTATGTTTACCAAACTTCATCAGGGTTTTAATTGCCGCTAACGCAAAAGTAATCTAACAAGTTACTTTTCTCAGTAGGTAATCCTGTAATCTAACAAATTACTTTTTAATGGCAATAATCCCGTAACGTAACAGGTTACTTTTAAAACACTGGTCTCTAGACTAACGGCCACCAGCTGGGCCCTTTGACTTTGGAATTACCTGCCTGAGGAGATCAGGCTAGCAAGTTCAATGTTGTCTTTTAAATCACTTCTTAAAACACACTTTTATATACTTGCTTTAATTATCTGATAAGTCTGTTTTTCCAACAAAGCAAAGAAAATTGCTCTTTTATGTTTTTACAATTTGTTGTTTTTATATAAATTATTCATGCTTTATGAAGCGCTTTGTATCTGTTCTAAAAAAAATGCTACTTCTTCTTCAGACATTTGGTTTAATTTGTAAAAAGAAAAAAAGAGGGAAAAGAAGAAGAATTTCTTCTATTTTCAGCTAGACTTTGTATGAATGATAATGTAATTCAGATATTTATTTAAAAGAACCTGCCATAAATAATCCATGTCTCAATAGGTTTGCAAAATGTAAAAGGCCTTTAATTAAATGGGCTAGTAGATATCATAAAAAATACACCAGCCAAAGTATGTTGGCTTGCTGTGTCTTTTACATTCAAAACTTCTTTGAATTAATTATCATTGTTTTGTTTTGAAATGTCTAGCTGAAAACAGTATTTATACGAGCAAAGCTGCCCATGTCCATGACTTATTTACATAATGACAGAATATCACCAGGACAAGCAGAATTTTTTAATGTTTTATTTTTTATTTTTGTATTATCTCTGAAAGTTAAAATTTGACCACATAAACCCTATAAATTGACCGCTATCCCTCAGGGGTCTGTACGCTACTTGGTCCTTTTTCACCCTGTAGAAAATAGCTGATCTACAATCTCACAATGCAACACATTCTGTGTCCGATCTGATATTTCCGGGGAATGTTTGGAGATAACTTTCTTTTTTATATATTTAATGTTCATTATACTCAGAAAAGGGTTGCTAGGGTTCATGCTATAGACGAATAACAGTTTAAGTCCAAATTTTATTCTGACCCCTCCACGAAAAGGCCTAGTTGTCCCCTTATCCATCATTTATACATTATGGATAATTAGTGTGGACTTAAACTGTTATTAGTCTATAGTACTCAGTGCTGTGCTTTGGGAAATGGTCAACAGTCATGTCAAGTTTACTGTGTGTTAGGGCTGGGCAATTAACCAAAAGTATCAAATCCCACATTTAGAACTAACAACAGACTTAATCTTGCTCTTGAAGGTTAGTCCGATAATATTGAGAAGCATAAGTTATTATTTTTTTCTTATCAACGAATAAACACGAAACACTTCTAATTGATTTTTTTATAATTGACCAAACCGATTAGTCTGATCAACCACTCAAGTCCTGTGTTATATATTTGTTGTACAATGATTGCGAGCAAAATAGCTCAAAATAGCCATTTTACAAGCATTTTTTTAAATATTCGTTCATTAATCGTAATCGAGACAAAGGTTTGAAAGAATAGTGATATTGATTGGAAGTCATATCGTGCCCAGCCCTATACTGTCAACTGTGAGTCATAATAATCATTGGATTAAACATGCCTAACCACTGTTGTGATCCTTTTTTATAATCTATGATACAGTTGGGTGCCACCGATATTGTCCCTTATCATTTGACCCATTTAGGCCTGACCTCAAAATTTTAAAAAATCCTTCTAAATCCTCCAGTTTTCTGAAATATATTTTTTATATTTTCACGATTTTTCAAAAATAGCAGACCTACAAGCTCATAGCGCGCCACTCGGTGGCGCGCTATGAGCTTGTAGATCTGCTATTTTTCAATAGCTAAATTATAACATAATGTTTAAAACACCAAAAGGGGTTCCCGCCCAAAATGGGTTAACTGTCCTTTTGCGCAGATCACGCAAACCTCAGCAAAAAGAAAAGGACAATATCGATGGCCTCCAACTGTAACATATTAAACACTCCTGTTCAGTGGTTCCCAACCTGTGGGTCGGGGGCCCCCTTGTGAGTTTTTGAGGGTATAGCAAGTCGGCCCCCAAATATATTTTGAAAAAACATTTTAGTTGAAATAGTTCAAATAGCCGATCTACATAAAAAAAAAATCCAAAATCATAAAATAGTTAAAAATTAAAAAAGCCTAAAAAGCTGTATAAGTGGTAGGGCCATAAGAGTTTAATGATAATATAACATTAATATAAAAACATACATTATTATAACTTTGAGAATAACACAATTGCTGTGTTAAGTGGTCAGATGGGTGGGCCAAAATCTGAAAAGCATTCAGGGCTGAATGCTTTTCAGATTTTTCAAGTGGCCCCCTAGCCTCGGTACCCAGGCTTTTATTTCCGTTCGCTACGGCTCAAAAAATGAAGGGGGGCTCTGATCGGTGAACCAGTATTTCTCCAGCAGTTGCTCCATGCGCGCCCGCCCGCCCCTCTAGACCAGAAAGCACGCTGGCTGGGACAGGATAGTGGGCCCCTGGGACAGGATAGTGGGCCCCTGATCCAGAAAGCACGCTGGCTGGGACAAGATAGTGGGCCCCTGATCCAGACAACGCTGGGAACCGGTGATCTCAGATACGTCACACTTTTAGTTCATCAAACACTTATCACAGACCGGGCTAATACGAATTGGGATAATGCAGTGCTAGGATCTTTGCTTCGAAGAAATATGAAATGGTTTGTGAGTTTGACTGTGATTGAATTTTATATTCTAACGAGAAGTTGAAACTCTTTTCGTCAATCGACTTCATCTTTTGTTTTTGTTTTTTGTATTTTGTATGATCTTGAGGCAGGTTTTTAGAAACACAATTCGCACAGAGATTGTCTTTTATGTGGATGATGTGGGGAAACGACCCCGTTTCTAATACTGCATATTTACAGAACAAATCATGGTTACAAGTATGATTAAAATGTGATTATATAGTATATGATACAGTGAAGATGTATTTTGCTATGATGGCCTTTTATTTGCAAAGATTGTCTGTTTGATTATTTTATGTTGTGATTACCCTGACAAGAATTTTGAAAGATCTATCTGAAAAATCTATGAGATTATTTTTGTCTATTTTATATTTATCAGAGAGTACAGAAATTCTAACGTAACAATAAAAGGCATAATATGTGCAGTACATGTCTGTCTGTCAAAAGCTATTTCAGCAACTAAATAAGATCATTTTCCACAGTGTTTTATATGGACATTTGTAACTACAGAATGTCATATTTTCAACCCCTTTACATGAAGCATCAAGATATTATATTGATTGATACATCAGGTCCACCACATATTATGTGTTTGTGTGTGTGGGGGGACAAAACTACCAAATAATGTATCAGATTTAACAATAAAGTTCTAATTTGATTTGCTGTGAACTCATAATTGCAACAGTTAATTAAATTCATAGTGATTAAATTAACCCCAGCATGCCTAAACTGGGGGGAAACATTAGCCGGAAATAGCAGATCTATAACCTCACGACAAGTTGTGAGCTGGTAGATCAGCTTTTTTTTCTACTTTCTTTTTATGCGGAGAGATTTGGTGTTGACAGACCAAATGCGGTCTCACTAAGACTCCAGGGTTTAAGTGGTAACAATGTCAAAATAATCTCTATAACAAAGAATGCTCCATGTCATAAAATATGCTCTCAGACAGTGCACTCTCAAAGGTGTGATCCAAATGGACCCATTACAGGTCTGTAACTCTGAGAGTGTATACAAATGGAACCACATGAACCCTTTTATAACTCTATGACCCTTACAGGTCTAACTCTGAGACTTCAAATGGAATCAAATGGGACTCTTGTGGGTGGGTTTTATTTTTACACCTAGAGTTATGGGGTCATTAAAAGGTTTGAGAACCATTGATTTAAAGTGTGGTGCTTGACGCAATGCAATATCTTATAAAAAAGAGAGGTATAGCCCATTGGCAAAATCATGACATCAGAATGAGGACACAGTCAATGTTGAATCTTGATATTTCTGAACCAAAAATAAAATACATATATCAAAACATATTTCTAGATAATGTGATGTGGTGCCCTTTCACATACCATGTTCACAGAGATGGAACAGGCACTATAATCCCCAGAAAAAAGTGCCTCCCCAGTGCCTCCCCAGTGTCTGCCCAGTGTCCCCCCAGTGCCTCCCCAGTGCCTCCCCAGTGTCCCCCCAGTGCCCCCCCAAGCAATGTCCCCCCAGTGCCTCCCCAGTGTCCCCCCAGTGCCTCCCCAGTGTCCCCCCAGTGCCTCCCCAGTGCCTCCCAAGTGCCTCCCCAGTGTCCCCCAGTGCCTCCCCAGTGTCTGCTCAGTGCGTCCCCAGTGCCTCCCCAATGTCTGCCCAGTGCCTCCCCAGTGCCTCCCAAGTGTCTCCCCAGTGCCTCCCCAGTGCCTCCCCAGTGTCCCCCCCCCAGTGCCTCCCCAATGTCTGCCCAGTGCCTCCCCAGTGCCTCCCAAGTGTCCCCCCAGTGCCTCCCCAGTGCCTCCCCAGTGTCTCTCCAGTGTCCCCCCAGTGTCCCCCAGTGCCTCTCCAGTGCCCCCCCAGTGCCTCCCCACTGCCTCCCCAGTGCCTCCCCAGTGCCTACCCAGTGTCTGCCCAGTGTCCCCCCAGTGTCCCCCAGTCCCTTGTAATGTTAGAAATGAATAAAATAAAGAAAGAAAATAACATATTGGTTAAATAAATGTGCTGTGTTGGTTTTATTCTAGTACAGTGTTCATAGAACAATATCTAAAGTCAGTGCAGTATATGAATGTGGTGAGCCTGAACAGTCTGCCAAACACATAATTAACAACTGTCCCT
Source organism: Electrona antarctica (assembly GCF_951216825.1). Lineage (NCBI taxonomy): Eukaryota > Metazoa > Chordata > Actinopteri > Myctophiformes > Myctophidae > Electrona > Electrona antarctica. The sequence goes on from NC_136791.1 coordinate 18,831,409, forward strand.
TGTGCAGACCATCTAAAAAACAATCTATTTTTGTTCTTAAATCCTCCAAAATCTTGATGAAAAACACTCCGAGACCATGGGCTGTAGCCCATGGCCTCGGACGGCATTTCAAGGTTCAAGGTTCAAGGTTGTCTTTATTGCTAAAACTATGAAACAGTTCAAAGATTCCTTTTCAGGCAAACCGTAAGATGAACCTAATAGGTTTGAATGGGGTTTCTAGGTGTAAGTATGTAGGACTAGTAGCGTGACGACGAGTATACTAAACTGGAAGAAAAGTAACGAGTGTGTGTTCTGGTCCTGTTGATTGAGCAGAGCAGGACCTATAAACCTTGAAGGTTTATAGTTTTTCTCAGCTCAATCAACAGGACCAGAACACACCTGGGCTGGCTGCCAGGATCACATCCACCAATGGGGAGGCTGTCTGTGTCCTGTCATGGTTTCTCCTCTGTATTATCTGATTAACATCCACGATAACACTTAAAAGCACTAAAGACACCTTTGATGCACAGCACCATTCAAATGCTCTGTACATGATCCCAAGGCCCCATTTGAAAAGTGACACCAAGAAGAACAACTTACAACCTAAAAATCACTGAGAGCTCAGTGGCACCCTTGTTAAGATGATGTCCATGTGAGCCAGAGGTTGTGAGTTCAAATCCAGCTGAGATCCTGCTACTTTCACTTTGCAGCATGTTTTGGAGAATAACATCCAGAAGAGAAGTGGAAAGAGATGGTAAGCTGAGGAGATTCTCAGAGAGCATGGTGGCCTCTGTGATAAGCTGCTGTCTATGTGAACCACAGGTCGTGGGTTCAAGTTCAGCCCATGGCCTCAGATGGCATACTATAGCATGCCGTTTTTCATCATTTTTGAGGATTTGAAAAAAAGACGAAAATCACTCCGAGACAATGGACTATAGCCCATGGTCTCGGAGTGATTTTCGTCTTTTTTCCAAATCCTCAAAAATGATGAAAAACACTCTGAGACCATGGGCTATAGCCCATGGCCTCGGACGGCATACTATAGCATGCCGTTTTTCATCATTTTTGAGGATTTGAAAAAAAGATGAAAATCACTCCGAGACAATGGACTATAGCCCATGGTCTCGGAGTGATTTTCGTCTTTTTTTCAAATCCTCAAAAATGATGAAAAACACTCCGAGACCATGGGCTATAGCCCATGGCCTCGGACGGCATACTATAGCATGCCGTTTTTCATAATTTTTGAGGATTTGAAAAAAAGACGAAAATCACTCCGAGACAATGGACTATAGCCCATGGTCTCGGAGTGATTTTCGTCTTTTTTCCAAATCCTCAAAAATGCTGAAAAACACTCCGAGACCATGGGCTATAGCCCATGGCCTCGGACGGCATACTATAGCATGCCGTTTTTCATCATTTTTGAGGATTTGAAAAAAAGATGAAAATCACTCCGAGACAATGGACTATAGCCCATGGTCTCGGAGTGATTTTCGTCTTTTTTCCAAATCCTCAAAAATGATGAAAAACACTCCGAGACCATGGGCTATAGCCCATGGCCTCGGACGGCATACTATAGCATGCCGTTTTTCATCATTTTTGAGGATTTGAAAAAAAGATGAAAATCACTCCGAGACAATGGACTATAGCCCATGGTCTCGGAGTGATTTTCGTCTTTTTTTCAAATCCTCAAAAATGATGAAAAACACTCCGAGACCATGGGCTATAGCCCATGGCCTCGGACGGCATACTATAGCATGCCGTTTTTCATAATTTTTGAGGATTTGAAAAAAAGACGAAAATCACTCCGAGACAATGGACTATAGCCCATGGTCTCGGAGTGATTTTCGTCTTTTTTCCAAATCCTCAAAAATGCTGAAAAACACTCCGAGACCATGGGCTATAGCCCATGGCCTCGGACGGCATACTATAGCATGCCGTTTTTCATCATTTTTGAGGATTTGAAAAAAAGATGAAAATCACTCCGAGACAATGGACTATAGCCCATGGTCTCGGAGTGATTTTCGTCTTTTTTCCAAATCCTCAAAAATGATGAAAATCACTCCGAGACCATGGGCTATAGCCCATGGCCTCGGACGGCATACTATAGCATGCCGTTTTTCATCATTTTTGAGGATTTGAAAAAAAGACGAAAATCACTCCGAGACAATGGACTATAGCCCATGGTCTCGGAGTGATTTTCGTCTTTTTTCCAAATCCTCAAAAATGATGAAAAAAACTCCGAGACCATGGGCTAAAGCCCATGGCCTCGGACGGCATACTATAGCATGCCGTTTTTCATCATTTTTGAGGATTTGAAAAAAAGACGAAAATCACTCCGAGACAATGGACTATAGCCCATGGTCTCGGAGTGATTTTCGCCTTTTTTTCAAATCCTCAAAAATGATGAAAAACACTCCGAGACCATGGGCTATAGCCCATGGCCTCGGACGGCATACTATAGCATGCCGTTTTTCATCATTTTTGAGGATTTGAAAAAAAGATGAAAATCACTCCGAGACAATGGACTATAGCCCATGGTCTCGGAGTGATTTTCGTCTTTTTTCCAAATCCTCAAAAATGATGAAAAACACTCCGAGACCATGGGCTATAGCCCATGGCCTCGGACGGCATACTATAGCATGCCGTTTTTCATCATTTTTGAGGATTTGAAAAAAAGATGAAAATCACTCCGAGACCATGGACTATAGTCCATTGTCCTTGAAGGTTTATAGTTTTTTTAAGCTCAATCAACAGGACCAGAACACACCTGGGCTGGCTGCCAGGATCACATCCACCAATGGGGAGGCTGTCTGTGTCCTGTCATGGTTTCTCCTCTGTATTATCTGATTAACATCCACGATAACACTTAAAAGCACTAAAGACACCTTTGATGCACAGCACCATTCAAATGCTCTGTACATGATCCCAAGGCCCCATTTGAAAAGTGACACCAAGAAGAACAACTTACAACCTAAAAATCACTGAGAGCTCAGTGGCACCCTTGTTAAGATGATGTCCATGTGAGCCAGAGGTTGTGAGTTCAAATCCAGCTGAGATCCTGCTACTTTCACTTTGCAGCATGTTTTGGAGAATAACATCCAGAAGAGAAGTGGAAAGAGATGGTAAGCTGAGGAGATTCTCAGAGAGCATGGTGGCCTCTGTGATAAGCTGCTGTCTATGTGAACCACAGGTCGTGGGTTCAAGTTCAGCCCATGGCCTCAGATGGCATACTATAGCAGGCCATTTTTCATCATTTTTGAGGATTTGAAAAAAAGACGAAAATCACTCCGAGACAATGGACTATAGCCCATGGTCTCGGAGTGATTTTCGTCTTTTTTTCAAATCCTCAAAAATGATGAAAAACACTCTGAGACCATGGGCTATAGCCCATGGCCTCGGACGGCATACTATAGCATGCCGTTTTTCATAATTTTTGAGGATTTGAAAAAAAGACGAAAATCACTCCGAGACAATGGACTATAGCCCATGGTCTCGGAGTGATTTTCGTCTTTTTTCCAAATCCTCAAAAATGATGAAAAACACTCCGAGACCATGGGCTATAGCCCATGGCCTCGGACGGCATACTATAGCATGCCGTTTTTCATCATTTTTGAGGATTTGAAAAAAAGATGAAAATCACTCCGAGACAATGGACTATAGCCCATGGTCTCGGAGTGATTTTCGTCTTTTTTTCAAATCCTCAAAAATGATGAAAAACACTCCGAGACCATGGGCTATAGCCCATGGCCTCGGACGGCATACTATAGCATGCCGTTTTTCATAATTTTTGAGGATTTGAAAAAAAGACGAAAATCACTCCGAGACAATGGACTATAGCCCATGGTCTCGGAGTGATTTTCGTCTTTTTTCCAAATCCTCAAAAATGATGAAAAACACTCCGAGACCATGGGCTATAGCCCATGGCCTCGGACGGCATACTATAGCATGCCGTTTTTCATCATTTTTGAGGATTTGAAAAAAAGATGAAAATCACTCCGAGACAATGGACTATAGCCCATGGTCTCGGAGTGATTTTCGTCTTTTTTCCAAATCCTCAAAAATGATGAAAAACACTCCGAGACCATGGGCTATAGCCCATGGCCTCGGACGGCATACTATAGCATGCCGTTTTTCATCATTTTTGAGGATTTGAAAAAAAGATGAAAATCAATCCGAGACAATGGACTATAGCCCATGGTCTCGGAGTGATTTTCGTCTCTTTTTTCGAGAGGATTTGGAAAAAAGACGAAAATCACTCCGAGACCATGGGCTATAGCCCATGGCCTCGGACGGCATACTATAGCATGCCGTTTTTCATCATTTTTGAGGATTTGAAAAAAAGACGAAAATCACTCCGAGACAATGGACTATAGCCCATGGTCTCGGAGTGATTTTCGTCTTTTTTCCAAATCCTCAAAAATGATGAAAAACACTCCGAGACCATGGGCTAAAGCCCATGGCCTCGGACGGCATACTATAGCATGCCGTTTTTCATCATTTTTGAGGATTTGAAAAAAATATGAAAATCACTCCGAGACAATGGACTATAGCCCATGGTCTCGGAGTGATTTTCGTCTTTTTTCCAAATCCTCAAAAATGATGAAAAACACTCCGAGACCATGGGCTATAGCCCATGGCCTCGGACGGCATACTATAGCATGCCGTTTTTCATCATTTTTGAGGATTTGAAAAAAAGATGAAAATCACTCCGAGACCATGGACTATAGTCCATTGTCCTTGAAGGTTTATAGTTTTTCTCAGCTCAATCAACAGGACCAGAACACACCTGGGCTGGCTGCCAGGATCACATCCACCAATGGGGAGGCTGTCTGTGTCCTGTCATGGTTTCTCCTCTGTATTATCTGATTAACATCCACGATAACACTTAAAAGCACTAAAGACACCTTTGATGCACAGCACCATTCAAATGCTCTGTACATGATCCCAAGGCCCCATTTGAAAAGTGACACCAAGAAGAACAACTTACAACCTAAAAATCACTGAGAGCTCAGTGGCACCCTTGTTAAGATGATGTCCATGTGAGCCAGAGGTTGTGAGTTCAAATCCAGCTGAGATCCTGCTACTTTCACTTTGCAGCATGTTTTGGAGAATAACATCCAGGAGAGAAGTGGAAAGAGATGGTAAGCTGAGGAGATTCTCAGAGAGCATGGTGGCCTCTGTGATAAGCTGCTGTCTATGTGAACCACAGGTCGTGGGTTCAAGTTCAGCCCATGGCCTCAGATGGGATACTATAGCAGGCCATTTTTCATCATTTTTGAGGATTTGAAAAAAAGACGAAAATCACTCCGAGACAATGGACTATAGCCCATGGTCTCGGAGTGATTTTCGTCTTTTTTCCAAATCCTCAAAAATGATGAAAAACACTCTGAGACCATGGGCTATAGCCCATGGCCTCGGACGGCATACTATAGCATGCCGTTTTTCATCATTTTTGAGGATTTGAAAAAAAGATGAAAATCACTCCGAGACAATGGACTATAGCCCATGGTCTCGGAGTGATTTTCGTCTTTTTTCCAAATCCTCAAAAATGATGAAAAACACTCCGAGACCATGGGCTATAGCCCATGGCCTCGGACGGCATACTATAGCATGCCGTTTTTCATCATTTTTGAGGATTTGAAAAAAAGATGAAAATCACTCCGAGACAATGGACTATAGCCCATGGTCTCGGAGTGATTTTCGTCTTTTTTTCAAATCCTCAAAAATGATGAAAAACACTCCGAGACCATGGGCTATAGCCCATGGCCTCGGACGGCATACTATAGCATGCCGTTTTTCATAATTTTTGAGGATTTGAAAAAAAGACGAAAATCACTCCGAGACAATGGACTATAGCCCATGGTCTCGGAGTGATTTTCGTCTTTTTTCCAAATCCTCAAAAATGATGAAAAACACTCCGAGACCATGGGCTATAGCCCATGGCCTCGGACGGCATACTATAGCATGCCGTTTTTCATCATTTTTGAGGATTTGAAAAAAAGATGAAAATCACTCCGAGACAATGGACTATAGCCCATGGTCTCGGAGTGATTTTCGTCTCTTTTTTCAAATCCTCAAAAATGATGAAAAACACTCAGAGACCATGGGCTATAGCCCATGGCCTCGGACGGCATACTATAGCATGCCGTTTTTCATCATTTTTGAGGATTTGAAAAAAAGACGAAAATCACTCCGAGACAATGGACTATAGCCCATGGTCTCGGAGTGATTTTCGTCTTTTTTCCAAATCCTCAAAAATGATGAAAAACACTCCGAGACCATGGGCTATAGCCCATGGCCTCGGACGGCATACTATAGCATGCCGTTTTTCATCATTTTTGAGGATTTGAAAAAAAGACGAAAATCACTCCGAGACAATGGACTATAGCCCATGGTCTCGGAGTGATTTTCGTCTTTTTTCCAAATCCTCAAAAATGATGAAAAACACTCCGAGACTAGCCCATGGCCTCGGACGGCATACTATAGCATGCCGTTTTTCATCATTTTTGAGGATTTGAAAAAAAGACGAAAATCACTCCGAGACAATGGACTATAGCCCATGGTCTCGGAGTGATTTTCGTCTTTTTTCCAAATCCTCAAAAATGATGAAAAACACTCCGAGACTAGCCCATGGCCTCGGACGGCATACTATAGCATGCCGTTTTTCATCATTTTTGAGGATTTGAAAAAAATATGAAAATCACTCCGAGACCATGGACTATAGTCCATTGTCCTTGAAGGTTTATAGTTTTTCTCAGCTCAATCAACAGGACCAGAACACACCTGGGCTGGCTGCCAGGATCACATCCACCAATGGGGAGGCTGTCTGTGTCCTGTCATGGTTTCTCCTCTGTATTATCTGATTAACATCCACGATAACACTTAAAAGCACTAAAGACACCTTTGATGCACAGCACCATTCAAATGCTCTGTACATGATCCCAAGGCCCCGTTTGAAAAGTGACACCAAGAAGAACAACTTACAACCTAAAAATCACTGAGAGCTCAGTGGCACCCTTGTTAAGATGATGTCCATGTGAGCCAGAGGTTGTGAGTTCAAATCCAGCTGAGTTCCTGCTACTTTCACTTTGCAGCATGTTTTGGAGAATAACATCCAGAAGAGAAGTGGAAAGAGATGGTAAGCTGAGGAGATTCTCAGAGAGCATGGTGGCCTCTGTGATAAGCTGCTGTCTATGTGAACCACAGGTCGTGGGTTCAAGTTCAGCCCATGGCCTCAGATGGCATACTATAGCAGGCCGTTTTTCATCATTTTTGAGGATTTGAAAAAAAGACGAAAATCACTCCGAGACAATGGACTATAGCCCATGGTCTCGGAGTGATTTTCGTCTTTTTTTCAAATCCTCAAAAATGATGAAAAACACTCCGAGACCATGGGCTATAGCCCATGGCCTCGGACGGCATACTATAGCATGCCGTTTTTCATAATTTTTGAGGATTTGAAAAAAAGACGAAAATCACTCCGAGACAATGGACTATAGCCCATGGTCTCGGAGTGATTTTCGTCTTTTTTCCAAATCCTCAAAAATGATGAAAAACACTCCGAGACCATGGGCTATAGCCCATGGCCTCGGACGGCATACTATAGCATGCCGTTTTTCATCATTTTTGAGGATTTGAAAAAAAGACGAAAATCACTCCGAGACAATGGACTATAGCCCATGGTCTCGGAGTGATTTTCGTCTTTTTTCCAAATCCTCAAAAATGATGAAAAACACTCAGAGACCATGGGCTATAGCCCATGGCCTCGGACGGCATACTATAGCATGCCGTTTTTCATCATTTTTGAGGATTTGAAAAAAAGACGAAAATCACTCTGAGACAATGGACTATAGCCCATGGTCTCGGAGTGATTTTCGTCTTTTTTCCAAATCCTCAAAAATGATGAAAAACACTCCGAGACCATGGGCTAAAGCCCATGGCCTCGGACGGCATACTGTAGCATGCCGTTTTTCATCATTTTTGAGGATTTGAAAAAAAGATGAAAATCACTCCGAGACCATGGACTATAGTCCATTGTCCTTGAAGGTTTATAGTTTTTCTCAGCTCAATCAACAGGACCAGAACACACCTGGGCTGGCTGCCAGGATCACATCCACCAATGGGGAGGCTGTCTGTGTCCTGTCATGGTTTCTCCTCTGTATTATCTGATTAACATCCACGATAACACTTAAAAGCACTAAAGACACCTTTGATGCACAGCACCATTCAAATGCTCTGTACATGATCCCAAGGCCCCATTTGAAAAGTGACACCAAGAAGAACAACTTACAACCTAAAAATCACTGAGAGCTCAGTGGCACCCTTGTTAAGATGATGTCCATGTGAGCCAGAGGTTGTGAGTTCAAATCCAGCTGAGATCCTGCTACTTTCACTTTGCAGCATGTTTTGGAGAATATCATCCAGAAGAGAAGTGGAAAGAGATGGTAAGCTGAGGAGATTCTCAGAGAGCATGGTGGCCTCTGTGATAAGCTGCTGTCTATGTGAACCACAGGTCGTGGGTTCAAGTTCAGCCCATGGCCTCAGATGGCATACTATAGCAGGCCATTTTTCATCATTTTTGAGGATTTGAAAAAAAGACGAAAATCACTCCGAGACAATGGACTATAGCCCATGGTCTCGGAGTGATTTTCGTCTTTTTTTCAAATCCTCAAAAATGATGAAAAACACTCTAAGACCATGGGCTATAGCCCATGGCCTCGGACGGCATACTATAGCATGCCGTTTTTCATAATTTTTGAGGATTTGAAAAAAAGACGAAAATCACTCCGAGACAATGGACTATAGCCCATGGTCTCGGAGTGATTTTCGTCTTTTTTCCAAATCCTCAAAAATGATGAAAAACACTCCGAGACCATGGGCTATAGCCCATGGCCTCGGACGGCATACTATAGCATGCCGTTTTTCATCATTTTTGAGGATTTGAAAAAAAGATGAAAATCACTCCGAGACAATGGACTATAGCCCATGGTCTCGGAGTGATTTTCGTCTTTTTTTCAAATCCTCAAAAATGATGAAAAACACTCCGAGACCATGGGCTATAGCCCATGGCCTCGGACGGCATACTATAGCATGCCGTTTTTCATAATTTTTGAGGATTTGAAAAAAAGACGAAAATCACTCCGAGACAATGGACTATAGCCCATGGTCTCGGAGTGATTTTCGTCTTTTTTCCAAATCCTCAAAAATGATGAAAAACACTCCGAGACCATGGGCTATAGCCCATGGCCTCGGACGGCATACTATAGCATGCCGTTTTTCATCATTTTTGAGGATTTGAAAAAAAGATGAAAATCACTCCGAGACAATGGACTATAGCCCATGGTCTCGGAGTGATTTTCGTCTTTTTTCCAAATCCTCAAAAATGATGAAAAACACTCAGAGACCATGGGCTATAGCCCATGGCCTCGGACGGCATACTATAGCATGCCGTTTTTCATCATTTTTGAGGATTTGAAAAAAAGACGAAAATCACTCCGAGACAATGGACTATAGCCCATGGTCTCGGAGTGATTTTCGCCTTTTTTTCAAATCCTCAAAAATGATGAAAAACACTCCGAGACCATTGGCTATAGCCCATGGCCTCGGATGGCATACTATAGCATGCCGTTTTTCATCATTTTTGAGGATTTGAAAAAAAGATGAAAATCACTCCGAGACAATGGACTATAGCCCATGGTCTCGGAGTGATTTTCGTCTCTTTTTTCAAATCCTCAAAAATGATGAAAAACACTCAGAGACCATGGGCTATAGCCCATGGCCTCGGACGGCATACTATAGCATGCCGTTTTTCATCATTTTTGAGGATTTGAAAAAAAGACGAAAATCACTCCGAGACAATGGACTATAGCCCATGGTCTCGGAGTGATTTTCGTATTTTTTCCAAATCCTCAAAAATGATGAAAAACACTCCGAGACTAGCCCATGGCCTCGGACGGCATACTATAGCATGCCGTTTTTCATCATTTTTGAGGATTTGAAAAAAAGACGAAAATCACTCCGAGACAATGGACTATGGTCTCGGAGTGATTTTCGTCTTTTTTCCAAATCCTCAAAAATGATGAAAAACACTCCGAGACCATGGGCTATAGCCCATGGCCTCGAAAAAAAGACGAAAATCACTCCGAGACAATGGACTATAGCCCATGGTCTCGGAGTGATTTTCGCCTTTCTTTCAAATCCTCAAAAATGATGAAAAACACTCCGAGACCATGGGCTATAGCCCATGGCCTCGGACGGCATACTATAGCATGCCGTTTTTCATCATTTTTGAGGATTTGAAAAAAATATGAAAATCACTCCGAGACAATGGACTATAGCCCATGGTCTCGGAGTGATTTTCGTCTTTTTTCCAAATCCTCAAAAATGATGAAAAACACTCAGAGACCATGGGCTATAGCCCATGGCCTCGGACGGCATACTATAGCATGCCGTTTTTCATCATTTTTGAGGATTTGAAAAAAAGACGAAAATCACTCCGAGACAATGGACTATAGCCCATGGTCTCGGAGTGATTTTCGTCTTTTTTCCAAATCCTCAAAAATGATGAAAAACACTCCGAGACTAGCCCATGGCCTCGGACGGCATACTATAGCATGCCGTTTTTCATCATTTTTGAGGATTTGAAAAAAAGACGAAAATCACTCCGAGACAATGGACTATAGCCCATGGTCTCGGAGTGATTTTCGTCTTTTTTCCAAATCCTCAAAAATGATGAAAAACACTCCGAGACCATGGGCTAAAGCCCATGGCCTCGGACGGCATACTGTAGCATGCCGTTTTTCATCATTTTTGAGGATTTGAAAAAAAGATGAAAATCACTCCGAGACCATGGACTATAGTCCATTGTCCTTGAAGGTTTATAGTTTTTCTCAGCTCAATCAACAGGACCAGAACACACCTGGGCTGGCTGCCAGGATCACATCCACCAATGGGGAGGCTGTCTGTGTCCTGTCATGGTTTCTCCTCTGTATTATCTGATTAACATCCACGATAACACTTAAAAGCACTAAAGACACCTTTGATGCACAGCACCATTCAAATGCTCTGTACATGATCCCAAGGCCCCGTTTGAAAAGTGACACCAAGAAGAACAACTTACAACCTAAAAATCACTGAGAGCTCAGTGGCACCCTTGTTAAGATGATGTCCATGTGAGCCAGAGGTTGTGAGTTAAAATCCAGCTGAGTTCCTGCTACTTTCACTTTGCAGCATGTTTTGGAGAATAACATCCAGAAGAGAAGTGGAAAGAGATGGTAAGCGGAGGAGATTCTCAGAGAGCATGGTGGCCTCTGTGATAAGCTGCTGTCTATGTGAACCACAGGTCGTGGGTTCAAGTTCAGCCCATGGCCTCAGATGGCATACTATAGCAGGCCATTTTTCATCATTTTTGAGGATTTGAAAAAAAGACGAAAATCACTCCGAGACAATGGACTATAGCCCATGGTCTCGGAGTGATTTTCGCCTTTTTTTCAAATCCTCAAAAATGATGAAAAACACTCCGAGACCATGGGCTATAGCCCATGGCCTCGGACGGCATACTATAGCATGCCTTTTTTTCAAATCCTCAAAAATGATGAAAAACACTCCGAGACCATGGGCTATAGCCCATGGCCTCGGACGGCATACTATAGCATGCCGTTTTTCATCATTTTTGAGGATTTGAAAAAAATATGAAAATCACTCCGAGACAATGGACTATAGCCCATGGTCTCGGAGTGATTTTCGTCTTTTTTCCAAATCCTCAAAAATGATGAAAAACACTCAGAGACCATGGGCTATAGCCTTTTTTTCAAATCCTCAAAAATGATGAAAAACACTCCGAGACCATGGGCTATAGCCCATGGCCTCGGACGGCATACTATAGCATGCCGTTTTTCATCATTTTTGAGGATTTGAAAAAAAGATGAAAATCACTCCGAGACAATGGACTATAGCCCATGGTCTCGGAGTGATTTTCGTCTTTTTTCCAAATCCTCAAAAATGATGAAAAACACTCCGAGACCATGGGCTATAGCCCATGGCCTCGGACGGCATACTATAGCATGCCGTTTTTCATCATTTTTGAGGATTTGAAAAAAATATGAAAATCACTCCGAGACAATGGACTATAGCCCATGGTCTCGGAGTGATTTTCGTCTTTTTTTCAAATCCTCAAAAATGATGAAAAACACTCCGAGACCATGGGCTATAGCCCATGGCCTCGGACGGCATACTATAGCATGCCGTTTTTCATCATTTTTGAGGATTTGAAAAAAAGACGAAAATCACTCCGAGACAATGGACTATAGCCCATGGTCTCGGAGTGATTTTCGTCTTTTTTTCAAATCCTCAAAAATGATGAAAAACACTCCGAGACCATGGGCTATAGCCCATGGCCTCGGACGGCATACTATAGCATGCCGTTTTTCATAATTTTTGAGGATTTGAAAAAAAGACGAAAATCACTCCGAGACAATGGACTATAGCCCATGGTCTCGGAGTGATTTTCGTCTTTTTTCCAAATCCTCAAAAATGATGAAAAACACTCCGAGACCATGGGCTATAGCCCATGGCCTCGGACGGCATACTATAGCATGCCGTTTTTCATCATTTTTGAGGATTTGAAAAAAAGATGAAAATCACTCCGAGACAATGGACTATAGCCCATGGTCTCGGAGTGATTTTCGTCTTTTTTCCAAATCCTCAAAAATGATGAAAAACACTCAGAGACCATGGGCTATAGCCCATGGCCTCGGACGGCATACTATAGCATGCCGTTTTTCATCATTTTTGAGGATTTGAAAAAAAGACGAAAATCACTCCGAGACAATGGACTATAGCCCATGGTCTCGGAGTGATTTTCGTCTTTTTTCCAAATCCTCAAAAATGATGAAAAACACTCAGAGACCATGGGCTATAGCCCATGGCCTCGGACGGCATACTATAGCATGCCGTTTTTCATCATTTTTGAGGATTTGAAAAAAAGACGAAAATCACTCCGAGACAATGGACTATAGCCCATGGTCTCGGAGTGATTTTCGTCTTTTTTCCAAATCCTCAAAAATGATGAAAAACACTCCGAGACCATGGGCTAAAGCCCATGGCCTCGGACGGCATACTGTAGCATGCCGTTTTTCATCATTTTTGAGGATTTGAAAAAAAGATGAAAATCACTCCGAGACCATGGACTATAGTCCATTGTCCTTGAAGGTTTATAGTTTTTCTCAGCTCAATCAACAGGACCAGAACACACCTGGGCTGGCTGCCAGGATCACATCCACCAATGGGGAGGCTGTCTGTGTCCTGTCATGGTTTCTCCTCTGTATTATCTGATTAACATCCACGATAACACTTAAAAGCACTAAAGACACCTTTGATGCACAGCACCATTCAAATGCTCTGTACATGATCCCAAGGCCCCATTTGAAAAGTGACACCAAGAAGAACAACTTACAACCTAAAAATCACTGAGAGCTCAGTGGCACCCTTGTTAAGATGATGTCCATGTGAGCCAGAGGTTGTGAGTTCAAATCCAGCTGAGATCCTGCTACTTTCACTTTGCAGCATGTTTTGGAGAATAACATCCAGAAGAGAAGTGGAAAGAGATGGTAAGCTGAGGAGATTCTCAGAGAGCATGGTGGCCTCTGTGATAAGCTGCTGTCTATGTGAACCACAGGTCGTGGGTTCAAGTTCAGCCCATGGCCTCAGATGGCATACTATAGCAGGCCATTTTCCATCATTTTTGAGGATTTGAAAAAAAGACGAAAATCACTCCGAGACAATGGACTATAGCCCATGGTCTCGGAGTGATTTTCGTCTTTTTTTCAAATCCTCAAAAATGATGAAAAACACTCCGAGACCATGGGCTATAGCCCATGGCCTCGGACGGCATACTATAGCATGCCGTTTTTCATCATTTTTGAGGATTTGAAAAAAAGACGAAAATCACTCCGAGACAATGGACTATAGCCCATGGTCTCGGAGTGATTTTCGTCTTTTTTCCAAATCCTCAAAAATGATGAAAAACACTCCTAGACTAGCCCATGGCCTCGGACGGCATACTATAGCATGCCGTTTTTCATCATTTTTGAGGATTTGAAAAAAAGACGAAAATCACTCCGAGACAATGGACTATGGTCTCGGAGTGATTTTCGTCTTTTTTCCAAATCCTCAAAAATGATGAAAAACACTCCGAGACCATGGGCTATAGCCCATGGCCTCGGACGGCATACTATAGCATGCCGTTTTTCATCATTTTTGAGGATTTGAAAAAAAGATGAAAATCACTCCGAGACAATGGACTATAGCCCATGGTCTCGGAGTGATTTTCGTCTCTTTTTTCAAATCCTCAAAAATGATGAAAAACACTCAGAGACCATGGGCTATAGCCCATGGCCTCGGACGGCATACTATAGCATGCCGTTTTTCATAATTTTTGAGGATTTGAAAAAAAGACGAAAATCACTCCGAGACAATGGACTATAGCCCATGGTCTCGGAGTGATTTTCGTCTTTTTTCCAAATCCTCAAAAATGATGAAAAACACTCCGAGACCATGGGCTATAGCCCATGGCCTCGGACGGCATACTATAGCATGCCGTTTTTCATCATTTTTGAGGATTTGAAAAAAAGACGAAAATCACTCCGAGACAATGGACTATAGCCCATGGTCTCGGAGTGATTTTCGTCTTTTTTCCAAATCCTCAAAAATGATGAAAAACACTCCGAGACTAGCCCATGGCCTCGGACGGCATACTATAGCATGCCGTTTTTCATCATTTTTGAGGATTTGAAAAAAAGACGAAAATCACTCCGAGACAATGGACTATGGTCTCGGAGTGATTTTCGTCTTTTTTCCAAATCCTCAAAAATGATGAAAAACACTCCGAGACCATGGGCTATAGCCCATGGCCTCGGACGGCATACTATAGCATGCCGTTTTTCATCATTTTTGAGGATTTGAAAAAAAGACGAAAATCACTCCGAGACAATGGACTATAGCCCATGGTCTCGGAGTGATTTTCGTCTTTTTTCCAAATCCTCAAAAATGATGAAAAACACTCCGAGACTAGCCCATGGCCTCGGACGGCATACTATAGCATGCCGTTTTTCATCATTTTTGAGGATTTGAAAAAAAGACGAAAATCACTCCGAGACAATGGACTATGGTCTCGGAGTGATTTTCGTCTTTTTTCCAAATCCTCAAAAATGATGAAAAACACTCCGAGACCATGGGCTATAGCCCATGGCCTCGGACGGCATACTATAGCATGCCGTTTTTCATCATTTTTGAGGATTTGAAAAAAAGATGAAAATCACTCCGAGACAATGGACTATAGCCCATGGTCTCGGAGTGATTTTCGTCTCTTTTTTCAAATCCTCAAAAATGATGAAAAACACTCAGAGACCATGGGCTATAGCCCATGGCCTCGGACGGCATACTATAGCATGCCGTTTTTCATCATTTTTGAGGATTTGAAAAAAAGACGAAAATCACTCCGAGACAATGGACTATGGTCTCGGAGTGATTTTCGTCTTTTTTCCAAATCCTCAAAAATGATGAAAAACACTCCGAGACCATGGGCTATAGCCCATGGCCTCGGACGGCATACTATAGCATGCCGTTTTTCATCATTTTTGAGGATTTGAAAAAAAGACGAAAATCACTCCGAGACAATGGACTATAGCCCATGGTCTCGGAGTGATTTTCGTCTTTTTTCCAAATCCTCAAAAATGATGAAAAACACTCCGAGACTAGCCCATGGCCTCGGACGGCATACTATAGCATGCCGTTTTTCATCATTTTTGAGGATTTGAAAAAAAGACGAAAATCACTCCGAGACAATGGACTATGGTCTCGGAGTGATTTTCGTCTTTTTTCCAAATCCTCAAAAATGATGAAAAACACTCCGAGACCATGGGCTATAGCCCATGGCCTCGGACGGCATACTATAGCATGCCGTTTTTCATCATTTTTGAGGATTTGAAAAAAAGATGAAAATCACTCCGAGACAATGGACTATAGCCCATGGTCTCGGAGTGATTTTCGTCTCTTTTTTCAAATCCTCAAAAATGATGAAAAACACTCCGAGACCATGGGCTATAGCCCATGGCCTCGGACGGCATACTATAGCATGCCGTTTTTCATCATTTTTGAGGATTTGAAAAAAATATGAAAATCACTCCGAGACAATGGACTATAGCCCATGGTCTCGGAGTGATTTTCGTCTTTTTTTCAAATCCTCAAAAATGATGAAAAACACTCCGAGACCATGGGCTATAGCCCATGGCCTCGGACGGCATACTATAGCATGCCGTTTTTCATCATTTTTGAGGATTTGAAAAAAAGACGAAAATAACTCCGAGACAATGGACTATAGCCCATGGTCTCGGAGTGATTTTCGTCTTTTTTTCAAATCCTCAAAAATGATGAAAAACACTCCGAGACCATGGGCTATAGCCCATGGCCTCGGACGGCATACTATAGCATGCCGTTTTTCATAATTTTTGAGGATTTGAAAAAAAGACGAAAATCACTCCGAGACAATGGACTATAGCCCATGGTCTCGGAGTGATTTTCGTCTTTTTTCCAAATCCTCAAAAATGATGAAAAACACTCCGAGACCATGGGCTATAGCCCATGGCCTCGGACGGCATACTATAGCATGCCGTTTTTCATCATTTTTGAGGATTTGAAAAAAAGATGAAAATCACTCCGAGACAATGGACTATAGCCCATGGTCTCGGAGTGATTTTCGTCTTTTTTCCAAATCCTCAAAAATGATGAAAAACACTCAGAGACCATGGGCTATAGCCCATGGCCTCGGACGGCATACTATAGCATGCCGTTTTTCATCATTTTTGAGGATTTGAAAAAAAGACGAAAATCACTCCGAGACAATGGACTATAGCCCATGGTCTCGGAGTGATTTTCGTCTTTTTTCCAAATCCTCAAAAATGATGAAAAACACTCAGAGACCATGGGCTATAGCCCATGGCCTCGGACGGCATACTATAGCATGCCGTTTTTCATCATTTTTGAGGATTTGAAAAAAAGACGAAAATCACTCCGAGACAATGGACTATAGCCCATGGTCTCGGAGTGATTTTCGTCTTTTTTCCAAATCCTCAAAAATGATGAAAAACACTCCGAGACCATGGGCTAAAGCCCATGGCCTCGGACGGCATACTGTAGCATGCCGTTTTTCATCATTTTTGAGGATTTGAAAAAAAGATGAAAATCACTCCGAGACCATGGACTATAGTCCATTGTCCTTGAAGGTTTATAGTTTTTCTCAGCTCAATCAACAGGACCAGAACACACCTGGGCTGGCTGCCAGGATCACATCCACCAATGGGGAGGCTGTCTGTGTCCTGTCATGGTTTCTCCTCTGTATTATCTGATTAACATCCACGATAACACTTAAAAGTACTAAAGACACCTTTGATGCACAGCACCATTCAAATGCTCTGTACATGATCCCAAGGCCCCGTTTGAAAAGTGACACCAAGAAGAACAACTTACAACCTAAAAATCACTGAGAGCTCAGTGGCACCCTTGTTAAGATGATGTCCATGTGAGCCAGAGGTTGTGAG
This sequence comes from Electrona antarctica, assembly GCF_951216825.1. Taxonomy (NCBI): domain Eukaryota; kingdom Metazoa; phylum Chordata; class Actinopteri; order Myctophiformes; family Myctophidae; genus Electrona; species Electrona antarctica. The sequence goes on from NC_136791.1 coordinate 18,848,982, forward strand.
TTCAAATCCAGCTGAGTTCCTGCTACTTTCACTTTGCAGCATGTTTTGGAGAATAACATCCAGAAGAGAAGTGGAAAGAGATGGTAAGCTGAGGAGATTCTCAGAGAGCATGGTGGCCTCTGTGATAAGCTGCTGTCTATGTGAACCACAGGTCGTGGGTTCAAGTTCAGCCCATGGCCTCAGATGGCATACTATAGCAGGCCATTTTTCATCATTTTTGAGGATTTGAAAAAAAGACGAAAATCACTCCGAGACAATGGACTATAGCCCATGGTCTCGGAGTGATTTTCGCCTTTTTTTCAAATCCTCAAAAATGATGAAAAACACTCCGAGACCATGGGCTATAGCCCATGGCCTCGGACGGCATACTATAGCATGCCTTTTTTTCAAATCCTCAAAAATGATGAAAAACACTCCGAGACCATGGGCTATAGCCCATGGCCTCGGACGGCATACTATAGCATGCCGTTTTTCATCATTTTTGAGGATTTGAAAAAAATATGAAAATCACTCCGAGACAATGGACTATAGCCCATGGTCTCGGAGTGATTTTCGTCTTTTTTCCAAATCCTCAAAAATGATGAAAAACACTCCGAGACCATGGGCTATAGCCTTTTTTTCAAATCCTCAAAAATGATGAAAAACACTCCGAGACCATGGGCTATAGCCCATGGCCTCGGACGGCATACTATAGCATGCCGTTTTTCATCATTTTTGAGGATTTGAAAAAAAGATGAAAATCACTCCGAGACAATGGACTATAGCCCATGGTCTCGGAGTGATTTTCGTCTTTTTTCCAAATCCTCAAAAATGATGAAAAACACTCCGAGACCATGGGCTATAGCCCATGGCCTCGGACGGCATACTATAGCATGCCGTTTTTCATCATTTTTGAGGATTTGAAAAAAATATGAAAATCACTCCGAGACAATGGACTATAGCCCATGGTCTCGGAGTGATTTTCGTCTTTTTTTCAAATCCTCAAAAATGATGAAAAACACTCCGAGACCATGGGCTATAGCCCATGGCCTCGGACGGCATACTATAGCATGCCGTTTTTCATCATTTTTGAGGATTTGAAAAAAAGACGAAAATAACTCCGAGACAATGGACTATAGCCCATGGTCTCGGAGTGATTTTCGTCTTTTTTTCAAATCCTCAAAAATGATGAAAAACACTCCGAGACCATGGGCTATAGCCCATGGCCTCGGACGGCATACTATAGCATGCCGTTTTTCATAATTTTTGAGGATTTGAAAAAAAGACGAAAATCACTCCGAGACAATGGACTATAGCCCATGGTCTCGGAGTGATTTTCGTCTTTTTTCCAAATCCTCAAAAATGATGAAAAACACTCCGAGACCATGGGCTATAGCCCATGGCCTCGGACGGCATACTATAGCATGCCGTTTTTCATCATTTTTGAGGATTTGAAAAAAATATGAAAATCACTCCGAGACAATGGACTATAGCCCATGGTCTCGGAGTGATTTTCGTCTTTTTTCCAAATCCTCAAAAATGATGAAAAACACTCAGAGACCATGGGCTATAGCCCATGGCCTCGGACGGCATACTATAGCATGCCGTTTTTCATCATTTTTGAGGATTTGAAAAAAAGACGAAAATCACTCCGAGACAATGGACTATAGCCCATGGTCTCGGAGTGATTTTCGTCTTTTTTCCAAATCCTCAAAAATGATGAAAAACACTCCGAGACCATGGGCTATAGCCCATGGCCTCGGACGGCATACTATAGCATGCCGTTTTTCATCATTTTTGAGGATTTGAAAAAAAGACGAAAATCACTCCGAGACAATGGACTATAGCCCATGGTCTCGGAGTGATTTTCGTCTTTTTTCCAAATCCTCAAAAATGATGAAAAACACTCCGAGACCATGGGCTAAAGCCCATGGCCTCGGACGGCATACTGTAGCATGCCGTTTTTCATCATTTTTGAGGATTTGAAAAAAAGATGAAAATCACTCCGAGACCATGGACTATAGTCCATTGTCCTTGAAGGTTTATAGTTTTTCTCAGCTCAATCAACAGGACCAGAACACACCTGGGCTGGCTGCCAGGATCACATCCACCAATGGGGAGGCTGTCTGTGTCCTGTCATGGTTTCTCCTCTGTATTATCTGATTAACATCCACGATAACACTTAAAAGCACTAAAGACACCTTTGATGCACAGCACCATTCAAATGCTCTGTACATGATCCCAAGGCCCCATTTGAAAAGTGACACCAAGAAGAACAACTTACAACCTAAAAATCACTGAGAGCTCAGTGGCACCCTTGTTAAGATGATGTCCATGTGAGCCAGAGGTTGTGAGTTCAAATCCAGCTGAGATCCTGCTACTTTCACTTTGCAGCATGTTTTGGAGAATAACATCCAGAAGAGAAGTGGAAAGAGATGGTAAGCTGAGGAGATTCTCAGAGAGCATGGTGGCCTCTGTGATAAGCTGCTGTCTATGTGAACCACAGGTCGTGGGTTCAAGTTCAGCCCATGTCCTCAGATGGCATACTATAGCAGGCCATTTTCCATCATTTTTGAGGATTTGAAAAAAAGACGAAAATCACTCCGAGACAATGGACTATAGCCCATGGTCTCGGAGTGATTTTCGTCTTTTTTTCAAATCCTCAAAAATGATGAAAAACACTCCGAGACCATGGGCTATAGCCCATGGCCTCGGACGGCATACTATAGCATGCCGTTTTTCATCATTTTTGAGGATTTGAAAAAAAGACGAAAATCACTCCGAGACAATGGACTATAGCCCATGGTCTCGGAGTGATTTTCGTCTTTTTTCCAAATCCTCAAAAATGATGAAAAACACTCCGAGACTAGCCCATGGACTCGGACGGCATACTATAGCATGCCGTTTTTCATCATTTTTGAGGATTTGAAAAAAAGACGAAAATCACTCCGAGACAATGGACTATGGTCTCGGAGTGATTTTCGTCTTTTTTCCAAATCCTCAAAAATGATGAAAAACACTCCGAGACCATGGGCTATAGCCCATGGCCTCGGACGGCATACTATAGCATGCCGTTTTTCATCATTTTTGAGGATTTGAAAAAAAGATGAAAATCACTCCGAGACAATGGACTATAGCCCATGGTCTCGGAGTGATTTTCGTCTCTTTTTTCAAATCCTCAAAAATGATGAAAAACACTCAGAGACCATGGGCTATAGCCCATGGCCTCGGACGGCATACTATAGCATGCCGTTTTTCATAATTTTTGAGGATTTGAAAAAAAGACGAAAATCACTCCGAGACAATGGACTATAGCCCATGGTCTCGGAGTGATTTTCGTCTTTTTTCCAAATCCTCAAAAATGATGAAAAACACTCCGAGACCATGGGCTATAGCCCATGGCCTCGGACGGCATACTATAGCATGCCGTTTTTCATCATTTTTGAGGATTTGAAAAAAAGATGAAAATCACTCCGAGACAATGGACTATAGCCCATGGTCTCGGAGTGATTTTCGCCTTTTTTTCAAATCCTCAAAAATGATGAAAAACACTCCGAGACCATGGGCTATAGCCCATGGCCTCGGACGGCATACTATAGCATGCCGTTTTTCATCATTTTTGAGGATTTGAAAAAAAGATGAAAATCACTCCGAGACAATGGACTATAGCCCATGGTCTCGGAGTGATTTTCGTCTCTTTTTTCAAATCCTCAAAAATGATGAAAAACACTCAGAGACCATGGGCTATAGCCCATGGCCTCGGACGGCATACTATAGCATGCCGTTTTTCATCATTTTTGAGGATTTGAAAAAAAGACGAAAATCACTCCGAGACAATGGACTATAGCCCATGGTCTCGGAGTGATTTTCGTCTTTTTTCCAAATCCTCAAAAATGATGAAAAACACTCCGAGACCATGGGCTATAGCCCATGGCCTCGGACGGCATACTATAGCATGCCGTTTTTCATCAATTTTGAGGATTTGAAAAAAAGATGAAAATCACTCCGAGACAATGGACTATAGCCCATGGTCTCGGAGTGATTTTCGTCTCTTTTTTCAAATCCTCAAAAATGATGAAAAACACTCAGAGACCATGGGCTATAGCCCATGGCCTCGGACGGCATACTATAGCATGCCGTTTTTCATCATTTTTGAGGATTTGAAAAAAAGACGAAAATCACTCCGAGACAATGGACTATAGCCCATGGTCTCGGAGTGATTTTCGTCTTTTTTCCAAATCCTCAAAAATGATGAAAAACACTCCGAGACTAGCCCATGGCCTCGGACGGCATACTATAGCATGCCGTTTTTCATCATTTTTGAGGATTTGAAAAAAAGACGAAAATCACTCCGAGACAATGGACTATGGTCTCGGAGTGATTTTCGTCTTTTTTCCAAATCCTCAAAAATGATGAAAAACACTCCGAGACCATGGGCTATAGCCCATGGCCTCGGACGGCATACTATAGCATGCCGTTTTTCATCATTTTTGAGGATTTGAAAAAAAGACGAAAATCACTCCGAGACAATGGACTATAGCCCATGGTCTCGGAGTGATTTTCGTCTTTTTTCCAAATCCTCAAAAATGATGAAAAACACTCCGAGACTAGCCCATGGCCTCGGACGGCATACTATAGCATGCCGTTTTTCATCATTTTTGAGGATTTGAAAAAAAGACGAAAATCACTCCGAGACAATGGACTATGGTCTCGGAGTGATTTTCGTCTTTTTTCCAAATCCTCAAAAATGATGAAAAACACTCCGAGACCATGGGCTATAGCCCATGGCCTCGGACGGCATACTATAGCATGCCGTTTTTCATCATTTTTGAGGATTTGAAAAAAAGATGAAAATCACTCCGAGACAATGGACTATAGCCCATGGTCTCGGAGTGATTTTCGTCTCTTTTTTCAAATCCTCAAAAATGATGAAAAACACTCAGAGACCATGGGCTATAGCCCATGGCCTCGGACGGCATACTATAGCATGCCGTTTTTCATCATTTTTGAGGATTTGAAAAAAAGACGAAAATCACTCCGAGACAATGGACTATAGCCCATGGTCTCGGAGTGATTTTCGTCTTTTTTCCAAATCCTCAAAAATGATGAAAAACACTCCGAGACCATGGGCTAAAGCCCATGGCCTCGGACGGCATACTGTAGCATGCCGTTTTTCATCATTTTTGAGGATTTGAAAAAAAGATGAAAATCACTCCGAGACCATGGACTATAGTCCATTGTCCTTGAAGGTTTATAGTTTTTCTCAGCTCAATCAACAGGACCAGAACACACCTGGGCTGGCTGCCAGGATCACATCCACCAATGGGGAGGCTGTCTGTGTCCTGTCATGGTTTCTCCTCTGTATTATCTGATTAACATCCACGATAACACTTAAAAGCACTAAAGACACCTTTGATGCACAGCACCATTCAAATGCTCTGTACATGATCCCAAGGCCCCGTTTGAAAAGTGACACCAAGAAGAACAACTTACAACCTAAAAATCACTGAGAGCTCAGTGGCACCCTTGTTAAGATGATGTCCATGTGAGCCAGAGGTTGTGAGTTCAAATCCAGCTGAGTTCCTGCTACTTTCACTTTGCAGCATGTTTTGGAGAATAACATCCAGAAGAGAAGTGGAAAGAGATGGTAAGCTGAGGAGATTCTCAGAGAGCATGGTGGCCTCTGTGATAAGCTGCTGTCTATGTGAACCACAGGTCGTGGGTTCAAGTTCAGCCCATGGCCTCAGATGGCATACTATAGCAGGCCATTTTTCATCATTTTTGAGGATTTTAAAAAAAGACGAAAATCACTCCGAGACAATGGACTATAGCCCATGGTCTCGGAGTGATTTTCGTTTTTTTTTCCAAATCCTCAAAAATGATGAAAAACACTCCGAGACCATGGGCTATAGCCCATGGCCTCGGACGGCATACTATAGCATGCCGTTTTTCATCATTTTTGAGGATTTGAAAAAAAGATGAAAATCACTCCGAGACAATGGACTATAGCCCATGGTCTCGGAGTGATTTTCGTCTTTTTTCCAAATCCTCAAAAATGATGAAAAACACTCAGAGACCATGGGCTATAGCCCATGGCCTCGGACGGCATACTATAGCATGCCGTTTTTCATCATTTTTGAGGATTTGAAAAAAAGACGAAAATCACTCCGAGACAATGGACTATAGCCCATGGTCTCGGAGTGATTTTCGTCTTTTTTCCAAATCCTCAAAAATGATGAAAAACACTCAGAGACCATGGGCTATAGCCCATGGCCTCGGACGGCATACTATAGCATGCCGTTTTTCATCATTTTTGAGGATTTGAAAAAAAGACGAAAATCACTCCGAGACAATGGACTATAGCCCATGGTCTCGGAGTGATTTTCGTCTTTTTTCCAAATCCTCAAAAATGATGAAAAACACTCCGAGACCATGGGCTAAAGCCCATGGCCTCGGACGGCATACTGTAGCATGCCGTTTTTCATCATTTTTGAGGATTTGAAAAAAAGATGAAAATCACTCCGAGACCATGGACTATAGTCCATTGTCCTTGAAGGTTTATAGTTTTTCTCAGCTCAATCAACAGGACCAGAACACACCTGGGCTGGCTGCCAGGATCACATCCACCAATGGGGAGGCTGTCTGTGTCCTGTCATGGTTTCTCCTCTGTATTATCTGATTAACATCCACGATAACACTTAAAAGCACTAAAGACACCTTTGATGCACAGCACCATTCAAATGCTCTGTACATGATCCCAAGGCCCCGTTTGAAAAGTGACACCAAGAAGAACAACTTACAACCTAAAAATCACTGAGAGCTCAGTGGCACCCTTGTTAAGATGATGTCCATGTGAGCCAGAGGTTGTGAGTTCAAATCCAGCTGAGTTCCTGCTACTTTCACTTTGCAGCATGTTTTGGAGAATAACATCCAGAAGAGAAGTGGAAAGAGATGGTAAGCTGAGGAGATTCTCAGAGAGCATGGTGGCCTCTGTGATAAGCTGCTGTCTATGTGAACCACAGGTCGTGGGTTCAAGTTCAGCCCATGGCCTCAGATGGCATACTATAGCAGGCCATTTTTCATCATTTTTGAGGATTTGAAAAAAAGACGAAAATCACTCCGAGACAATGGACTATAGCCCATGGTCTCGGAGTGATTTTCGTCTTTTTTCCAAATCCTCAAAAATGATGAAAAACACTCCGAGACCATGGGCTATAGCCCATGGCCTCGGACGGCATACTATAGCATGCCGTTTTTCATCATTTTTGAGGATTTGAAAAAAAGATGAAAATCACTCCGAGACAATGGACTATAGCCCATGGTCTCGGAGTGATTTTCGTCTTTTTTCCAAATCCTCAAAAATGATGAAAAACACTCAGAGACCATGGGCTATAGCCCATGGCCTCGGACGGCATACTATAGCATGCCGTTTTTCATCATTTTTGAGGATTTGAAAAAAAGATGAAAATCACTCCGAGACAATGGACTATAGCCCATGGTCTCGGAGTGATTTTCGTCTTTTTTCCAAATCCTCAAAAATGATGAAAAACACTCAGAGACCATGGGCTATAGCCCATGGCCTCGGACGGCATACTATAGCATGCCGTTTTTCATCATTTTTGAGGATTTGAAAAAAAGACGAAAATCACTCCGAGACAATGGACTATAGCCCATGGTCTCGGAGTGATTTTCGTCTTTTTTCCAAATCCTCAAAAATGATGAAAAACACTCAGGGACCATGGGCTATAGCCCATGGCCTCGGACGGCATACTATAGCATGCCGTTTTTCATCATTTTTGAGGATTTGAAAAAAAGACGAAAATCACTCCGAGACAATGGACTATAGCCCATGGTCTCGGAGTGATTTTCGTCTTTTTTCCAAATCCTCAAAAATGATGAAAAACACTCCGAGACCATGGGCTAAAGCCCATGGCCTCGGGCGGCATACTGTAGCATGCCGTTTTTCATCATTTTTGAGGATTTGAAAAAAAGATGAAAATCACTCCGAGACCATAGACTATAGTCCATTGTCCTTGAAGGTTTATAGTTTTTCTCAGCTCAATCAACAGGACCAGAACACACCTGGGCTGGCTGCCAGGATCACATCCACCAATGGGGAGGCTGTCTGTGTCCTGTCATGGTTTCTCCTCTGTATTATCTGATTAACATCCACGATAACACTTAAAAGCACTAAAGACACCTTTGATGCACAGCACCATTCAAATGCTCTGTACATGATCCCAAGGCCCCGTTTGAAAAGTGACACCAAGAAGAACAACTTACAACCTAAAAATCACTGAGAGCTCAGTGGCACCCTTGTTAAGATTATGTCCATGTGAGCCAGAGGTTGTGAGTTCAAATCCAGCTGAGTTCCTGCTACTTTCACTTTGCAGCATGTTTTGGAGAATAACATCCAGAAGAGAAGTGGAAAGAGATGGTAAGCTGAGGAGATTCTCAGAGAGCATGGTGGCCTCTGTGATAAGCTGCTGTCTATGTGAACCACAGGTCGTGGGTTCAAGTTCAGCCCATGGCCTCAGATGGCATACTATAGCAGGCCATTTTTCATCATTTTTGAGGATTTGAAAAAAAGACGAAAATCACTCCGAGACAATGGACTATAGCCCATGGTCTCGGAGTGATTTTCGTCTTTTTTCCAAATCCTCAAAAATGATGAAAAACACTCCGAGACCATGGGCTATAGCCCATGGCCTCGGACGGCATACTATAGCATGCCGTTTTTCATCATTTTTGAGGATTTGAAAAAAAGATGAAAATCACTCCGAGACAATGGACTATAGCCCATGGTCTCGGAGTGATTTTCGTCTTTTTTCCAAATCCTCAAAAATGATGAAAAACACTCAGAGACCATGGGCTATAGCCCATGGCCTCGGACGGCATACTATAGCATGCCGTTTTTCATCATTTTTGAGGATTTGAAAAAAAGACGAAAATCACTCCGAGACAATGGACTATAGCCCATGGTCTCGGAGTGATTTTCGTCTTTTTTCCAAATCCTCAAAAATGATGAAAAACACTCAGAGACCATGGGCTATAGCCCATGGCCTCGGACGGCATACTATAGCATGCCGTTTTTCATCATTTTTGAGGATTTGAAAAAAAGATGAAAATCACTCTGAGACAATGGACTATAGCCCATGGTCTCGGACGGCATACTATAGCATGCCGTTTTTCATAATTTTTGAGGATTTGAAAAAAATATGAAAATCACTCCGAGACCATGGACTATAGTCCATTGTCCTTGAAGGTTTATAGTTTTTCTCAGCTCAATCAACAGGACCAGAACACACCTGGGCTGGCTGCCAGGATCACATCCACCAATGGGGAGGCTGTCTGTGTCCTGTCATGGTTTCTCCTCTGTATTATCTGATTAACATCCACGATAACACTTAAAAGCACTAAAGACACCTTTGATGCACAGCACCATTCAAATGCTCTGTACATGATCCCAAGGCCCCGTTTGAAAAGTGACACCAAGAAGAACAACTTACAACCTAAAAATCACTGAGTGCTCAGTGGCACCCTTGTTAAGATGATGTCCATGTGAGCCAGAGGTTGTGAGTTCAAATCCAGCTGAGTTCCTGCTACTTCACTTTGCAGCATGTTTTGGAGAATAACATCCAGAAGAGAAGTGGAAAGAGATGGTAAGCTGAGGAGATTCTCAGAGAGCATGGTGGCCTCTGTGCTAAGCTGCTGTCTATGTGAACCACAGGTCGTGGGTTCAAGTTCAGCCCATGGCCTCAGATGGCATACTATAGCAGGCCATTTTTCATCATTTTTGAGGATTTGAAAAAAAGACGAAAATCACTCCGAGACAATGGACTATAGCCCATGGTCTCGGAGTGATTTTCGCCTTTTTTTCAAATCCTCAAAAATGATGAAAAACACTCCGAGACCATGGGCTATAGCCCATGGCCTCGGACGGCATACTATAGCATGCCGTTTTTCATCATTTTTGAGGATTTGAAAAAAAGACGAAAATCACTCCGAGACAATGGACTATAGCCCATGGTCTCGGAGTGATTTTCGTCTTTTTTCCAAATCCTCAAAAATGATGAAAAACACTCCGAGACCATGGGCTATAGCCCATGGCCTCGGACGGCATACTATAGCATGCCGTTTTTCATCATTTTTGAGGATTTGAAAAAAATATGAAAATCACTCCGAGACAATGGACTATAGCCCATGGTCTCGGAGTGATTTTCGTCTCTTTTTTCAAATCCTCAAAAATGATGAAAAACACTCAGAGACCATGGGCTATAGCCCATGGCCTCGGACGGCATACTATAGCATGCCGTTTTTCATCATTTTTGAGGATTTGAAAAAAAGACGAAAATCACTCCGAGACAATGGACTATAGCCCATGGTCTCGGAGTGATTTTCGTCTTTTTTCCAAATCCTCAAAAATGATGAAAAACACTCCGAGACCATGGGCTATAGCCCATGGCCTCGGACGGCATACTATAGCATGCCGTTTTTCATCATTTTTGAGGATTTGAAAAAAAGATGAAAATCACTCCGAGACAATGGACTATAGTCCATTGTCCTTGAAGGTTTATAGTTTTTCTCAGCTCAATCAACAGGACCAGAACACACCTGGGCTGGCTGCCAGGATCACATCCACCAATGGGGAGGCTGTCTGTGTCCTGTCATGGTTTCTCCTCTGTATTATCTGATTAACATCCACGATAACACTTAAAAGCACTAAAGACACCTTTGATGCACAGCACCATTCAAATGCTCTGTACATGATCCCAAGGCCCCGTTTGAAAAGTGACACCAAGAAGAACAACTTACAACCTAAAAATCACTGAGTGCTCAGTGGCACCCTTGTTAAGATGATGTCCATGTGAGCCAGAGGTTGTGAGTTCAAATCCAGCTGAGTTCCTGCTACTTTCACTTTGCAGCATGTTTTGGAGAATAACATCCAGAAGAGAAGTGGAAAGAGATGGTAAGCTGAGGAGATTCTCAGAGAGCATGGTGGCCTCTGTGATAAGCTGCTGTCTATGTGAACCACAGGTCGTGGGTTCAAGTTCAGCCCATGGCCTCAGATGGCATACTATAGCAGGCCATTTTTCATCATTTTTGAGGATTTGAAAAAAAGACGAAAATCACTCCGAGACAATGGACTATAGCCCATGGTCTCGGAGTGATTTTTGCCTTTTTTTCAAATCCTCAAAAATGATGAAAAACACTCCGAGACCATGGGCTATAGCCCATGGCCTCGGACGGCATACTATAGCATGCCGTTTTTCATAATTTTTGAGTATTTGAAAAAAAGACGAAAATCACTCCGAGACAATGGACTATAGCCCATGGTCTCGGAGTGATTTTCGTCTTTTTTCCAAATCCTAAAAAATGATGAAAAACACTCCGAGACCATGGGCTATAGCCCATGGCCTCGGACGGCATACTATAGCATGCCGTTTTTCATCATTTTTGAGGATTTGAAAAAAAGACGAAAATCACTCCGAGACAATGGACTATAGCCCATGGTCTCGGAGTGATTTTCGTCTTTTTTCCAAATCCTCAAAAATGATGAAAAACACTCCGAGACCATGGGCTATAGCCCATGGCCTCGGACGGCATACTATAGCATGCCGTTTTTCATCATTTTTGAGGATTTGAAAAAAATATGAAAATCACTCCGAGACAATGGACTATAGCCCATGGTCTCGGAGTGATTTTCGTCTCTTTTTTCAAATCCTCAAAAATGATGAAAAACACTCAGAGACCATGGGCTATAGCCCATGGCCTCGGACGGCATACTATAGCATGCCGTTTTTCATCATTTTTGAGGATTTGAAAAAAAGACGAAAATCACTCCGAGACAATGGACTATAGCCCATGGTCTCGGAGTGATTTTCGTCTTTTTTCCAAATCCTCAAAAATGATGAAAAACACTCCGAGACCATGGGCTATAGCCCATGGCCTCGGACGGCATACTATAGCATGCCGTTTTTCATCATTTTTGAGGATTTGAAAAAAAGATGAAAATCACTCCGAGACAATGGACTATAGTCCATTGTCCTTGAAGGTTTATAGTTTTTCTCAGCTCAATCAACAGGACCAGAACACACCTGGGCTGGCTGCCAGGATCACATCCACCAATGGGGAGGCTGTCTGTGTCCTGTCATGGTTTCTCCTCTGTATTATCTGATTAACATCCACGATAACACTTAAAAGCACTAAAGACACCTTTGATGCACAGCACCATTCAAATGCTCTGTACATGATCCCAAGGCCCCGTTTGAAAAGTGACACCAAGAAGAACAACTTACAACCTAAAAATCACTGAGTGCTCAGTGGCACCCTTGTTAAGATGATGTCCATGTGAGCCAGAGGTTGTGAGTTCAAATCCAGCTGAGTTCCTGCTACTTTCACTTTGCAGCATGTTTTGGAGAATAACATCCAGAAGAGAAGTGGAAAGAGATGGTAAGCTGAGGAGATTCTCAGAGAGCATGGTGGCCTCTGTGATAAGCTGCTGTCTATGTGAACCACAGGTCGTGGGTTCAAGTTCAGCCCATGGCCTCAGATGGCATACTATAGCAGGCCATTTTTCATCATTTTTGAGGATTTGAAAAAAAGACGAAAATCACTCCGAGACAATGGACTATAGCCCATGGTCTCGGAGTGATTTTTGCCTTTTTTTCAAATCCTCAAAAATGATGAAAAACACTCCGAGACCATGGGCTATAGCCCATGGCCTCGGACGGCATACTATAGCATGCCGTTTTTCATAATTTTTGAGTATTTGAAAAAAAGACGAAAATCACTCCGAGACAATGGACTATAGCCCATGGTCTCGGAGTGATTTTCGTCTTTTTTCCAAATCCTAAAAAATGATGAAAAACACTCCGAGACCATGGGCTATAGCCCATGGCCTCGGACGGCATACTATAGCATGCCGTTTTTCATCATTTTTGAGGATTTGAAAAAAAGACGAAAATCACTCCGAGACAATGGACTATAGCCCATGGTCTCGGAGTGATTTTCGACTTTTTTCCAAATCCTCAAAAATGATGAAAAACACTCCGAGACCATGGGCTATAGCCCATGGCCTCGGACGGCATACTATAGCATGCCGTTTTTCATCATTTTTGAGGATTTGAAAAAAATATGAAAATCACTCCGAGACAATGGACTATAGCCCATGGTCTCGGAGTGATTTTCGTCTTTTTTCCAAATCCTCAAAAATGATGAAAAACACTCAGAGACCATGGGCTATAGCCCATGGCCTCGGACGGCATACTATAGCATGCCGTTTTTCATCATTTTTGAGGATTTGAAAAAAATATGAAAATCACTCCGAGACAATGGACTATAGCCCATGGTCTCGGAGTGATTTTCGTCTCTTTTTTCAAATCCTCAAAAATGATGAAAAACACTCCGAGACCATGGGCTATAGCCCATGGCCTCGGACGGCATACTATAGCATGCCGTTTTTCATCATTTTTGAGGATTTGAAAAATAGACGAAAATCACTCCGAGACAATGGACTATAGCCCATGGTCTCGGAGTGATTTTCGTCTTTTTTCCAAATCCTCAAAAATGATGAAAAACACTCAGAGACCATGGGCTATAGCCCATGGCCTCGGACGGCATACTATAGCATGCCGTTTTTCATCATTTTTGAGGATTTGAAAAAAAGACGAAAATCACTCCGAGACAATGGACTATAGCCCATGGTCTCGGAGTGATTTTCGTCTTTTTTCCAAATCCTCAAAAATGATGAAAAACACTCCGAGACCATGGGCTATAGCCCATGGCCTCGGACGGCATACTATAGCATGCCGTTTTTCATCATTTTTGAGGATTTGAAAAAAAGACGAAAATCACTCCGAGACAATGGACTATAGCCCATGGTCTCGGAGTGATTTTCGTCTTTTTTCCAAATCCTCAAAAATGATGAAAAACACTCCGAGACCATGGGCTATAGCCCATGGCCTCGGACGGCATACTATAGCATGCCGTTTTTCATCATTTTTGAGGATTTGAAAAAAATATGAAAATCACTCCGAGACAATGGACTATAGCCCATGGTCTCGGAGTGATTTTCGTCTCTTTTTTCAAATCCTCAAAAATGATGAAAAACACTCAGAGACCATGGGCTATAGCCCATGGCCTCGGACGGCATACTATAGCATGCCGTTTTTCATCATTTTTGAGGATTTGAAAAAAAGACGAAAATCACTCCGAGACAATGGACTATAGCCCATGGTCTCGGAGTGATTTTCGTCTTTTTTCCAAATCCTCAAAAATGATGAAAAACACTCCGAGACCATGGGCTATAGCCCATGGCCTCGGACGGCATACTATAGCATGCCGTTTTTCATCATTTTTGAGGATTTGAAAAAAAGATGAAAATCACTCCGAGACAATGGACTATAGTCCATTGTCCTTGAAGGTTTATAGTTTTTCTCAGCTCAATCAACAGGACCAGAACACACCTGGGCTGGCTGCCAGGATCACATCCACCAATGGGGAGGCTGTCTGTGTCCTGTCATGGTTTCTCCTCTGTATTATCTGATTAACATCCACGATAACACTTAAAAGCACTAAAGACACCTTTGATGCACAGCACCATTCAAATGCTCTGTACATGATCCCAAGGCCCCGTTTGAAAAGTGACACCAAGAAGAACAACTTACAACCTAAAAATCACTGAGTGCTCAGTGGCACCCTTGTTAAGATGATGTCCATGTGAGCCAGAGGTTGTGAGTTCAAATCCAGCTGAGTTCCTGCTACTTTCACTTTGCAGCATGTTTTGGAGAATAACATCCAGAAGAGAAGTGGAAAGAGATGGTAAGCTGAGGAGATTCTCAGAGAGCATGGTGGCCTCTGTGATAAGCTGCTGTCTATGTGAACCACAGGTCGTGGGTTCAAGTTCAGCCCATGGCCTCAGATGGCATACTATAGCAGGCCATTTTTCATCATTTTTGAGGATTTGAAAAAAAGACGAAAATCACTCCGAGACAATGGACTATAGCCCATGGTCTCGGAGTGATTTTTGCCTTTTTTTCAAATCCTCAAAAATGATGAAAAACACTCCGAGACCATGGGCTATAGCCCATGGCCTCGGACGGCATACTATAGCATGCCGTTTTTCATAATTTTTGAGGATTTGAAAAAAAGACGAAAATCACTCCGAGACAATGGACTATAGCCCATGGTCTCGGAGTGATTTTCGTCTTTTTTCCAAATCCTAAAAAATGATGAAAAACACTCCGAGACCATGGGCTATAGCCCATGGCCTCGGACGGCATACTATAGCATGCCGTTTTTCATCATTTTTGAGGATTTGAAAAAAAGACGAAAATCACTCCGAGACAATGGACTATAGCCCATGGTCTCGGAGTGATTTTCGTCTTTTTTCCAAATCCTCAAAAATGATGAAAAACACTCCGAGACCATGGGCTATAGCCCATGGCCTCGGACGGCATACTATAGCATGCCGTTTTTCATCATTTTTGAGGATTTGAAAAAAATATGAAAATCACTCCGAGACAATGGACTATAGCCCATGGTCTCGGAGTGATTTTCGTCTTTTTTCCAAATCCTCAAAAATGATGAAAAACACTCCGAGACCATGGGCTATAGCCCATGGCCTCGGACGGCATACTATAGCATGCCGTTTTTCATCATTTTTGAGGATTTGAAAAAAATATGAAAATCACTCCGAGACAATGGACTATAGCCCATGGTCTCGGAGTGATTTTCGTCTCTTTTTTCAAATCCTCAAAAATGATGAAAAACACTCAGAGACCATGGGCTATAGCCCATGGCCTCGGACGGCATACTATAGCATGCCGTTTTTCATCATTTTTGAGGATTTGAAAAAAAGACGAAAATCACTCCGAGACAATGGACTATAGCCCATGGTCTCGGAGTGATTTTCGTCTTTTTTCCAAATCCTCAAAAATGATGAAAAACACTCCGAGACCATGGGCTATAGCCCATGGCCTCGGACGGCATACTATAGCATGCCGTTTTTCATCATTTTTGAGGATTTGAAAAAAATATGAAAATCACTCCGAGACAATGGACTATAGCCCATGGTCTCGGAGTGATTTTCGTCTTTTTTCCAAATCCTCAAAAATGATGAAAAACACTCAGAGACCATGGGCTATAGCCCATGGCCTCGGACGGCATACTATAGCATGCCGTTTTTCATCATTTTTGAGGATTTGAAAAAAAGACGAAAATCACTCCGAGACAATGGACTATAGCCCATGGTCTCGGAGTGATTTTCGTCTTTTTTCCAAATCCTCAAAAATGATGAAAAACACTCCGAGACCATGGGCTATAGCCCATGGCCTCGGACGGCATACTATAGCATGCCGTTTTTCATCATTTTTGAGGATTTGAAAAAAAGACGAAAATCACTCCGAGACAATGGACTATAGCCCATGGTCTCGGAGTGATTTTCGTCTTTTTTCCAAATCCTCAAAAATGATTAAAAACACTCCGAGACCATGGGCTAAAGCCCATGGCCTCGGACGGCATACTGTAGCATGCCGTTTTTCATCATTTTTGAGGATTTGAAAAAAAGATGAAAATCACTCCGAGACCATGGACTATAGTCCATTGTCCTTGAAGGTTTATAGTTTTTCTCAGCTCAATCAACAGGACCAGAACACACCTGGGCTGGCTGCCAGGATCACATCCACCAATGGGGAGGCTGTCTGTGTCCTGTCATGGTTTCTCCTCTGTATTATCTGATTAACATCCACGATAACACTTAAAAGCACTAAAGACACCTTTGATGCACAGCACCATTCAAATGCTCTGTACATGATCCCAAGGCCCCGTTTGAAAAGTGACACCAAGAAGAACAACTTACAACCTAAAAATCACTGAGTGCTCAGTGGCACCCTTGTTAAGATGATGTCCATGTGAGCCAGAGGTTCTGAGTTCAAATCCAGCTGAGTTCCTGCTACTTTCACTTTGCAGCATGTTTTGGAGAATAACATCCAGAAGAGAAGTGGAAAGAGATGGTAAGCTGAGGAGATTCTCAGAGAGCATGGTGGCCTCTGTGATAAGCTGCTGTCTATGTGAACCACAGGTCGTGGGTTCAAGTTCAGCCCATGGCCTCAGATGGCATACTATAGCAGGCCATTTTTCATCATTTTTCATCATTTGAAAAAAAGACGAAAATCACTCCGAGACAATGGACTATAGCCCATGGTCTCGGAGTGATTTTCGTCTTTTTTCCAAATCCTCAAAAATGATGAAAAACACTCCGAGACCATGGGCTATAGCCCATGGCCTCGGACGGCATACTATAGCATGCCGTTTTTCATAATTTTTGAGGATTTGAAAAAAATATGAAAATCACTCCGAGACAATGGACTATAGCCCATGGTCTCGGAGTGATTTTCGTCTTTTTTCCAAATCCTCAAAAATGATGAAAAACACTCCGAGACCATGGGCTATAGCCCATGGCCTCGGACGGCATACTATAGCATGCCGTTTTTCATCATTTTTGAGGATTTGAAAAAAAGATGAAAATCACTCCGAGACAATGGACTATAGCCCATGGTCTCGGAGTGATTTTCGTCTCTTTTTTCAAATCCTCAAAAATGATGAAAAACACTCAGAGACCATGGGCTATAGCCCATGGCCTCGGACGGCATACTATAGCATGCCGTTTTTCATCATTTTTGAGGATTTGAAAAAAAGACGAAAATCACTCCGAGACAATGGACTATAGCCCATGGTCTCGGAGTGATTTTCGTCTTTTTTCCAAATCCTCAAAAATGATGAAAAACACTCCGAGACCATGGGCTATAGCCCATGGCCTCGGACGGCATACTATAGCATGCCGTTTTTCATCATTTTTGAGGATTTGAAAAAAATATGAAAATCACTCCGAGACAATGGACTATAGCCCATGGTCTCGGAGTGATTTTCGTCTTTTTTCCAAATCCTCAAAAATGATGAAAAACACTCCGAGACCATGGGCTATAGCCCATGGCCTCGGACGGCATACTATAGCATGCCGTTTTTCATAATTTTTGAGTATTTGAAAAAAAGACGAAAATCACTCCGAGACAATGGACTATAGCCCATGGTCTCGGAGTGATTTTCGTCTTTTTTCCAAATCCTCAAAAATGATGAAAAACACTCCGAGACCATGGGCTATAGCCCATGGCCTCGGACGGCATACTATAGCATGCCGTTTTCCACATTTTTGAGGATTTGAAAAAAAGACGAAAATCACTCCGAGACAATGGACTATAGCCCATGGTCTCGGAGTGATTTTCGTCTTTTTTCCAAATCCTCAAAAATGATGAAAAACACTCAGAGACCATGGGCTATAGCCCATGGCCTCGGACGGCATACTATAGCATGCCGTTTTTCATCATTTTTGAGGATTTGAAAAAAAGATGAAAATCACTCTGAGACAATGGACTATAGCCCATGGTCTCGGACGGCATACTATAGCATGCCGTTTTTCATAATTTTTGAGGATTTGAAAAAAATATGAAAATCACTCCGAGACCATGGACTATAGTCCATTGTCCTTGAAGGTTTATAGTTTTTCTCAGCTCAATCAACAGGACCAGAACACACCTGGGCTGGCTGCCAGGATCACATCCACCAATGGGGAGGCTGTCTGTGTCCTGTCATGGTTTCTCCTCTGTATTATCTGATTAACATCCACGATAACACTTAAAAGCACTAAAGACACCTTTGATGCACAGCACCATTCAAATGCTCTGTACATGATCCCAAGGCCCCGTTTGAAAAGTGACACCAAGAAGAACAACTTACAACCTAAAAATCACTGAGTGCTCAGTGGCACCCTTGTTAAGATGATGTCCATGTGAGCCAGAGGTTGTGAGTTCAAATCCAGCTGAGTTCCTGCTACTTCACTTTGCAGCATGTTTTGGAGAATAACATCCAGAAGAGAAGTGGAAAGAGATGGTAAGCTGAGGAGATTCTCAGAGAGCATGGTGGCCTCTGTGATAAGCTGCTGTCTATGTGAACCACAGGTCGTGGGTTCAAGTTCAGCCCATGGCCTCAGATGGCATACTATAGCAGGCCATTTTTCATCATTTTTGAGGATTTGAAAAAAAGACGAAAATCACTCCGAGACAATGGACTATAGCCCATGGTCTCGGAGTGATTTTCGCCTTTTTTTCAAATCCTCAAAAATGATGAAAAACACTCCGAGACCATGGGCTATAGCCCATGGCCTCGGACGGCATACTATAGCATGCCGTTTTTCATAATTTTTGAGTATTTGAAAAAAAGACGAAAATCACTCCGAGACAATGGACTATAGCCCATGGTCTCGGAGTGATTTTCGTCTTTTTTCAAAATCCTAAAAAATGATGAAAAACACTCCGAGACCATGGGCTATAGCCCATGGCCTCGGACGGCATACTATAGCATGCCGTTTTTCATCATTTTTGAGGATTTGAAAAAAAGACGAAAATCACTCCGAGACAATGGACTATAGCCCATGG
Organism: Electrona antarctica; assembly: GCF_951216825.1. Classification (NCBI taxonomy): domain Eukaryota; kingdom Metazoa; phylum Chordata; class Actinopteri; order Myctophiformes; family Myctophidae; genus Electrona; species Electrona antarctica. The sequence goes on from NC_136791.1 coordinate 18,868,454, forward strand.
TCTCGGAGTGATTTTCGTCTTTTTTCCAAATCCTCAAAAATGATGAAAAACACTCCGAGACCATGGGCTATAGCCCATGGCCTCGGACGGCATACTATAGCATGCCGTTTTTCATCATTTTTGAGGATTTGAAAAAAATATGAAAATCACTCCGAGACAATGGACTATAGCCCATGGTCTCGGGGTGATTTTCGTCTTTTTTCCAAATCCTCAAAAATGATGAAAAACACTCAGAGACCATGGGCTATAGCCCATGGCCTCGGACGGCATACTATAGCATGCCGTTTTTCATCATTTTTGAGGATTTGAAAAAAATATGAAAATCACTCCGAGACAATGGACTATAGCCCATGGTCTCGGAGTGATTTTCGTCTTTTTTCCAAATCCTCAAAAATGATGAAAAACACTCCGAGACCATGGGCTATAGCCCATGGCCTCGGACGGCATACTATAGCATGCCGTTTTTCATAATTTTTGAGTATTTGAAAAAAAGACGAAAATCACTCCGAGACAATGGACTATAGCCCATGGTCTCGGAGTGATTTTCGTCTTTTTTCCAAATCCTCAAAAATGATGAAAAACACTCCGAGACCATGGTCTATAGCCCATGGCCTCGGACGGCATACTATAGCATGCCGTTTTCCACATTTTTGAGGATTTGAAAAAAAGACGAAAATAACTCCGAGACAATGGACTATAGCCCATGGTCTCGGAGTGATTTTCGTCTTTTTTCCAAATCCTCAAAAATGATGAAAAACACTCAGAGACCATGGGCTATAGCCCATGGCCTCGGACGGCATACTATAGCATGCCGTTTTTCATAATTTTTGAGGATTTGAAAAAAATATGAAAATCACTCCGAGACCATGGACTATAGTCCATTGTCCTTGAAGGTTTATAGTTTTTCTCAGCTCAATCAACAGGACCAGAACACACCTGGGCTGGCTGCCAGGATCACATCCACCAATGGGGAGGCTGTCTGTGTCCTGTCATGGTTTCTCCTCTGTATTATCTGATTAACATCCACGATAACACTTAAAAGCATAGACATATATACATAGACGCCTCATTTGCCGCTGCAGTTCATTGGAGCGACGTGTATCCCAATGAAGGCGGAAGTGCAGTGCTGAAGGCTTTTTTTTTTTTTTAACAAATCTTTATAACAGTCATGACAATATACATTACAAAACAAGACAAACAAACACAAACAACAAAGTTATTAACAATACAACATCAGAGCCAGGGGGGATTAGATTACTAACAGAAAACATTAAAAGAGTGAACACAAAGCAACAGTTCTCCGCAGCTTTCTTATTTAGAAGTGCTGAAGGCATTTGCTGAAGGCGACTGCGTCGCTGCCCGAGTGACGTCACTCATGTGAATCCTCCATGTCTCTCGCTGTCACTCAAGTGACTACTGGCCAATCACAGCGCGTCTTTTCCGGGACTTATGTTACGCACGCGGAAGCTTGACAAGCTTCCGCTTTGCTTCCGCTATTCTTCGCAAGGAATGTCGGGAAAATAGTGCCTTCAATTTTGACACACGCCTCAGAGCCGGAAGGGGCGTCTATGTATATATGTCTATGCTTAAAAGCACTAAAGACACCTTTGATGCACAGCACCATTCAAATGCTCTGTACATGATCCCAAGGCCCCGTTTGAAAAGTGACACCAAGAAGAACAACTTACAACCTAAAAATCACTGAGAGCTCAGTGGCACCCTTGTTAAGATGATGTCCATGTGAGCCAGAGGTTGTGAGTTCAAATCCAGCTGAGTGCCTGCTACTTTCACTTTGCAGCATGTTTTGGAGAATAACATCCAGAAGAGAAGTGGAAAGAGATGGTAAGCTGAGGAGATTTTCAGTGAGCATGGTGGCCTCTGTGATAAGCTGCTGTCTATGTGAACCACAGGTCGTGGGTTCAAGTTCAGCCCATGGCCTCAGATGGCATACTATAGCAGGCCATTTTTCATCATTTTTGAGGATTTGAAAAAAAGACGAAAATCACTCCGAGACAATGGACTATAGCCCATGGTCTCGGAGTGATTTTCGCCTTTTTTTCAAATCCTCAAAAATGATGAAAAACACTCCGAGACCATGGGCTATAGCCCATGGCCTCGGACGGCATACTATAGCATGCCGTTTTTCATAATTTTTGAGTATTTGAAAAAAAGACGAAAATCACTCCGAGACAATGGACTATAGCCCATGGTCTCGGAGTGATTTTCGTCTTTTTTCCAAATCCTAAAAAATGATGAAAAACACTCCGAGACCATGGGCTATAGCCCATGGCCTCGGACGGCATACTATAGCATGCCGTTTTTCATCATTTTTGAGGATTTGAAAAAAAGACGAAAATCACTCCGAGACAATGGACTATAGCCCATGGTCTCGGAGTGATTTTCGTCTTTTTTCCAAATCCTCAAAAATGATGAAAAACACTCCGAGACCATGGGCTATAGCCCATGGCCTCGGACGGCATACTATAGCATGCCGTTTTTCATCATTTTTGAGGATTTGAAAAAAATATGAAAATCACTCCGAGACAATGGACTATAGCCCATGGTCTCGGAGTGATTTTCGTCTCTTTTTTCAAATCCTCAAAAATGATGAAAAACACTCAGAGACCATGGGCTATAGCCCATGGCCTCGGACGGCATACTATAGCATACCGTTTTTCATCATTTTTGAGGATTTGAAAAAAAGACGAAAATCACTCCGAGACAATGGACTATAGCCCATGGTCTCGGAGTGATTTTCGTCTTTTTTCCAAATCCTCAAAAATGATGAAAAACACTCCGAGACCATGGGCTATAGCCCATGGCCTCGGACGGCATACTATAGCATGCCGTTTTTCATCATTTTTGAGGATTTGAAAAAAAGATGAAAATCACTCCGAGACAATGGACTATAGTCCATTGTCCTTGAAGGTTTATAGTTTTTCTCAGCTCAATCAACAGGACCAGAACACACCTGGGCTGGCTGCCAGGATCACATCCACCAATGGGGAGGCTGTCTGTGTCCTGTCATGGTTTCTCCTCTGTATTATCTGATTAACATCCACGATAACACTTAAAAGCACTAAAGACACCTTTGATGCACAGCACCATTCAAATGCTCTGTACATGATCCCAAGGCCCCGTTTGAAAAGTGACACCAAGAAGAACAACTTACAACCTAAAAATCACTGAGTGCTCAGTGGCACCCTTGTTAAGATGATGTCCATGTGAGCCAGAGGTTGTGAGTTCAAATCCAGCTGAGTTCCTGCTACTTTCACTTTGCAGCATGTTTTGGAGAATAACATCCAGAAGAGAAGTGGAAAGAGATGGTAAGCTGAGGAGATTCTCAGAGAGCATGGTGGCCTCTGTGATAAGCTGCTGTCTATGTGAACCACAGGTCGTGGGTTCAAGTTCAGCCCATGGCCTCAGATGGCATACTATAGCAGGCCATTTTTCATCATTTTTGAGGATTTGAAAAAAAGACGAAAATCACTCCGAGACAATGGACTATAGCCCATGGTCTCGGAGTGATTTTTGCCTTTTTTTCAAATCCTCAAAAATGATGAAAAACACTCCGAGACCATGGGCTATAGCCCATGGCCTCGGACGGCATACTATAGCATGCCGTTTTTCATAATTTTTGAGTATTTGAAAAAAAGACGAAAATCACTCCGAGACAATGGACTATAGCCCATGGTCTCGGAGTGATTTTCGTCTTTTTTCCAAATCCTAAAAAATGATGAAAAACACTCCGAGACCATGGGCTATAGCCCATGGCCTCGGACGGCATACTATAGCATGCCGTTTTTCATCATTTTTGAGGATTTGAAAAAAAGACGAAAATCACTCCGAGACAATGGACTATAGCCCATGGTCTCGGAGTGATTTTCGTCTTTTTTCCAAATCCTCAAAAATGATGAAAAACACTCCGAGACCATGGGCTATAGCCCATGGCCTCGGACGGCATACTATAGCATGCCGTTTTTCATCATTTTTGAGGATTTGAAAAAAATATGAAAATCACTCCGAGACAATGGACTATAGCCCATGGTCTCGGAGTGATTTTCGTCTTTTTTCCAAATCCTCAAAAATGATGAAAAACACTCCGAGACCATGGGCTATAGCCCATGGCCTCGGACGGCATACTATAGCATGCCGTTTTTCATCATTTTTGAGGATTTGAAAAAAATATGAAAATCACTCCGAGACAATGGACTATAGCCCATGGTCTCGGAGTGATTTTCGTCTCTTTTTTCAAATCCTCAAAAATGATGAAAAACACTCAGAGACCATGGGCTATAGCCCATGGCCTCGGACGGCATACTATAGCATGCCGTTTTTCATCATTTTTGAGGATTTGAAAAAAAGACGAAAATCACTCTGAGACAATGGACTATAGCCCATGGTCTCGGAGTGATTTTCGTCTTTTTTCCAAATCCTCAAAAATGATGAAAAACACTCCGAGACCATGGGCTATAGCCCATGGCCTCGGACGGCATACTATAGCATGCCGTTTTTCATCATTTTTGAGGATTTGAAAAAAATATGAAAATCACTCCGAGACAATGGACTATAGCCCATGGTCTCGGAGTGATTTTCGTCTTTTTTCCAAATCCTCAAAAATGATGAAAAACACTCAGAGACCATGCCACATTTTTGAGGATTTGAAAAAAAGACGAAAATCACTCCGAGACAATGGACTATAGCCCATGGTCTCGGAGTGATTTTCGTCTTTTTTCCAAATCCTCAAAAATGATGAAAAACACTCCGAGACCATGGGCTATAGCCCATGGCCTCGGACGGCATACTATAGCATGCCGTTTTTCATCATTTTTGAGGATTTGAAAAAAAGACGAAAATCACTCCGAGACAATGGACTATAGCCCATGGTCTCGGAGTGATTTTCGTCTTTTTTCCAAATCCTCAAAAATGATTAAAAACACTCCGAGACCATGGGCTAAAGCCCATGGCCTCGGACGGCATACTGTAGCATGCCGTTTTTCATCATTTTTGAGGATTTGAAAAAAAGATGAAAATCACTCCGAGACCATGGACTATAGTCCATTGTCCTTGAAGGTTTATAGTTTTTCTCAGCTCAATCAACAGGACCAGAACACACCTGGGCTGGCTGCCAGGATCACATCCACCAATGGGGAGGCTGTCTGTGTCCTGTCATGGTTTCTCCTCTGTATTATCTGATTAACATCCACGATAACACTTAAAAGCACTAAAGACACCTTTGATGCACAGCACCATTCAAATGCTCTGTACATGATCCCAAGGCCCCGTTTGAAAAGTGACACCAAGAAGAACAACTTACAACCTAAAAATCAATGAGTGCTCAGTGGCACCCTTGTTAAGATGATGTCCATGTGAGCCAGAGGTTCTGAGTTCAAATCCAGCTGAGTTCCTGCTACTTTCACTTTGCAGCATGTTTTGGAGAATAACATCCAGAAGAGAAGTGGAAAGAGATGGTAAGCTGAGGAGATTCTCAGAGAGCATGGTGGCCTCTGTGATAAGCTGCTGTCTATGTGAACCACAGGTCGTGGGTTCAAGTTCAGCCCATGGCCTCAGATGGCATACTATAGCAGGCCATTTTTCATCATTTTTCATCATTTGAAAAAAAGACGAAAATCACTCCGAGACAATGGACTATAGCCCATGGTCTCGGAGTGATTTTCGTCTTTTTTCCAAATCCTCAAAAATGATGAAAAACACTCCGAGACCATGGGCTATAGCCCATGGCCTCGGACGGCATACTATAGCATGCCGTTTTTCATCATTTTTGAGGATTTGAAAAAAATATGAAAATCACTCCGAGACAATGGACTATAGCCCATGGTCTCGGAGTGATTTTCGTCTTTTTTCCAAATCCTCAAAAATGATTAAAAACACTCCGAGACCATGGGCTAAAGCCCATGGCCTCGGACGGCATACTGTAGCATGCCGTTTTTCATCATTTTTGAGGATTTGAAAAAAAGATGAAAATCACTCCGAGACCATGGACTATAGAGACCATGGGCTATAGCCCATGGCCTCGGACGGCATACTATAGCATGCCGTTTTTCATAATTTTTGAGGATTTGAAAAAAATATGAAAATCACTCCGAGACAATGGACTATAGCCCATGGTCTCGGAGTGATTTTCGTCTTTTTTCCAAATCCTCAAAAATGATGAAAAACACTCCGAGACCATGGGCTATAGCCCATGGCCTCGGACGGCATACTATAGCATGCCGTTTTTCATCATTTTTGAGGATTTGAAAAAAAGATGAAAATCACTCCGAGACAATGGACTATAGCCCATGGTCTCGGAGTGATTTTCGTCTCTTTTTTCAAATCCTCAAAAATGATGAAAAACACTCAGAGACCATGGGCTATAGCCCATGGCCTCGGACGGCATACTATAGCATGCCGTTTTTCATCATTTTTGAGGATTTGAAAAAAAGACGAAAATCACTCCGAGACAATGGACTATAGCCCATGGTCTCGGAGTGATTTTCGTCTTTTTTCCAAATCCTCAAAAATGATGAAAAACACTCCGAGACCATGGGCTATAGCCCATGGCCTCGGACGGCATACTATAGCATGCCGTTTTTCATCATTTTTGAGGATTTGAAAAAAATATGAAATCACTCCGAGACAATGGACTATAGCCCATGGTCTCGGAGTGATTTTCGTCTTTTTTCCAAATCCTCAAAAATGATGAAAAACACTCAGAGACCATGGGCTATAGCCCATGGCCTCGGACGGCATACTATAGCATGCCGTTTTTCATCATTTTTGAGGATTTGAAAAAAAGACGAAAATCACTCCGAGACAATGGACTATAGCCCATGGTCTCGGAGTGATTTTCGTCTTTTTTCCAAATCCTCAAAAATGATGAAAAACACTCCGAGACCATGGGCTATAGCCCATGGCCTCGGACGGCATACTATAGCATGCCGTTTTTCATCATTTTTGAGGATTTGAAAAAAATATGAAAATCACTCCGAGACAATGGACTATAGCCCATGGTCTCGGAGTGATTTTCGTCTCTTTTTTCAAATCCTCAAAAATGATGAAAAACACTCAGAGACCATGGGCTATAGCCCATGGCCTCGGACGGCATACTATAGCATGCCGTTTTTCATCATTTTTGAGGATTTGAAAAAAAGACGAAAATCACTCTGAGACAATGGACTATAGCCCATGGTCTCGGAGTGATTTTCGGCCTTTTTTCCAAATCCTCAAAAATGATGAAAAACACTCCGAGACCATGGGCTATAGCCCATGGCCTCGGACGGCATACTATAGCATGCCGTTTTTCATCATTTTTGAGGATTTGAAAAAAATATGAAAATCACTCCGAGACAATGGACTATAGCCCATGGTCTCGGAGTGATTTTCGTCTTTTTTCCAAATCCTCAAAAATGATGAAAAACACTCAGAGACCATGCCACATTTTTGAGGATTTGAAAAAAAGACGAAAATCACTCCGAGACAATGGACTATAGCCCATGGTCTCGGAGTGATTTTCGTCTTTTTTCCAAATCCTCAAAAATGATGAAAAACACTCCGAGACCATGGGCTATAGCCCATGGCCTCGGACGGCATACTATAGCATGCCGTTTTTCATCATTTTTGAGGATTTGAAAAAAAGACGAAAATCACTCCGAGACAATGGACTATAGCCCATGGTCTCGGAGTGATTTTCGTCTTTTTTCCAAATCCTCAAAAATGATTAAAAACACTCCGAGACCATGGGCTAAAGCCCATGGCCTCGGACGGCATACTGTAGCATGCCGTTTTTCATCATTTTTGAGGATTTGAAAAAAAGATGAAAATCACTCCGAGACCATGGACTATAGTCCATTGTCCTTGAAGGTTTATAGTTTTTCTCAGCTCAATCAACAGGACCAGAACACACCTGGGCTGGCTGCCAGGATCACATCCACCAATGGGGAGGCTGTCTGTGTCCTGTCATGGTTTCTCCTCTGTATTATCTGATTAACATCCACGATAACACTTAAAAGCACTAAAGACACCTTTGATGCACAGCACCATTCAAATGCTCTGTACATGATCCCAAGGCCCCGTTTGAAAAGTGACACCAAGAAGAACAACTTACAACCTAAAAATCACTGAGTGCTCAGTGGCACCCTTGTTAAGATGATGTCCATGTGAGCCAGAGGTTCTGAGTTCAAATCCAGCTGAGTTCCTGCTACTTTCACTTTGCAGCATGTTTTGGAGAATAACATCCAGAAGAGAAGTGGAAAGAGATGGTAAGCTGAGGAGATTCTCAGAGAGCATGGTGGCCTCTGTGATAAGCTGCTGTCTATGTGAACCACAGGTCGTGGGTTCAAGTTCAGCCCATGGCCTCAGATGGCATACTATAGCAGGCCATTTTTCATCATTTTTCATCATTTGAAAAAAAGACGAAAATCACTCCGAGACAATGGACTATAGCCCATGGTCTCGGAGTGATTTTCGTCTTTTTTCCAAATCCTCAAAAATGATGAAAAACACTCCGAGACCATGGGCTATAGCCCATGGCCTCGGACGGCATACTATAGCATGCCGTTTTTCATAATTTTTGAGGATTTGAAAAAAATATGAAAATCACTCCGAGACAATGGACTATAGCCCATGGTCTCGGAGTGATTTTCGTCTTTTTTCCAAATCCTCAAAAATGATGAAAAACACTCCGAGACCATGGGCTATAGCCCATGGCCTCGGACGGCATACTATAGCATGCCGTTTTTCATCATTTTTGAGGATTTGAAAAAAAGATGAAAATCACTCCGAGACAATGGACTATAGCCCATGGTGTCGGAGTGATTTTCGTCTCTTTTTTCAAATCCTCAAAAATGATGAAAAACACTCAGAGACCATGGGCTATAGCCCATGGCCTCGGACGGCATACTATAGCATGCCGTTTTTCATCATTTTTGAGGATTTGAAAAAAAGACGAAAATCACTCCGAGACAATGGACTATAGCCCATGGTCTCGGAGTGATTTTCGTCTTTTTTCCAAATCCTCAAAAATGATGAAAAACACTCCGAGACCATGGGCTATAGCCCATGGCCTCGGACGGCATACTATAGCATGCTGTTTTTCATCATTTTTGAGGATTTGAAAAAAATATGAAAATCACTCCGAGACAATGGACTATAGCCCATGGTCTCGGAGTGATTTTCGTCTTTTTTCCAAATCCTCAAAAATGATGAAAAACACTCAGAGACCATGGGCTATAGCCCATGGCCTCGGACGGCATACTATAGCATGCCGTTTTTCATCATTTTTGAGGATTTGAAAAAAAGACGAAAATCACTCCGAGACCATGGGCTATAGTCCATTGTCTCGGAGTGATTTTCGTCTTTTTTTCAAATCCTCAAAAATGATGAAAAACGGCATGCTATAGTATGCCGTCCGAGGCCATGGGCTATAGCCCATGGTCTCTGAGTGTTTTTCATCATTTTTGAGGATTTGAAAAAAGAGACGAAAATCACTCCGAGACAATGGACTATAGCCCATGGTCTCGGAGTGATTTTCGTCTTTTTTCCAAATCCTCAAAAATGATGAAAAACACTCCGAGACCATGGGCTATAGCCCATGGCCTCGGACGGCATACTATAGCATGCTGTTTTTCATCATTTTTGAGGATTTGAAAAAAATATGAAAATCACTCCGAGACAATGGACTATAGCCCATGGTCTCGGAGTGATTTTCGTCTTTTTTCCAAATCCTCAAAAATGATGAAAAACACTCAGAGACCATGGGCTATAGCCCATGGCCTCGGACGGCATACTATAGCATGCCGTTTTTCATCATTTTTGAGGATTTGAAAAAAAGACGAAAATCACTCCGAGACAATGGACTATAGCCCATGGTCTCGGAGTGATTTTCGTCTTTTTTCCAAATCCTCAAAAATGATGAAAAACACTCCGAGACCATGGGCTATAGCCCATGGCCTCGGACGGCATACTATAGCATGCCGTTTTTCATCATTTTTGAGGATTTGAAAAAAAGACGAAAATCACTCCGAGACAATGGACTATAGCCCATGGTCTCGGAGTGATTTTCGTCTTTTTTCCAAATCCTCAAAAATGATTAAAAACACTCCGAGACCATGGGCTAAAGCCCATGGCCTCGGACGGCATACTGTAGCATGCCGTTTTTCATAATTTTTGAGGATTTGAAAAAAAGATGAAAATCACTCCGAGACCATGGACTATAGTCCATTGTCCTTGAAGGTTTATAGTTTTTCTCAGCTCAATCAACAGGACCAGAACACACCTGGGCTGGCTGCCAGGATCACATCCACCAATGGGGAGGCTGTCTGTGTCCTGTCATGGTTTCTCCTCTGTATTATCTGATTAACATCCACGATAACACTTAAAAGCACTAAAGACACCTTTGATGCACAGCACCATTCAAATGCTCTGTACATGATCCCAAGGCCCCGTTTGAAAAGTGACACCAAGAAGAACAACTTACAACCTAAAAATCACTGAGAGCTCAGTGGCACCCTTGTTAAGATGATGTCCATGTGAGCCAGAGGTTCTGAGTTCAAATCCAGCTGAGTTCCTGCTACTTTCACTTTGCAGCATGTTTTGGAGAATAACATCCAGAAGAGAAGTGGAAAGAGATGGTAAGCTGAGGAGATTCTCAGAGAGCATGGTGGCCTCTGTGATAAGCTGCTGTCTATGTGAACCACAGGTCGTGGGTTCAAGTTCAGCCCATGGCCTCAGATGGCATACTATAGCAGGCCATTTTTCATCATTTTTCATCATTTGAAAAAAAGACGAAAATCACTCCGAGACAATGGACTATAGCCCATGGTCTCGGAGTGATTTTCGCCTTTTTTTCAAATCCTCAAAAATGATGAAAAACACTCCGAGACCATGGGCTATAGCCCATGGCCTCGGACGGCATACTATAGCATGCCGTTTTTCATCATTTTTGAGGATTTGAAAAAAAGATGAAAATCACTCCGAGACAATGGACTATAGCCCATGGTCTCGGAGTGATTTTCGTCTTTTTTCCAAATCCTCAAAAATGATGAAAAACACTCCGAGACCATGGGCTATAGCCCATGGCCTCGGACGGCATACTATAGCATGCCGTTTTTCATCATTTTTGAGGATTTGAAAAAAAGATGAAAATCACTCCGAGACAATGGACTATAGCCCATGGTCTCGGAGTGATTTTCGTCTTTTTTTCAAATCCTCAAAAATGATGAAAAACACTCCGAGACCATGGGCTATAGCCCATGGCCTCGGACGGCATACTATAGCATGCCGTTTTTCATAATTTTTGAGGATTTGAAAAAAAGACGAAAATCACTCCGAGACAATGGACTATAGCCCATGGTCTCGGAGTGATTTTCGTCTTTTTTCCAAATCCTCAAAAATGATGAAAAACACTCCGAGACCATGGGCTATAGCCCATGGCCTCGGACGGCATACTATAGCATGCCGTTTTTCATCATTTTTGAGGATTTGAAAAAAAGATGAAAATCACTCCGAGACAATGGACTATAGCCCATGGTCTCGGAGTGATTTTCGTCTTTTTTCCAAATCCTCAAAAATGATGAAAAACACTCAGAGACCATGGGCTATAGCCCATGGCCTCGGACGGCATACTATAGCATGCCGTTTTTCATCATTTTTGAGGATTTGAAAAAAAGACGAAAATCACTCCGAGACAATGGACTATAGCCCATGGTCTCGGAGTGATTTTCGTCTTTTTTCCAAATCCTCAAAAATGATGAAAAACACTCAGAGACCATGGGCTATAGCCCATGGCCTCGGACGGCATACTATAGCATGCCGTTTTTCATCATTTTTGAGGATTTGAAAAAAAGACGAAAATCACTCCGAGACAATGGACTATAGCCCATGGTCTCGGAGTGATTTTCGTCTTTTTTCCAAATCCTCAAAAATGATTAAAAACACTCCGAGACCATGGGCTAAAGCCCATGGCCTCGGACGGCATACTGTAGCATGCCGTTTTTCATCATTTTTGAGGATTTGAAAAAAAGATGAAAATCACTCCGAGACCATGGACTATAGTCCATTGTCCTTGAAGGTTTATAGTTTTTCTCAGCTCAATCAACAGGACCAGAACACACCTGGGCTGGCTGCCAGGATCACATCCACCAATGGGGAGGCTGTCTGTGTCCTGTCATGGTTTCTCCTCTGTATTATCTGATTAACATCCACGATAACACTTAAAAGCACTAAAGACACCTTTGATGCACAGCACCATTCAAATGCTCTGTACATGATCCCAAAGCCCCGTTTGAAAAGTGACACCAAGAAGAACAACTTACAACCTAAAAATCACTGAGAGCTCAGTGGCACCCTTGTTAAGATGATGTCCATGTGAGCCAGAGGTTCTGAGTTCAAATCCAGCTGAGTTCCTGCTACTTTCACTTTGCAGCATGTTTTGGAGAATAACATCCAGAAGAGAAGTGGAAAGAGATGGTAAGCTGAGGAGATTCTCAGAGAGCATGGTGGCCTCTGTGATAAGCTGCTGTCTATGTGAACCACAGGTCGTGGGTTCAAGTTCAGCCCATGGCCTCAGATGGCATACTATAGCAGGCCATTTTTCATCATTTTTCATCATTTGAAAAAAAGACGAAAATCACTCCGAGACAATGGACTATAGCCCATGGTCTCGGAGTGATTTTCGCCTTTTTTTCAAATCCTCAAAAATGATGAAAAACACTCCGAGACCATGGGCTATAGCCCATGGCCTCGGACGGCATACTATAGCATGCCGTTTTTCATCATTTTTGAGGATTTGAAAAAAAGATGAAAATCACTCCGAGACAATGGACTATAGCCCATGGTCTCGGAGTGATTTTCGTCTTTTTTCCAAATCCTCAAAAATGATGAAAAACACTCCGAGACCATGGGCTATAGCCCATGGCCTCGGACGGCATACTATAGCATGCCGTTTTTCATCATTTTTGAGGATTTGAAAAAAAGATGAAAATCACTCCGAGACAATGGACTATAGCCCATGGTCTCGGAGTGATTTTCGTCTTTTTTCCAAATCCTCAAAAATGATGAAAAACACTCAGAGACCATGGGCTATAGCCCATGGCCTCGGACGGCATACTATAGCATGCCGTTTTTCATCATTTTTGAGGATTTGAAAAAAAGATGAAAATCACTCCGAGACAATGGACTATAGCCCATGGTCTCGGAGTGATTTTCGTCTTTTTTTCAAATCCTCAAAAATGATGAAAAACACTCCGAGACCATGGGCTATAGCCCATGGCCTCGGACGGCATACTATAGCATGCCGTTTTTCATAATTTTTGAGGATTTGAAAAAAAGACGAAAATCACTCCGAGACAATGGACTATAGCCCATGGTCTCGGAGTGATTTTCGTCTTTTTTCCAAATCCTCAAAAATGATGAAAAACACTCCGAGACCATGGGCTATAGCCCATGGCCTCGGACGGCATACTATAGCATGCCGTTTTTCATCATTTTTGAGGATTTGAAAAAAAGATGAAAATCACTCCGAGACAATGGACTATAGCCCATGGTCTCGGAGTGATTTTCGTCTTTTTTCCAAATCCTCAAAAATGATGAAAAACACTCCGAGACCATGGGCTATAGCCCATGGCCTCGGACGGCATACTATAGCATGCCGTTTTTCTACATTTTTGAGGATTTGAAAAAAAGACGAAAATCACTCCGAGACAATGGACTATAGCCCATGGTCTCGGAGTGATTTTCGTCTTTTTTCCAAATCCTCAAAAATGATGAAAAACACTCCGAGACCATGGGCTAAAGCCCATGGCCTCGGACGGCATACTGTAGCATGCCGTTTTTCATCATTTTTGAGGATTTGAAAAAAAGATGAAAATCACTCCGAGACCATGGACTATAGTCCATTGTCCTTGAAGGTTTATAGTTTTTCTCAGCTCAATCAACAGGACCAGAACACACCTGGGCTGGCTGCCAGGATCACATCCACCAATGGGGAGGCTGTCTGTGTCCTGTCATGGTTTCTCCTCTGTATTATCTGATTAACATCCACGATAACACTTAAAAGCACTAAAGACACCTTTGATGCACAGCACCATTCAAATGCTCTGTACATGATCCCAAGGCCCCGTTTGAAAAGTGACACCAAGAAGAACAACTTACAACCTAAAAATCACTGAGAGCTCAGTGGCACCCTTGTTAAGATGATGTCCATGTGAGCCAGAGGTTCTGAGTTCAAATCCAGCTGAGTTCCTGCTACTTTCACTTTGCAGCATGTTTTGGAGAATAACATCCAGAAGAGAAGTGGAAAGAGATGGTAAGCTGAGGAGATTCTCAGAGAGCATGGTGGCCTCTGTGATAAGCTGCTGTCTATGTGAACCACAGGTCGTGGGTTCAAGTTCAGCCCATGGCCTCAGATGGCATACTATAGCAGGCCATTTTTCATCATTTTTCATCATTTGAAAAAAAGACGAAAATCACTCCGAGACAATGGACTATAGCCCATGGTCTCGGAGTGATTTTCGTCTTTTTTCCAAATCCTCAAAAATGATGAAAAACACTCCGAGACCATGGGCTATAGCCCATGGCCTCGGACGGCATACTATAGCATGCCGTTTTTCATCATTTTTGAGGATTTGAAAAAAAGACGAAAATCACTCCGAGACAATGGACTATAGCCCATGGTCTCGGAGTGATTTTCGTCTTTTTTCCAAATCCTCAAAAATGATGAAAAACACTCCGAGACCATGGGCTATAGCCCATGGCCTCGGACGGCATACTATAGCATGCCGTTTTTCATCATTTTTGAGGATTTGAAAAAAAGATGAAAATCACTCCGAGACAATGGACTATAGCCCATGGTCTCGGAGTGATTTTCGTCTTTTTTCCAAATCCTCAAAAATGATGAAAAACACTCAGAGACCATGGGCTATAGCCCATGGCCTCGGACGGCATACTATAGCATGCCGTTTTTCATCATTTTTGAGGATTTGAAAAAAAGATGAAAATCACTCCGAGACAATGGACTATAGCCCATGGTCTCGGAGTGATTTTCGTCTTTTTTCCAAATCCTCAAAAATGATGAAAAACACTCAGAGACCATGGGCTATAGCCCATGGCCTCGGACGGCATACTATAGCATGCCGTTTTTCATCATTTTTGAGGATTTGAAAAAAAGACGAAAATCACTCCGAGACAATGGACTATAGCCCATGGTCTCGGAGTGATTTTCGCCTTTTTTTCAAATCCTCAAAAATGATGAAAAACACTCCGAGACCATGGGCTATAGCCCATGGCCTCGGACGGCATACTATAGCATGCCGTTTTTCATCATTTTTGAGGATTTGAAAAAAAGATGAAAATCACTCAGACAATGGACTATAGCCCATGGTCTCGGAGTGATTTTCGTCTCTTTTTTCAAATCCTCAAAAATGATGAAAAACACTCAGAGACCATGGGCTATAGCCCATGGCCTCGGACGGCATACTATAGCATGCCGTTTTTCATCATTTTTGAGGATTTGAAAAAAAGACGAAAATCACTCCGAGACAATGGACTATAGCCCATGGTCTCGGAGTGATTTTCGCCTTTTTTTCAAATCCTCAAAAATGATGAAAAACACTCCGAGACCATGGGCTATAGCCCATGGCCTCGGACGGCATACTATAGCATGCCATTTTTCATCATTTTTGAGGATTTGAAAAAAAGATGAAAATCACTCCGAGACAATGGACTATAGCCCATGGTCTCGGAGTGATTTTCGTCTTTTTTCCAAATCCTCAAAAATGATGAAAAACACTCCGAGACCATGGGCTATAGCCCATGGCCTCGGACGGCATACTATAGCATGCCGTTTTTCATCATTTTTGAGGATTTGAAAAAAAGATGAAAATCACTCCGAGACAATGGACTATAGCCCATGGTCTCGGAGTGATTTTCGTCTCTTTTTTCAAATCCTCAAAAATGATGAAAAACACTCAGAGACCATGGGCTATAGCCCATGGCCTCGGACGGCATACTATAGCATGCCGTTTTTCATCATTTTTGAGGATTTGAAAAAAAGACGAAAATCACTCCGAGACAATGGACTATAGCCCATGGTCTAGGAGTGATTTTCGTCTTTTTTCCAAATCCTCAAAAATGATGAAAAACACTCCGAGACCATGGGCTATAGCCCATGGCCTCGGACGGCATACTATAGCATGCCGTTTTTCATCATTTTTGAGGATTTGAAAAAAATATGAAAATCACTCCGAGACAATGGACTATAGCCCATGGTCTCGGAGTGATTTTCGTCTTTTTTCCAAATCCTCAAAAATGATGAAAAACACTCCGAGACCATGGGCTATAGCCCATGGCCTCGGACGGCATACTATAGCATGCCGTTTTTCATAATTTTTGAGGATTTGAAAAAAAGACGAAAATCACTCCGAGACAATGGACTATAGCCCATGGTCTCGGAGTGATTTTCGTCTTTTTTCCAAATCCTCAAAAATGATGAAAAACACTCCGAGACCATGGGCTATAGCCCATGGCCTCGGACGGCATACTATAGCATGCCGTTTTTCATCATTTTTGAGGATTTGAAAAAAAGATGAAAATCACTCCGAGACAATGGACTATAGCCCATGGTCTCGGAGTGATTTTCGTCTTTTTTCCAAATCCTCAAAAATGATGAAAAACACTCCGAGACCATGGGCTAAAGCCCATGGCCTCGGACGGCATACTGTAGCATGCCGTTTTTCATCATTTTTGAGGATTTGAAAAAAAGACGAAAATCACTCCGAGACCATGGACTATAGTCCATTGTCCTTGAAGGTTTATAGTTTTTCTCAGCTCAATCAACAGGACCAGAACACACCTGGGCTGGCTGCCAGGATCACATCCACCAATGGGGAGGCTGTCTGTGTCCTGTCATGGTTTCTCCTCTGTATTATCTGATTAACATCCACGATAACACTTAAAAGCACTAAAGACACCTTTGATGCACAGCACCATTCAAATGCTCTGTACATGATCCCAAGGCCCCGTTTGAAAAGTGACACCAAGAAGAACAACTTACAACCTAAAAATCACTGAGTGCTCAGTGGCACCCTTGTTAAGATGATGTCCATGTGAGCCAAAGGTTGTGAGTTCAAATCCAGCTGAGTTCCTGCTACTTTCACTTTGCAGCATGTTTTGGAGAATAACATCCAGAAGAGAAGTGGAAAGAGATGGTAAGCTGAGGAGATTCTCAGAGAGCATGGTGGCCTCTGTGATAAGCTGCTGTCTATGTGAACCACAGGTCGTGGGTTCAAGTTCAGCCCATGGCCTCAGATGGCATACTATAGCAGGCCATTTTTCATCATTTTTGAGGATTTGAAAAAAAGACGAAAATCACTCCGAGACAATGGACTATAGCCCATGGTCTCGGAGTGATTTTCGCCTTTTTTTCAAATCCTCAAAAATGATGAAAAACACTCCGAGACCATGGGCTATAGCCCATGGCCTCGGACGGCATACTATAGCATGCCATTTTTCATCATTTTTGAGGATTTGAAAAAAAGATGAAAATCACTCCGAGACAATGGACTATAGCCCATGGTCTCGGAGTGATTTTCGTCTTTTTTTCAAATCCTCAAAAATGATGAAAAACACTCCGAGACCATGGGCTATAGCCCATGGCCTCGGACGGCATACTATAGCATGCCGTTTTTCATAATTTTTGAGTATTTGAAAAAAAGACGAAAATCACTCCGAGACAATGGACTATAGCCCATGGTCTCGGAGTGATTTTCGTCTTTTTTCCAAATCCTCAAAAATGATGAAAAACACTCCGAGACCATGGGCTATAGCCCATGGCCTCGGACGGCATACTATAGCATGCCGTTTTTCATCATTTTTGAGGATTTGAAAAAAAGACGAAAATCACTCCGAGACAATGGACTATAGCCCATGGTCTCGGAGTGATTTTCGTCTTTTTTCCAAATCCTCAAAAATGATGAAAAACACTCCGAGACCATGGGCTATAGCCCATGGCCTCGGACGGCATAATATATAGCATGCCGTTTTTCATCATTTTTGAGGATTTGAAAAAAAGATGAAAATCACTCCGAGACAATGGACTATAGCCCATGGTCTCGGAGTGATTTTCGTCTTTTTTCCAAATCCTCAAAAATGATGAAAAACACTCAGAGACCATGGGCTATAGCCCATGGCCTCGGACGGCATACTATAGCATGCCGTTTTTCATCATTTTTGAGGATTTGAAAAAAATATGAAAATCACTCCGAGACAATGGACTATAGCCCATGGTCTCGGAGTGATTTTCGTCTCTTTTTTCAAATCCTCAAAAATGATGAAAAACACTCAGAGACCATGGGCTATAGCCCATGGCCTCGGACGGCATACTATAGCATGCCGTTTTTCATCATTTTTGAGGATTTGAAAAAAAGACGAAAATCACTCCGAGACAATGGACTATAGCCCATGGTCTCGGAGTGATTTTCGTCTTTTTTCCAAATCCTCAAAAATGATGAAAAACACTCCGAGACCATGGGCTATAGCCCATGGCCTCGGACGGCATACTATAGCATGCCGTTTTTCATCATTTTTGAGGATTTGAAAAAAATATGAAAATCACTCCGAGACAATGGACTATAGCCCATGGTCTCGGAGTGATTTTCGTCTTTTTTCCAAATCCTCAAAAATGATGAAAAACACTCAGAGACCATGGGCTATAGCCCATGGCCTCGGACGGCATACTATAGCATGCCGTTTTTCATCATTTTTGAGGATTTGAAAAAAAGACGAAAATCACTCCGAGACAATGGACTATAGCCCATGGTCTCGGAGTGATTTTCGTCTTTTTTCCAAATCCTCAAAAATGATGAAAAACACTCCGAGACCATGGGCTATAGCCCATGGCCTCGGACGGCATACTATAGCATGCCGTTTTTCATCATTTTTGAGGATTTGAAAAAAATATGAAAATCACTCCGAGACAATGGACTATAGCCCATGGTCTCGGAGTGATTTTCGTCTTTTTTCCAAATCCTCAAAAATGATGAAAAACACTCAGAGACCATGGGCTATAGCCCATGGCCTCGGACGGCATACTATAGCATGCCGTTTTTCATCATTTTTGAGGATTTGAAAAAAAGACGAAAATCACTCCGAGACAATGGACTATAGCCCATGGTCTCGGAGTGATTTTCGTATTTTTTCCAAATCCTCAAAAATGATGAAAAACACTCCGAGACCATGGGCTATAGCCCATGGCCTCGGACGGCATACTATAGCATGCCGTTTTTCTACATTTTTGAGGATTTGAAAAAAAGACGAAAATCACTCCGAGACAATGGACTATAGCCCATGGTCTCGGAGTGATTTTCGTCTTTTTTCCAAATCCTCAAAAATGATTAAAAACACTCCGAGACCATGGGCTAAAGCCCATGGCCTCGGACGGCATACTGTAGCATGCCGTTTTTCATCATTTTTGAGGATTTGAAAAAAAGATGAAAATCACTCCGAGACCATGGACTATAGTCCATTGTCCTTGAAGGTTTATAGTTTTTCTCAGCTCAATCAACAGGACCAGAACACACCTGGGCTGGCTGCCAGGATCACATCCACCAATGGGGAGGCTGTCTGTGTCCTGTCATGGTTTCTCCTCTGTATTATCTGATTAACATCCACGATAACACTTAAAAGCACTAAAGACACCTTTGATGCACAGCACCATTCAAATGCTCTGTACATGATCCCAAAGCCCCGTTTGAAAAGTGACACCAAGAAGAACAACTTACAACCTAAAAATCACTGAGAGCTCAGTGGCACCCTTGTTAAGATGATGTCCATGTGAGCCAGAGGTTCTGAGTTCAAATCCAGCTGAGTTCCTGCTACTTTCACTTTGCAGCATGTTTTGGAGAATAACATCCAGAAGAGAAGTGGAAAGAGATGGTAAGCTGAGGAGATTCTCAGAGAGCATGGTGGCCTCTGTGATAAGCTGCTGTCTATGTGAACCACAGGTCGTGGGTTCAAGTTCAGCCCATGGCCTCAGATGGCATACTATAGCAGGCCATTTTTCATCATTTTTCATCATTTGAAAAAAAGACGAAAATCACTCCGAGACAATGGACTATAGCCCATGGTCTCGGAGTGATTTTCGCCTTTTTTTCAAATCCTCAAAAATGATGAAAAACACTCCGAGACCATGGGCTATAGCCCATGGCCTCGGACGGCATACTATAGCATGCCGTTTTTCATCATTTTTGAGGATTTGAAAAAAAGATGAAAATCACTCCGAGACAATGGACTATAGCCCATGGTCTCGGAGTGATTTTCGTCTTTTTTCCAAATCCTCAAAAATGATGAAAAACACTCCGAGACCATGGGCTATAGCCCATGGCCTCGGACGGCATACTATAGCATGCCGTTTTTCATCATTTTTGAGGATTTGAAAAAAAGATGAAAATCACTCCGAGACAATGGACTATAGCCCATGGTCTCGGAGTGATTTTCGTCTTTTTTCCAAATCCTCAAAAATGATGAAAAACACTCAGAGACCATGGGCTATAGCCCATGGCCTCGGACGGCATACTATAGCATGCCGTTTTTCATCATTTTTGAGGATTTGAAAAAAAGATGAAAATCACTCCGAGACAATGGACTATAGCCCATGGTCTCGGAGTGATTTTCGTCTTTTTTTCAAATCCTCAAAAATGATGAAAAACACTCCGAGACCATGGGCTATAGCCCATGGCCTCGGACGGCATACTATAGCATGCCGTTTTTCATAATTTTTGAGGATTTGAAAAAAAGACGAAAATCACTCCGAGACAATGGACTATAGCCCATGGTCTCGGAGTGATTTTCGTCTTTTTTCCAAATCCTCAAAAATGATGAAAAACACTCCGAGACCATGGGCTATAGCCCATGGCCTCGGACGGCATACTATAGCATGCCGTTTTTCATCATTTTTGAGGATTTGAAAAAAAGATGAAAATCACTCCGAGACAATGGACTATAGCCCATGGTCTCGGAGTGATTTTCGTCTTTTTTCCAAATCCTCAAAAATGATGAAAAACACTCCGAGACCATGGGCTATAGCCCATGGCCTCGGACGGCATACTATAGCATGCCGTTTTTCTACATTTTTGAGGATTTGAAAAAAAGACGAAAATCACTCCGAGACAATGGACTATAGCCCATGGTCTCGGAGTGATTTTCGTCTTTTTTCCAAATCCTCAAAAATGATGAAAAACACTCCGAGACCATGGGCTAAAGCCCATGGCCTCGGACGGCATACTGTAGCATGCCGTTTTTCATCATTTTTGAGGATTTGAAAAAAAGATGAAAATCACTCCGAGACCATGGACTATAGTCCATTGTCCTTGAAGGTTTATAGTTTTTCTCAGCTCAATCAACAGGACCAGAACACACCTGGGCTGGCTGCCAGGATCACATCCACCAATGGGGAGGCTGTCTGTGTCCTGTCATGGTTTCTCCTCTGTATTATCTGATTAACATCCACGATAACACTTAAAAGCACTAAAGACACCTTTGATGCACAGCACCATTCAAATGCTCTGTACATGATCCCAAGGCCCCGTTTGAAAAGTGACACCAAGAAGAACAACTTACAACCTAAAAATCACTGAGAGCTCAGTGGCACCCTTGTTAAGATGATGTCCATGTGAGCCAGAGGTTCTGAGTTCAAATCCAGCTGAGTTCCTGCTACTTTCACTTTGCAGCATGTTTTGGAGAATAACATCCAGAAGAGAAGTGGAAAGAGATGGTAAACTGAGGAGATTCTCAGAGAGCATGGTGGCCTCTGTGATAAGCTGCTGTCTATGTGAACCACAGGTCGTGGGTTCAAGTTCAGCCCATGGCCTCAGATGGCATACTATAGCAGGCCATTTTTCATCATTTTTCATCATTTGAAAAAAAGACGAAAATCACTCCGAGACCATGGGCTATAGTCCATTGTCTCGGAGTGATTTTCGTCTTTTTTCCAAATCCTCAAAAATGATGAAAAACACTCCGAGACCATGGGCTATAGCCCATGGCCTCGGACGGCATACTATAGCATGCCGTTTTTCATCATTTTTGAGGATTTGAAAAAAAGACGAAAATCACTCCGAGACAATGGACTATAGCCCATGGTCTCGGAGTGATTTTCGTCTTTTTTCCAAATCCTCAAAAATGATGAAAAACACTCCGAGACCATGGGCTATAGCCCATGGCCTCGGACGGCATACTATAGCATGCCGTTTTTCATCATTTTTGAGGATTTGAAAAAAAGATGAAAATCACTCCGAGACAATGGACTATAGCCCATGGTCTCGGAGTGATTTTCGTCTTTTTTCCAAATCCTCAAAAATGATGAAAAACACTCAGAGACCATGGGCTATAGCCCATGGCCTCGGACGGCATACTATAGCATGCCGTTTTTCATCATTTTTGAGGATTTGAAAAAAAGATGAAAATCACTCCGAGACAATGGACTATAGCCCATGGTCTCGGAGTGATTTTCGTCTTTTTTCCAAATCCTCAAAAATGATGAAAAACAATCAGAGACCATGGGCTATAGCCCATGGCCTCGGACGGCATACTATAGCATGCCGTTTTTCATCATTTTTGAGGATTTGAAAAAAAGACGAAAATCACTCCGAGACAATGGACTATAGCCCATGGTCTCGGAGTGATTTTCGCCTTTTTTTCAAATCCTCAAAAATGATGAAAAACACTCCGAGACCATGGGCTATAGCCCATGGCCTCGGACGGCATACTATAGCATGCCGTTTTTCATCATTTTTGAGGATTTGAAAAAAAGATGAAAATCACTCAGACAATGGACTATAGCCCATGGTCTCGGAGTGATTTTCGTCTCTTTTTTCAAATCCTCAAAAATGATGAAAAACACTCAGAGACCATGGGCTATAGCCCATGGCCTCGGACGGCATACTATAGCATGCCGTTTTTCATCATTTTTGAGGATTTGAAAAAAAGACGAAAATCACTCCGAGACAATGGACTATAGCCCATGGTCTCGGAGTGATTTTCGCCTTTTTTTCAAATCCTCAAAAATGATGAAAAACACTCCGAGACCATGGGCTATAGCCCATGGCCTCGGACGGCATACTATAGCATGCCATTTTTCATCATTTTTGAGGATTTGAAAAAAAGATGAAAATCACTCCGAGACAATGGACTATAGCCCATGGTCTCGGAGTGATTTTCGTCTTTTTTCCAAATCCTCAAAAATGATGAAAAACACTCCGAGACCATGGGCTATAGCCCATGGCCTCGGACGGCATACTATAGCATGCCGTTTTTCATCATTTTTGAGGATTTGAAAAAAAGATGAAAATCACTCCGAGACAATGGACTATAGCCCATGGTCTCGGAGTGATTTTCGTCTCTTTTTTCAAATCCTCAAAAATGATGAAAAACACTCAGAGACCATGGGCTATAGCCCATGGCCTCGGACGGCATACTATAGCATGCCGTTTTTCATCATTTTTGAGGATTTGAAAAAAAGACGAAAATCACTCCGAGACAATGGACTATAGCCCATGGTCTAGGAGTGATTTTCGTCTTTTTTCCAAATCCTCAAAAATGATGAAAAACACTCCGAGACCATGGGCTATAGCCCATGGCCTCGGACGGCATACTATAGCATGCCGTTTTTCATCATTTTTGAGGATTTGAAAAAAATATGAAAATCACTCCGAGACAATGGACTATAGCCCATGGTCTCGGAGTGATTTTCGTCTTTTTTCCAAATCCTCAAAAATGATGAAAAACACTCCGAGACCATGGGCTATAGCCCATGGCCTCGGACGGCATACTATAGCATGCCGTTTTTCATAATTTTTGAGGATTTGAAAAAAAGACGAAAATCACTCCGAGACAATGGACTATAGCCCATGGTCTCGGAGTGATTTTCGTCTTTTTTCCAAATCCTCAAAAATGATGAAAAACACTCCGAGACCATGGGCTATAGCCCATGGCCTCGGACGGCATACTATAGCATGCCGTTTTTCATCATTTTTGAGGATTTGAAAAAAAGATGAAAATCACTCCGAGACAATGGACTATAGCCCATGGTCTCGGAGTGATTTTCGTCTTTTTTCCAAATCCTCAAAAATGATGAAAAACACTCCGAGACCATGGGCTAAAGCCCATGGCCTCGGACGGCATACTGTAGCATGCCGTTTTTCATCATTTTTGAGGATTTGAAAAAAAGACGAAAATCACTCCGAGACCATGGACTATAGTCCATTGTCCTTGAAGGTTTATAGTTTTTCTCAGCTCAATCAACAGGACCAGAACACACCTGGGCTGGCTGCCAGGATCACATCCACCAATGGGGAGGCTGTCTGTGTCCTGTCATGGTTTCTCCTCTGTATTATCTGATTAACATCCACGATAACACTTAAAAGCACTAAAGACACCTTTGATGCACAGCACCATTCAAATGCTCTGTACATGATCCCAAGGCCCCGTTTGAAAAGTGACACCAAGAAGAACAACTTACAACCTAAAAATCACTGAGTGCTCAGTGGCACCCTTGTTAAGATGATGTCCATGTGAGCCAAAGGTTGTGAGTTCAAATCCAGCTGAGTTCCTGCTACTTTCACTTTGCACCATGTTTTGGAGAATAACATCCAGAAGAGAAGTGGAAAGAGATGGTAAGCTGAGGAGATTCTCAGAGAGCATGGTGGCCTCTGTGATAAGCTGCTGTCTATGTGAACCACAGGTCGTGGGTTCAAGTTCAGCCCATGGCCTCAGATGGCATACTATAGCAGGCCATTTTTCATCATTTTTGAGGATTTGAAAAAAAGACGAAAATCACTCCGAGACAATGGACTATAGCCCATGGTCTCGGAGTGATTTTCGCCTTTTTTTCAAATCCTCAAAAATGATGAAAAACACTCCGAGACCATGGGCTATAGCCCATGGCCTCGGACGGCATACTATAGCATGCCATTTTTCATCATTTTTGAGGATTTGAAAAAAAGATGAAAATCACTCCGAGACAATGGACTATAGCCCATGGTCTCGGAGTGATTTTCGTCTTTTTTTCAAATCCTCAAAAATGATGAAAAACACTCCGAGACCATGGGCTATAGCCCATGGCCTCGGACGGCATACTATAGCATGCCGTTTTTCATAATTTTTGAGTATTTGAAAAAAAGACGAAAATCACTCCGAGACAATGGACTATAGCCCATGGTCTCGGAGTGATTTTCGTCTTTTTTCCAAATCCTCAAAAATGATGAAAAACACTCCGAGACCATGGGCTATAGCCCATGGCCTCGGACGGCATACTATAGCATGCCGTTTTTCATCATTTTTGAGGATTTGAAAAAAAGACGAAAATCACTCCGAGACAATGGACTATAGCCCATGGTCTCGGAGTGATTTTCGTCTTTTTTCCAAATCCTCAAAAATGATGAAAAACACTCCGAGACCATGGGCTAAAGCCCATGGCCTCGGACGGCATACTGTAGCATGCCGTTTTTCATCATTTTTGAGGATTTGAAAAAAAGACGAAAATCACTCCGAGACCATGGACTATAGTCCATTGTCCTTGAAGGTTTATAGTTTTTCTCAGCTCAATCAACAGGACCAGAACACACCTGGGCTGGCTGCCAGGATCACATCCACCAATGGGGAGGCTGTCTGTGTCCTGTCATGGTTTCTCCTCTGTATTATCTGATTAACATCCACGATAACACTTAAAAGCACTAAAGACACCTTTGATGCACAGCACCATTCAAATGCTCTGTACATGATCCCAAGGCCCCGTTTGAAAAGTGACACCAAGAAGAACAACTTACAACCTAAAAATCACTGAGTGCTCAGTGGCACCCTTGTTAAGATGATGTCCATGTGAGCCAAAGGTTGTGAGTTCAAATCCAGCTGAGTTCCTGCTACTTTCACTTTGCAGCATGTTTTGGAGAATAACATCCAGAAGAGAAGTGGAAAGAGATGGTAAGCTGAGGAGATTCTCAGAGAGCATGGTGGCCTCTGTGATAAGCTGCTGTCTATGTGAACCACAGGTCGTGGGTTCAAGTTCAGCCCATGGCCTCAGATGGCATACTATAGCAGGCCATTTTTCATCATTTTTGAGGATTTGAAAAAAAGACGAAAATCACTCCGAGACAATGGACTATAGCCCATGGTCTCGGAGTGATTTTCGCCTTTTTTTCAAATCCTCAAAAATGATGAAAAACACTCCGAGACCATGGGCTATAGCCCATGGCCTCGGACGGCATACTATAGCATGCCATTTTTCATCATTTTTGAGGATTTGAAAAAAAGATGAAAATCACTCCGAGACAATGGACTATAGCCCATGGTCTCGGAGTGATTTTCGTCTTTTTTTCAAATCCTCAAAAATGATGAAAAACACTCCGAGACCATGGGCTATAGCCCATGGCCTCGGACGGCATACTATAGCATGCCGTTTTTCATAATTTTTGAGTATTTGAAAAAAAGACGAAAATCACTCCGAGACAATGGACTATAGCCCATGGTCTCGGAGTGATTTTCGTCTTTTTTCCAAATCCTCAAAAATGATGAAAAACACTCCGAGACCATGGGCTATAGCCCATGGCCTCGGACGGCATACTATAGCATGCCGTTTTTCATCATTTTTGAGGATTTGAAAAAAAGACGAAAATCACTCCGAGACAATGGACTATAGCCCATGGTCTCGGAGTGATTTTCGTCTTTTTTCCAAATCCTCAAAAATGATGAAAAACACTCCGAGACCATGGGCTATAGCCCATGGCCTCGGACGGCATAATATATAGCATGCCGTTTTTCATCATTTTTGAGGATTTGAAAAAAAGATGAAAATCACTCCGAGACAATGGACTATAGCCCATGGTCTCGGAGTGATTTTCGTCTTTTTTCCAAATCCTCAAAAATGATGAAAAACACTCAGAGACCATGGGCTATAGCCCATGGCCTCGGACGGCATACTATAGCATGCCGTTTTTCATCATTTTTGAGGATTTGAAAAAAATATGAAAATCACTCCGAGACAATGGACTATAGCCCATGGTCTCGGAGTGATTTTCGTCTCTTTTTTCAAATCCTCAAAAATGATGAAAAACACTCAGAGACCATGGGCTATAGCCCATGGCCTCGGACGGCATACTATAGCATGCCGTTTTTCATCATTTTTGAGGATTTGAAAAAAATATGAAAATCACTCCGAGACAATGGACTATAGCCCATGGTCTCGGAGTGATTTTCGTCTTTTTTCCAAATCCTCAAAAATGATGAAAAACACTCAGAGACCATGGGCTATAGCCCATGGCCTCGGACGGCATACTATAGCATGCCGTTTTTCATCATTTTTGAGGATTTGAAAAAAAGACGAAAATCACTCCGAGACAATGGACTATAGCCCATGGTCTCGGAGTGATTTTCGTCTTTTTTCCAAATCCTCAAAAATGATGAAAAACACTCCGAGACCATGGGCTATAGCCCATGGCCTCGGACGGCATACTATAGCATGCCGTTTTTCTACATTTTTGAGGATTTGAAAAAAAGACGAAAATCACTCCGAGACAATGGACTATAGCCCATGGTCTCGGAGTGATTTTCGTCTTTTTTCCAAATCCTCAAAAATGATTAAAAACACTCCGAGACCATGGGCTAAAGCCCATGGCCTCGGACGGCATACTGTAGCATGCCGTTTTTCATCATTTTTGAGGATTTGAAAAAAAGATGAAAATCACTCCGAGACCATGGACTATAGTCCATTGTCCTTGAAGGTTTATAGTTTTTCTCAGCTCAATCAACAGGACCAGAACACACCTGGGCTGGCTGCCAGGATCACATCCACCAATGGGGAGGCTGTCTGTGTCCTGTCATGGTTTCTCCTCTGTATTATCTGATTAACATCCACGATAACACTTAAAAGCACTAAAGACACCTTTGATGCACAGCACCATTCAAATGCTCTGTACATGATCCCAAGGCCCCGTTTGAAAAGTGACACCAAGAAGAACAACTTACAACCTAAAAATCACTGAGAGCTCAGTGGCACCCTTGTTAAGATGATGTCCATGTGAGCCAGAGGTTCTGAGTTCAAATCCAGCTGAGTTCCTGCTACTTTCACTTTGCAGCATGTTTTGGAGAATAACATCCAGAAGAGAAGTGGAAAGAGATGGTAAGCTGAGGAGATTCTCAGAGAGCATGGTGGCCTCTGTGATAAGCTGCTGTCTATGTGAACCACAGGTCGTGGGTTCAAGTTCAGCCCATGGCCTCAGATGGCATACTATAGCAGGCCATTTTTCATCCTTTTTCATCATTTGAAAAAAAGACGAAAATCACTCCGAGACAATGGACTATAGCCCATGGTCTCGGATTGATTTTCGTCTTTTTTCCAAATCCTCAAAAATGATGAAAAACACTCCGAGACCATGGGCTATAGCCCATGGCCTCGGACGGCATACTATAGCATGCCGTTTTTCATCATTTTTGAGGATTTGAAAAAAAGACGAAAATCACTCCGAGACAATGGACTATAGCCCATGGTCTCGGAGTGATTTTCGTCTTTTTTCCAAATCCTCAAAAATGATGAAAAACACTCCGAGACCATGGGCTAAAGCCCATGGCCTCGGACGGCATACTATAGCATGCCGTTTTTCATCATTTTTGAGGATTTTCGTCTTTTTTCCAAATCCTCAAAAATGATGAAAAACACTCCGAGACCATGGGCTATAGCCCATGGCCTCGGACGGCATACTATAGCATGCCGTTTTTCATCATTTTTGAGGATTTGAAAAAAAGATGAAAATCACTCCGAGACCATGGACTATAGTCCATTGTCCTTGAAGGTTTATAGTTTTTCTAAGCTCAATCAACAGGACCAGAACACACCTGGGCTGGCTGCCAGGATCACATCCACCAATGGGGAGGCTGTCTGTGTCCTGTCATGGTTTCTCCTCTGTATTATCTGATTAACATCCACGATAACACTTAAAAGCACTAAAGACACCTTTGATGCACAGCACCATTCAAATGCTCTGTACATGATCCCAAGGCCCCATTTGAAAAGTGACACCAAGAAGAACAACTTACAACCTAAAAATCACACCCGTGTGAACTGAGTGGTGTAAGGTTTTATATAGCATGATCAGCTGTGGTCTGACGTAATGTCTGACGTAATGAAATAAGGTAAGGTATTATGTAGCCTGATCAGCTCTGATCTGACGTAATGAAATCACACCCGGATGTGATTTCACAACTGGCTTTTTCTGTGCAGAGAAAATGACCATGGTTGCTACGGTCATCCAGTTCACCCGGGTTAATTACGTCAGAAATTATTTTGAACATAGCAACCATGCTCATTTTTTTCTGCACACAAAAGCCAGTTGTAGGAGTGGTTTACACCACTCAAAAATCACTGAGAGCTCAGTGGCACCCTTGTTAAGATGATGTCCATGTGAGCCAGAGGTTGTGAGTTCAAATCCAGCTGAGTTCCTGCTACTTTCACTTTGCAGCATGTTTTGGAGAATAACATCCAGAAGAGAAGTGGAAAGAGATGGTAAGCTGAGGAGATTCTCAGAGAGCATGGTGGCCTCTGTGATAAGCTGCTGTCTATGTGAACCACAGGTCGTGGGTTCAAGTTCAGCCCATGGCCTCAGATGGCATACTATAGCAGGCCATTTTTCATCCTTTTTCATCATTTGAAAAAAAGACGAAAATCACTCCGAGACAATGGACTATAGCCCATGGTCTCGGATTGATTTTCGTCTTTTTTCCAAATCCTCAAAAATGATGAAAAACACTCCGAGACCATGGGCTATAGCCCATGGCCTCGGACGGCATACTATAGCATGCCGTTTTTCATCATTTTTGAGGATTTGAAAAAAAGACGAAAATCACTCCGAGACAATGGACTATAGCCCATGGTCTCGGAGTGATTTTCGTCTTTTTTCCAAATCCTCAAAAATGATGAAAAACACTCCGAGACCATGGGCTAAAGCCCATGGCCTCGGACGGCATACTATAGCATGCCGTTTTTCATCATTTTTGAGGATTTTCGTCTTTTTTCCAAATCCTCAAAAATGATGAAAAACACTCCGAGACCATGGGCTATAGCCCATGGCCTCGGACGGCATACTATAGCATGCCGTTTTTCATCATTTTTGAGGATTTGAAAAAAAGATGAAAATCACTCCGAGACCATGGACTATAGTCCATTGTCCTTGAAGGTTTATAGTTTTTCTAAGCTCAATCAACAGGACCAGAACACACCTGGGCTGGCTGCCAGGATCACATCCACCAATGGGGAGGCTGTCTGTGTCCTGTCATGGTTTCTCCTCTGTATTATCTGATTAACATCCACGATAACACTTAAAAGCACTAAAGACACCTTTGATGCACAGCACCATTCAAATGCTCTGTACATGATCCCAAGGCCCCATTTGAAAAGTGACACCAAGAAGAACAACTTACAACCTAAAAATCACACCCGTGTGAACTGAGTGGTGTAAGGTTTTATATAGCATGATCAGCTGTGGTCTGACGTAATGTCTGACGTAATGAAATAAGGTAAGGTATTATGTAGCCTGATCAGCTCTGATCTGACGTAATGAAATCACACCCGGATGTGATTTCACAACTGGCTTTTTCTGTGCAGAGAAAATGACCATGGTTGCTACGGTCATCCAGTTCACCCGGGTTAATTACGTCAGAAATTATTTTGAACATAGCAACCATGCTCATTTTTTTCTGCACACAAAAGCCAGTTGTAGGAGTGGTTTACACCACTCAAAAATCACTGAGAGCTCAGTGGCACCCTTGTTAAGATGATGTCCATGTGAGCCAGAGGTTGTGAGTTCAAATCCAGCTGAGTTCCTGCTACTTTCACTTTGCAGCATGTTTTGGAGAATAACATCCAGAAGAGAAGTGGAAAGAGATGGTAAGCTGAGGAGATTCTCAGAGAGCATGGTGGCCTCTGTGATAAGCTGCTGTCTATGTGAACCACAGGTCGTGGGTTCAAGTTCAGCCCATGGCCTCAGATGGCATACTATAGCAGGCCGTTTTTCATAATTTTTGAGGATTTGAAAAAAATACGAAAATCACTCCGAGACAATGGACTATAGCCCATGGTCTCGGAGTGATTTTCGTCTTTTTTCCAAATCCTCAAAAATGATGAAAAACACTCCGAGACCATGGGCTATAGCCCATGGCCTCGGACGGCATACTATAGCATGCCGTTTTTCATCATTTTTGAGGATTTGAAAAAAAGATGAAAATCACTCCGAGACAATGGACTATAGCCCATGGTCTCGGAGTGATTTTCGTCTTTTTTCCAAATCCTCAAAAATGATGAAAAACACTCCGAGACCATGGGCTAAAGCCCATGGCCTCGGACGGCATACTGTAGCATGCCGTTTTTCATCATTTTTGAGGATTTGAAAAAAAGATGAAAATCACTCCGAGACCATGGACTATAGTCCATTGTCCTTGAAGGTTTATAGTTTTTCTCAGCTCAATCAACAGGACCAGAACACACCTGGGCTGGCTGCCAGGATCACATCCACCAATGGGGAGGCTGTCTGTGTCCTGTCATGGTTTCTCCTCTGTATTATCTGATTAACATCCACGATAACACTTAAAAGCACTAAAGACACCTTTGATGCACAGCACCATTCAAATGCTCTGTACATGATCCCAAGGCCCCGTTTGAAAAGTGACACCAAGAAGAACAACTTACAACCTAAAAATCACTGAGAGCTCAGTGGCACCCTTGTTAAGATGATGTCCATGTGAGCCAGAGGTTCTGAGTTCAAATCCAGCTGAGTTCCTGCTACTTTCACTTTGCAGCATGTTTTGGAGAATAACATCCAGAAGAGAAGTGGAAAGAGATGGTAAACTGAGGAGATTCTCAGAGAGCATGGTGGCCTCTGTGATAAGCTGCTGTCTATGTGAACCACAGGTCGTGGGTTCAAGTTCAGCCCATGGCCTCAGATGGCATACTATAGCAGGCCATTTTTCATCATTTTTCATCATTTGAAAAAAAGACGAAAATCACTCCGAGACCATGGGCTATAGTCCATTGTCTCGGAGTGATTTTCGTCTTTTTTCCAAATCCTCAAAAATGATGAAAAACACTCCGAGACCATGGGCTATAGCCCATGGCCTCGGACCGCATACTATAGCATGCCGTTTTTCATCATTTTTGAGGATTTGAAAAAAAGACGAAAATCACTCCGAGACAATGGACTATAGCCCATGGTCTCGGAGTGATTTTCGTCTTTTTTCCAAATCCTCAAAAATGATGAAAAACACTCCGAGACCATGGGCTATAGCCCATGGCCTCGGACGGCATACTATAGCATGCCGTTTTTCATCATTTTTGAGGATTTGAAAAAAAGATGAAAATCACTCCGAGACAATGGACTATAGCCCATGGTCTCGGAGTGATTTTCGTCTTTTTTCCAAATCCTCAAAAATGATGAAAAACACTCAGAGACCATGGGCTATAGCCCATGGCCTCGGACGGCATACTATAGCATGCCGTTTTTCATCATTTTTGAGGATTTGAAAAAAAGATGAAAATCACTCCGAGACAATGGACTATAGCCCATGGTCTCGGAGTGATTTTCGTCTTTTTTCCAAATCCTCAAAAATGATGAAAAACACTCAGAGACCATGGGCTATAGCCCATGGCCTCGGACGGCATACTATAGCATGCCGTTTTTCATCATTTTTGAGGATTTGAAAAAAAGACGAAAATCACTCCGAGACAATGGACTATAGCCCATGGTCTCGGAGTGATTTTCGCCTTTTTTTCAAATCCTCAAAAATGATGAAAAACACTCCGAGACCATGGGCTATAGCCCATGGCCTCGGACGGCATACTATAGCATGCCGTTTTTCATCATTTTTGAGGATTTGAAAAAAAGATGAAAATCACTCAGACAATGGACTATAGCCCATGGTCTCGGAGTGATTTTCGTCTCTTTTTTCAAATCCTCAAAAATGATGAAAAACACTCAGAGACCATGGGCTATAGCCCATGGCCTCGGACGGCATACTATAGCATGCCGTTTTTCATCATTTTTGAGGATTTGAAAAAAAGACGAAAATCACTCCGAGACAATGGACTATAGCCCATGGTCTCGGAGTGATTTTCGCCTTTTTTTCAAATCCTCAAAAATGATGAAAAACACTCCGAGACCATGGGCTATAGCCCATGGCCTCGGACGGCATACTATAGCATGCCATTTTTCATCATTTTTGAGGATTTGAAAAAAAGATGAAAATCACTCCGAGACAATGGACTATAGCCCATGGTCTCGGAGTGATTTTCGTCTTTTTTCCAAATCCTCAAAAATGATGAAAAACACTCCGAGACCATGGGCTATAGCCCATGGCCTCGGACGGCATACTATAGCATGCCGTTTTTCATCATTTTTGAGGATTTGAAAAAAAGATGAAAATCACTCCGAGACAATGGACTATAGCCCATGGTCTCGGAGTGATTTTCGTCTCTTTTTTCAAATCCTCAAAAATGATGAAAAACACTCAGAGACCATGGGCTATAGCCCATGGCCTCGGACGGCATACTATAGCATGCCGTTTTTCATCATTTTTGAGGATTTGAAAAAAAGACGAAAATCACTCCGAGACAATGGACTATAGCCCATGGTCTAGGAGTGATTTTCGTCTTTTTTCCAAATCCTCAAAAATGATGAAAAACACTCCGAGACCATGGGCTATAGCCCATGGCCTCGGACGGCATACTATAGCATGCCGTTTTTCATCATTTTTGAGGATTTGAAAAAAATATGAAAATCACTCCGAGACAATGGACTATAGCCCATGGTCTCGGAGTGATTTTCGTCTTTTTTCCAAATCCTCAAAAATGATGAAAAACACTCCGAGACCATGGGCTATAGCCCATGGCCTCGGACGGCATACTATAGCATGCCGTTTTTCATAATTTTTGAGGATTTGAAAAAAAGACGAAAATCACTCCGAGACAATGGACTATAGCCCATGGTCTCGGAGTGATTTTCGTCTTTTTTCCAAATCCTCAAAAATGATGAAAAACACTCCGAGACCATGGGCTATAGCCCATGGCCTCGGACGGCATACTATAGCATGCCGTTTTTCATCATTTTTGAGGATTTGAAAAAAAGATGAAAATCACTCCGAGACAATGGACTATAGCCCATGGTCTCGGAGTGATTTTCGTCTTTTTTCCAAATCCTCAAAAATGATGAAAAACACTCCGAGACCATGGGCTAAAGCCCATGGCCTCGGACGGCATACTGTAGCATGCCGTTTTTCATCATTTTTGAGGATTTGAAAAAAAGACGAAAATCACTCCGAGACCATGGACTATAGTCCATTGTCCTTGAAGGTTTATAGTTTTTCTCAGCTCAATCAACAGGACCAGAACACACCTGGGCTGGCTGCCAGGATCACATCCACCAATGGGGAGGCTGTCTGTGTCCTGTCATGGTTTCTCCTCTGTATTATCTGATTAACATCCACGATAACACTTAAAAGCACTAAAGACACCTTTGATGCACAGCACCATTCAAATGCTCTGTACATGATCCCAAGGCCCCGTTTGAAAAGTGACACCAAGAAGAACAACTTACAACCTAAAAATCACTGAGTGCTCAGTGGCACCCTTGTTAAGATGATGTCCATGTGAGCCAAAGGTTGTGAGTTCAAATCCAGCTGAGTTCCTGCTACTTTCACTTTGCAGCATGTTTTGGAGAATAACATCCAGAAGAGAAGTGGAAAGAGATGGTAAGCTGAGGAGATTCTCAGAGAGCATGGTGGCCTCTGTGATAAGCTGCTGTCTATGTGAACCACAGGTCGTGGGTTCAAGTTCAGCCCATGGCCTCAGATGGCATACTATAGCAGGCCATTTTTCATCATTTTTGAGGATTTGAAAAAAAGACGAAAATCACTCCGAGACAATGGACTATAGCCCATGGTCTCGGAGTGATTTTCGCCTTTTTTTCAAATCCTCAAAAATGATGAAAAACACTCCGAGACCATGGGCTATAGCCCATGGCCTCGGACGGCATACTATAGCATGCCATTTTTCATCATTTTTGAGGATTTGAAAAAAAGATGAAAATCACTCCGAGACAATGGACTATAGCCCATGGTCTCGGAGTGATTTTCGTCTTTTTTTCAAATCCTCAAAAATGATGAAAAACACTCCGAGACCATGGGCTATAGCCCATGGCCTCGGACGGCATACTATAGCATGCCGTTTTTCATAATTTTTGAGTATTTGAAAAAAAGACGAAAATCACTCCGAGACAATGGACTATAGCCCATGGTCTCGGAGTGATTTTCGTCTTTTTTCCAAATCCTCAAAAATGATGAAAAACACTCCGAGACCATGGGCTATAGCCCATGGCCTCGGACGGCATACTATAGCATGCCGTTTTTCATCATTTTTGAGGATTTGAAAAAAAGACGAAAATCACTCCGAGACAATGGACTATAGCCCATGGTCTCGGAGTGATTTTCGTCTTTTTTCCAAATCCTCAAAAATGATGAAAAACACTCCGAGACCATGGGCTATAGCCCATGGCCTCGGACGGCATAATATATAGCATGCCGTTTTTCATCATTTTTGAGGATTTGAAAAAAAGATGAAAATCACTCCGAGACAATGGACTATAGCCCATGGTCTCGGAGTGATTTTCGTCTTTTTTCCAAATCCTCAAAAATGATGAAAAACACTCAGAGACCATGGGCTATAGCCCATGGCCTCGGACGGCATACTATAGCATGCCGTTTTTCATCATTTTTGAGGATTTGAAAAAAATATGAAAATCACTCCGAGACAATGGACTATAGCCCATGGTCTCGGAGTGATTTTCGTCTCTTTTTTCAAATCCTCAAAAATGATGAAAAACACTCAGAGACCATGGGCTATAGCCCATGGCCTCGGACGGCATACTATAGCATGCCGTTTTTCATCATTTTTGAGGATTTGAAAAAAAGACGAAAATCACTCCGAGACAATGGACTATAGCCCATGGTCTCGGAGTGATTTTCGTCTTTTTTCCAAATCCTCAAAAATGATGAAAAACACTCCGAGACCATGGGCTATAGCCCATGGCCTCGGACGGCATACTATAGCATGCCGTTTTTCATCATTTTTGAGGATTTGAAAAAAATATGAAAATCACTCCGAGACAATGGACTATAGCCCATGGTCTCGGAGTGATTTTCGTCTTTTTTCCAAATCCTCAAAAATGATGAAAAACACTCAGAGACCATGGGCTATAGCCCATGGCCTCGGACGGCATACTATAGCATGCCGTTTTTCATAATTTTTGAGGATTTGAAAAAAAGACGAAAATCACTCCGAGACAATGGACTATAGCCCATGGTCTCGGAGTGATTTTCGTCTTTTTTCCAAATCCTCAAAAATGATGAAAAACACTCCGAGACCATGGGCTATAGCCCATGGCCTCGGACGGCATACTATAGCATGCCGTTTTTCTACATTTTTGAGGATTTGAAAAAAAGACGAAAATCACTCCGAGACAATGGACTATAGCCCATGGTCTCGGAGTGATTTTCGTCTTTTTTCCAAATCCTCAAAAATGATTAAAAACACTCCGAGACCATGGGCTAAAGCCCATGGCCTCGGACGGCATACTGTAGCATGCCGTTTTTCATCATTTTTGAGGATTTGAAAAAAAGATGAAAATCACTCCGAGACCATGGACTATAGTCCATTGTCCTTGAAGGTTTATAGTTTTTCTCAGCTCAATCAACAGGACCAGAACACACCTGGGCTGGCTGCCAGGATCACATCCACCAATGGGGAGGCTGTCTGTGTCCTGTCATGGTTTCTCCTCTGTATTATCTGATTAACATCCACGATAACACTTAAAAGCACTAAAGACACCTTTGATGCACAGCACCATTCAAATGCTCTGTACATGATCCCAAGGCCCCGTTTGAAAAGTGACACCAAGAAGAACAACTTACAACCTAAAAATCACTGAGAGCTCAGTGGCACCCTTGTTAAGATGATGTCCATGTGAGCCAGAGGTTCTGAGTTCAAATCCAGCTGAGT
Source organism: Electrona antarctica (assembly GCF_951216825.1). Lineage (NCBI taxonomy): Eukaryota > Metazoa > Chordata > Actinopteri > Myctophiformes > Myctophidae > Electrona > Electrona antarctica. The sequence continues at coordinate 18,905,535 of NC_136791.1, forward strand.
TCCTGCTACTTTCACTTTGCAGCATGTTTTGGAGAATAACATCCAGAAGAGAAGTGGAAAGAGATGGTAAGCTGAGGAGATTCTCAGAGAGCATGGTGGCCTCTGTGATAAGCTGCTGTCTATGTGAACCACAGGTCGTGGGTTCAAGTTCAGCCCATGGCCTCAGATGGCATACTATAGCAGGCCATTTTTCATCCTTTTTCATCATTTGAAAAAAAGACGAAAATCACTCCGAGACAATGGACTATAGCCCATGGTCTCGGAGTGATTTTCGTCTTTTTTCCAAATCCTCAAAAATGATGAAAAACACTCCGAGACCATGGGCTAAAGCCCATGGCCTCGGACGGCATACTATAGCATGCCGTTTTTCATCATTTTTGAGGATTTTCGTCTTTTTTCCAAATCCTCAAAAATGATGAAAAACACTCCGAGACCATGGGCTATAGCCCATGGCCTCGGACGGCATACTATAGCATGCCGTTTTTCATCATTTTTGAGGATTTGAAAAAAAGATGAAAATCACTCCGAGACCATGGACTATAGTCCATTGTCCTTGAAGGTTTATAGTTTTTCTAAGCTCAATCAACAGGACCAGAACACACCTGGGCTGGCTGCCAGGATCACATCCACCAATGGGGAGGCTGTCTGTGTCCTGTCATGGTTTCTCCTCTGTATTATCTGATTAACATCCACGATAACACTTAAAAGCACTAAAGACACCTTTGATGCACAGCACCATTCAAATGCTCTGTACATGATCCCAAGGCCCCATTTGAAAAGTGACACCAAGAAGAACAACTTACAACCTAAAAATCACACCCGTGTGAACTGAGTGGTGTAAGGTTTTATATAGCATGATCAGCTGTGGTCTGACGTAATGTCTGACGTAATGAAATAAGGTAAGGTATTATGTAGCCTGATCAGCTCTGATCTGACGTAATGAAATCACACCCGGATGTGATTTCACAACTGGCTTTTTCTGTGCAGAGAAAATGACCATGGTTGCTACGGTCATCCAGTTCACCCGGGTTAATTACGTCAGAAATTATTTTGAACATAGCAACCATGCTCATTTTTTTCTGCACACAAAAGCCAGTTGTAGGAGTGGTTTACACCACTCAAAAATCACTGAGAGCTCAGTGGCACCCTTGTTAAGATGATGTCCATGTGAGCCAGAGGTTGTGAGTTCAAATCCAGCTGAGTTCCTGCTACTTTCACTTTGCAGCATGTTTTGGAGAATAACATCCAGAAGAGAAGTGGAAAGAGATGGTAAGCTGAGGAGATTCTCAGAGAGCATGGTGGCCTCTGTGATAAGCTGCTGTCTATGTGAACCACAGGTCGTGGGTTCAAGTTCAGCCCATGGCCTCAGATGGCATACTATAGCAGGCCGTTTTTCATAATTTTTGAGGATTTGAAAAAAATACGAAAATCACTCCGAGACAATGGACTATAGCCCATGGTCTCGGAGTGATTTTCGTCTTTTTTCCAAATCCTCAAAAATGATGAAAAACACTCCGAGACCATGGGCTATAGCCCATGGCCTCGGACGGCATACTATAGCATGCCGTTTTTCATCATTTTTGAGGATTTGAAAAAAAGATGAAAATCACTCCGAGACAATGGACTATAGCCCATGGTCTCGGAGTGATTTTCGTCTCTTTTTTCAAATCCTCAAAAATGATGAAAAACACTCAGAGACCATGGGCTATAGCCCATGGCCTCGGACGGCATACTATAGCATGCCGTTTTTCATCATTTTTGAGGATTTGAAAAAAAGATGAAAATCACTCCGAGACAATGGACTATAGCCCATGGTCTCGGAGTGATTTTCGTCTTTTTTTCAAATCCTCAAAAATGATGAAAAACACTCCGAGACCATGGGCTATAGCCCATGGCCTCGGACGGCATACTATAGCATGCCGTTTTTCATAATTTTTGAGGATTTGAAAAAAAGATGAAAATCACTCCGAGACAATGGACTATAGCCCATGGTCTCGGAGTGATTTTCGTCTTTTTTCCAAATCCTCAAAAATGATGAAAAACACTCCGAGACCATGGGCTATAGCCCATGGCCTCGGACGGCATACTATAGCATGCCGTTTTTCATCATTTTTGAGGATTTGAAAAAAAGTCGAAAATCACTCCGAGACAATGGACTATAGCCCATGGTCTCGGAGTGATTTTCGTCTTTTTTCCAAATCCTCAAAAATGATGAAAAACACTCCGAGACCATGGGCTATAGCCCATGGCCTCGGACGGCATACTATAGCATGCCGTTTTTCATCATTTTTGAGGATTTGAAAAAAAGTCGAAAATCACTCCGAGACAATGGACTATAGCCCATGGTCTCGGAGTGATTTTCGTCTTTTTTCCAAATCCTCAAAAATGATGAAAAACACTCCGAGACCATGGGCTATAGCCCATGGCCTCGGACGGCATACTATAGCATGCCGTTTTTCATCATTTTTGAGGATTTGAAAAAAAGACGAAAATCACTCCGAGACAATGGACTATAGCCCATGGTCTCGGAGTGATTTTCGTCTTTTTTCCAAATCCTCAAAAATGATGAAAAACACTCCGAGACCATGGGCTATAGCCCATGGCCTCGGACGGCATACTATAGCATGCCGTTTTTCATCATTTTTGAGGATTTGAAAAAAAGACGAAAATCACTCCGAGACAATGGACTATAGCCCATGGTCTCGGAGTGATTTTCGTCCTTTTCCAAATCCTCAAAAATGATGAAAAACACTCCGAGACCATGGGCTAAAGCCCATGGCCTCGGACGGCATACTATAGCATGCCGTTTTTCATCATTTTTGAGGATTTGAAAAAAAGATGAAAATCACTCCGAGACCATGGACTATAGTCCATTGTCCTTGAAGGTTTATAGTTTTTCTCAGCTCAATCAACAGGACCAGAACACACCTGGGCTGGCTGCCAGGATCACATCCACCAATGGGGAGGCTGTCTGTGTCCTGTCATGGTTTCTCCTCTGTATTATCTGATTAACATCCACGATAACACTTAAAAGCACTAAAGACACCTTTGATGCACAGCACCATTCAAATGCTCTGTACATGTTCCCAAGGCCCCATTTGAAAAGTGACACCAAGAAGAACAACTTACAACCTAAAAATCACTGAGAGCTCAGTGGCAAGATGATGTCCATGTGAGCCAGAGGTTGTGAGTTCAAATCCAGCTGAGTTCCTGCTACTTTCACTTTGCAGCATGTTTTGGAGAATAACATCCAGAAGAGAAGTGGAAAGAGATGGTAAGCTGAGGAGATTCTCAGAGAGCATGGTGGCCTCTGTGATAAGCTGCTGTCTATGTGAACCACAGGTCGTGGGTTCAAGTTCAGCCCATGGCCTCAGATGGCATACTATAGCAGGCCATTTTTCATCATTTTTGAGGATTTGAAAAAAAGATGAAAATCACTCCGAGACAATGGACTGTAGCCCATGGTCTCGGAGTGATTTTCGTCTTTTTTCCAAATCCTCAAAAATGATGAAAAACACTCCGAGACCATGGGCTAAAGCCCATGGCCTCGGACGGCATACTATAGCATGCCGTTTTTCATAATTTTTGAGGATTTGAAAAAAAGATGAAAATCACTCCGAGACAATGGACTATAGCCCATGGTCTCGGAGTGATTTTCGTCTCTTTTTTCAAATCCTCAAAAATTATGAAAAACACTCAGAGACCATGGGCTATAGCCCATGGCCTCGGACGGCATACTATAGCATGCCGTTTTTCATCATTTTTGAGGATTTGAAAAAAAGACGAAAATCACTCCGAGACAATGGACTATAGCCCATGGTCTCGGAGTGATTTTCGTCTTTTTTCCAAATCCTCAAAAATGATGAAAAACACTCCGAGACCATAGGCTATAGCCCATGGCCTCGGACGGCATACTATAGCATGCCGTTTTTCATCATTTTTGAGGATTTGAAAAAAAGTCGAAAATCACTCCGAGACAATGGACTATAGCCCATGGTCTCGGAGTGATTTTCGTCTTTTTTCCAAATCCTCAAAAATGATGAAAAACACTCAGAGACCATGGGCTATAGCCCATGGCCTCGGACGGCATACTATAGCATGCAGTTTTTCATCATTTTTGAGGATTTGAAAAAAAGATGAAAATCACTCCGAGACAATGGACTATAGCCCATGGTCTCGGAGTGATTTTCGTCTTTTTTCCAAATCCTCAAAAATGATGAAAAACACTCCGAGACCATGGGCTATAGCCCATGGCCTCGGACGGCATACTATAGCATGCCGTTTTTCATCATTTTTGAGGATTTGAAAAAAATACGAAAATCACTCCGAGACAATGGACTATAGTCCATTGTCCTTGAAGGTTTATAGTTTTTCTCAGCTCAATCAACAGGACCAGAACACACCTGGGCTGGCTGCCAGGATCACATCCACCAATGGGGAGGCTGTCTGTGTCCTGTCATGGTTTCTCCTCTGTATTATCTGATTAACATCCACGATAACACTTAAAAGCACTAAAGACACCTTTGATGCACAGCACCATTCAAATGCTCTGTACATGTTCCCAAGGCCCCATTTGAAAAGTGACACCAAGAAGAACAACTTACAACCTAAAAATCACTGAGAGCTCAGTGGCAAGATGATGTCCATGTGAGCCAGAGGTTGTGAGTTCAAATCCAGCTGAGTTCCTGCTACTTTCACTTTGCAGCATGTTTTGGAGAATAACATCCAGAAGAGAAGTGGAAAGAGATGGTAAGCTGAGGAGATTCTCAGAGAGCATGGTGGCCTCTGTGATAAGCTGCTGTCTATGTGAACCACAGGTCGTGGGTTCAAGTTCAGCCCATGGCCTCAGATGGCATACTATAGCAGGCCATTTTTCATCATTTTTGAGGATTTGAAAAAAAGATGAAAATCACTCCGAGACAATGGACTGTAGCCCATGGTCTCGGAGTGATTTTCGTCTTTTTTCCAAATCCTCAAAAATGATGAAAAACACTCCGAGACCATGGGCTAAAGCCCATGGCCTCGGACGGCATACTATAGCATGCCGTTTTTCATAATTTTTGAGGATTTGAAAAAAAGATGAAAATCACTCCGAGACAATGGACTATAGCCCATGGTCTCGGAGTGATTTTCGTCTCTTTTTTCAAATCCTCAAAAATTATGAAAAACACTCAGAGACCATGGGCTATAGCCCATGGCCTCGGACGGCATACTATAGCATGCCGTTTTTCATCATTTTTGAGGATTTGAAAAAAAGACGAAAATCACTCCGAGACAATGGACTATAGCCCATGGTCTCGGAGTGATTTTCGTCTTTTTTCCAAATCCTCAAAAATGATGAAAAACACTCCGAGACCATGGGCTATAGCCCATGGCCTCGGACGGCATACTATAGCATGCCGTTTTTCATCATTTTTGAGGATTTGAAAAAAAGTCGAAAATCACTCCGAGACAATGGACTATAGCCCATGGTCTCGGAGTGATTTTCGTCTTTTTTCCAAATCCTCAAAAATGATGAAAAACACTCAGAGACCATGGGCTATAGCCCATGGCCTCGGACGGCATACTATAGCATGCCGTTTTTCATCATTTTTGAGGATTTGAAAAAAAGATGAAAATCACTCCGAGACAATGAACTATAGCCCATGGTCTCGGAGTGATTTTCGTCTTTTTTCCAAATCCTCAAAAATGATGAAAAACACTCCGAGACCATGGGCTATAGCCCATGGCCTCGGACGGCATACTATAGCATGCCGTTTTTCATCATTTTTGAGGATTTGAAAAAAAGACGAAAATCACTCCGAGACAATGGACTATAGCCCATGGTCTCGGAGTGATTTTCGTCCTTTTCCAAATCCTCAAAAATGATGAAAAACACTCCGAGACCATGGGCTAAAGCCCATGGCCTCGGACGGCATACTATAGCATGCCGTTTTTCATCATTTTTGAGGATTTGAAAAAAAGATGAAAATCACTCCGAGACCATGGACTATAGTCCATTGTCCTTGAAGGTTTATAGTTTTTCTCAGCTCAATCAACAGGACCAGAACACACCTGGGCTGGCTGCCAGGATCACATCCACCAATGGGGAGGCTGTCTGTGTCCTGTCATGGTTTCTCCTCTGTATTATCTGATTAACATCCACGATAACACTTAAAAGCACTAAAGACACCTTTGATGCACAGCACCATTCAAATGCTCTGTACATGTTCCCAAGGCCCCATTTGAAAAGTGACACCAAGAAGAACAACTTACAACCTAAAAATCACTGAGAGCTCAGTGGCAAGATGATGTCCATGTGAGCCAGAGGTTGTGAGTTCAAATCCAGCTGAGTTCCTGCTACTTTCACTTTGCAGCATGTTTTGGAGAATAACATCCAGAAGAGAAGTGGAAAGAGATGGTAAGCTGAGGAGATTCTCAGAGAGCATGGTGGCCTCTGTGATAAGCTGCTGTCTATGTGAACCACAGGTCGTGGGTTCAAGTTCAGCCCATGGCCTCAGATGGCATACTATAGCAGGCCATTTTTCATCATTTTTGAGGATTTGAAAAAAAGATGAAAATCACTCCGAGACAATGGACTGTAGCCCATGGTCTCGGAGTGATTTTCGTCTTTTTTCCAAATCCTCAAAAATGATGAAAAACACTCCGAGACCATGGGCTAAAGCCCATGGCCTCGGACGGCATACTATAGCATGCCGTTTTTCATAATTTTTGAGGATTTGAAAAAAAGATGAAAATCACTCCGAGACAATGGACTATAGCCCATGGTCTCGGAGTGATTTTCGTCTCTTTTTTCAAATCCTCAAAAATTATGAAAAACACTCAGAGACCATGGGCTATAGCCCATGGCCTCGGACGGCATACTATAGCATGCCGTTTTTCATCATTTTTGAGGATTTGAAAAAAAGACGAAAATCACTCCGAGACAATGGACTATAGCCCATGGTCTCGGAGTGATTTTCGTCTTTTTTCCAAATCCTCAAAAATGATGAAAAACACTCCGAGACCATAGGCTATAGCCCATGGCCTCGGACGGCATACTATAGCATGCCGTTTTTCATCATTTTTGAGGATTTGAAAAAAAGTCGAAAATCACTCCGAGACAATGGACTATAGCCCATGGTCTCGGAGTGATTTTCGTCTTTTTTCCAAATCCTCAAAAATGATGAAAAACACTCAGAGACCATGGGCTATAGCCCATGGCCTCGGACGGCATACTATAGCATGCAGTTTTTCATCATTTTTGAGGATTTGAAAAAAAGATGAAAATCACTCCGAGACAATGGACTATAGCCCATGGTCTCGGAGTGATTTTCGTCTTTTTTCCAAATCCTCAAAAATGATGAAAAACACTCCGAGACCATGGGCAATAGCCCATGGCCTCGGACGGCATACTATAGCATGCCGTTTTTCATCATTTTTGAGGATTTGAAAAAAATACGAAAATCACTCCGAGACAATGGACTATAGTCCATTGTCCTTGAAGGTTTATAGTTTTTCTCAGCTCAATCAACAGGACCAGAACACACCTGGGCTGGCTGCCAGGATCACATCCACCAATGGGGAGGCTGTCTGTGTCCTGTCATGGTTTCTCCTCTGTATTATCTGATTAACATCCACGATAACACTTAAAAGCACTAAAGACACCTTTGATGCACAGCACCATTCAAATGCTCTGTACATGTTCCCAAGGCCCCATTTGAAAAGTGACACCAAGAAGAACAACTTACAACCTAAAAATCACTGAGAGCTCAGTGGCAAGATGATGTCCATGTGAGCCAGAGGTTGTGAGTTCAAATCCAGCTGAGTTCCTGCTACTTTCACTTTGCAGCATGTTTTGGAGAATAACATCCAGAAGAGAAGTGGAAAGAGATGGTAAGCTGAGGAGATTCTCAGAGAGCATGGTGGCCTCTGTGATAAGCTGCTGTCTATGTGAACCACAGGTCGTGGGTTCAAGTTCAGCCCATGGCCTCAGATGGCATACTATAGCAGGCCATTTTTCATCATTTTTGAGGATTTGAAAAAAAGATGAAAATCACTCCGAGACAATGGACTGTAGCCCATGGTCTCGGAGTGATTTTCGTCTCTTTTCCAAATCCTCAAAAATGATGAAAAACACTCCGAGACCATGGGCTAAAGCCCATGGCCTCGGACGGCATACTATAGCATGCCGTTTTTCATAATTTTTGAGGATTTGAAAAAAAGATGAAAATCACTCCGAGACAATGGACTATAGCCCATGGTCTCGGAGTGATTTTCGTCTCTTTTTTCAAATCCTCAAAAATTATGAAAAACACTCAGAGACCATGGGCTATAGCCCATGGCCTCGGACGGCATACTATAGCATGCCGTTTTTCATCATTTTTGAGAATTTGAAAAAAAGACGAAAATCACTCCGAGACAATGGACTATAGCCCATGGTCTCGGAGTGATTTTCGTCTTTTTTCCAAATCCTCAAAAATGATGAAAAACACTCCGAGACCATGGGCTATAGCCCATGGCCTCGGACGGCATACTATAGCATGCCGTTTTTCATCATTTTTGAGGATTTGAAAAAAAGTCGAAAATCACTCCGAGACAATGGACTATAGCCCATGGTCTCGGAGTGATTTTCGTCTTTTTTCCAAATCCTCAAAAATGATGAAAAACACTCAGAGACCATGGGCTATAGCCCATGGCCTCGGACGGCATACTATAGCATGCCGTTTTTCATCATTTTTGAGGATTTGAAAAAAAGATGAAAATCACTCCGAGACAATGGACTATAGCCCATGGTCTCGGAGTGATTTTCGGCTTTTTTCCAAATCCTCAAAAATGATGAAAAACACTCCGAGACCATGGGCTATAGCCCATGGCCTCGGACGGCATACTATAGCATGCCGTTTTTCATCATTTTTGAGGATTTGAAAAAAATACGAAAATCACTCCGAGACAATGGACTATAGCCCATGGTCTCGGAGTGATTTTCGTCTTTTTTCCAAATCCTCAAAAATGATGAAAAACACTCCGAGACCATGGGCTATAGCCCATGGCCTCGGACGGCATACTATAGCATGCCGTTTTTCATCATTTTTGAGGATTTGAAAAAAAGACGAAAATCACTCCGAGACAATGGACTATAGCCCATGGTCTCGGAGTGATTTTCGTCTTTTTTCCAAATCCTCAAAAATGATGAAAAACACTCCGAGACCATGGGCTATAGCCCATGGCCTCGGACGGCATACTATAGCATGCCGTTTTTCATCATTTTTGAGGATTTGAAAAAAAGACGAAAATCACTCCGAGACAATGGACTATAGCCCATGGTCTCGGAGTGATTTTCGTCTTTTTTCCAAATCCTCAAAAATGATGAAAAACACTCCGAGACCATGGGCTAAAGCCCATGGCCTCGGACGGCATACTATAGCATGCCGTTTTTCATCATTTTTGAGGATTTGAAAAAAAGATGAAAATCACTCCGAGACCATGGACTATAGTCCATTGTCCTTGAAGGTTTATAGTTTTTCTCAGCTCAATCAACAGGACCAGAACACACCTGGGCTGGCTGCCAGGATCACATCCACCAATGGGGAGGCTGTCTGTGTCCTGTCATGGTTTCTCCTCTGTATTATCTGATTAACATCCACGATAACACTTAAAAGCACTAAAGACACCTTTGATGCACAGCACCATTCAAATGCTCTGTACATGATCCCAAGGCCCCATTTGAAAAGTGACACCAAGAAGAACAACTTACAACCTAAAAATCACTGAGAGCTCAGTGGCACCCTTGTTAAGATGATGTCCATGTGAGCCAGAGGTTGTGAGTTCAAATCCAGCTGAGTTCCTGCTACTTTCACTTTGCAGCATGTTTTGGAGAATAACATCCAGAAGAGAAGTGGAAAGAGATGGTAAGCTGAGGAGATTCTCAGAGAGCATGGTGGCCTCTGTGATAAGCTGCTGTCTATGTGAACCACAGGTCGTGGGTTCAAGTTCAGCCCATGGCCTCAGATGGCATACTATAGCAGGCCATTTTTCATCATTTTTGAGGATTTGAAAAAAATACGAAAATCACTCCGAGACAATGGACTATAGCCCATGGTCTCGGAGTGATTTTCGCCTTTTTTTCAAATCCTCAAAAATGATGAAAAACACTCCGAGACCATGGGCTATAGCCCATGGCCTCGGACGGCATACTATAGCATGCCGTTTTTCATCATTTTTGAGGATTTGAAAAAAAGATGAAAATCACTCCGAGACAATGGACTATAGCCCATGGTCTCGGAGTGATTTTCGTCTTTTTTTCAAATCCTCAAAAATGATGAAAAACACTCAGAGACCATGCCATGGCCTCGGACGGCATACTATAGCATGCCGTTTTTCATCATTTTTGAGGATTTGAAAAAAAAGACGAAAATCACTCCGAGACAATGGACTATATATAGCCCATGGTCTCGGAGTGATTTTCGTCTTTTTTCCAAATCCTCAAAAATGATGAAAAACACTCCGAGACCATGGGCTATAGCCCATGGCCTCGGACGGCATACTATAGCATGCCGTTTTTCATCATTTTTGAGGATTTGAAAAAAAGACGAAAATCACTCCGAGACAATGGACTATAGCCCATGGTCTCGGAGTGATTTTCGTCTTTTTTCCAAATCCTCAAAAATGATGAAAAACACTCCGAGACCATGGGCTAAAGCCCATGGCCTCGGACGGCATACTATAGCATGCCGTTTTTCATCATTTTTGAGGATTTGAAAAAAAGATGAAAATCACTCCGAGACCATGGACTATAGTCCATTGTCCTTGAAGGTTTATAGTTTTTCTCAGCTCAATCAACAGGACCAGAACACACCTGGGCTGGCTGCCAGGATCACATCCACCAATGGGGAGGCTGTCTGTGTCCTGTCATGGTTTCTCCTCTGTATTATCTGATTAACATCCACGATAACACTTAAAAGCACTAAAGACACCTTTGATGCACAGCACCATTCAAATGCTCTGTACATGATCCCAAGGCCCCATTTGAAAAGTGACACCAAGAAGAACAACTTACAACCTAAAAATCACTGAGAGCTCAGTGGCACCCTTGTTAAGATGATGTCCATGTGAGCCAGAGGTTGTGAGTTCAAATCCAGCTGAGTTCCTGCTACTTTCACTTTGCAGCATGTTTTGGAGAATAACATCCAGAAGAGAAGTGGAAAGAGATGGTAAGCTGAGGAGATTCTCAGAGAGCATGGTGGCCTCTGTGATAAGCTGCTGTCTATGTGAACCACAGGTCGTGGGTTCAAGTTCAGCCCATGGCCTCAGATGGCATACTATAGCAGGCTATTTTTCATCATTTTTGAGGATTTGAAAAAAAGACGAAAATCACTCCGAGACCATGGGCTATAGCCCATGGCCTCGGACGGCATACTATAGCATGCCGTTTTTCATCATTTTTGAGGATTTGAAAAAAAGATGAAAATCACTCCGAGACAATGGACTATAGCCCATGGTCTCGGAGTGATTTTCGTCTTTTTTTCAAATCCTCAAAAATGATGAAAAACACTCAGAGACCATGGGCTATAGCCCATGGCCTCGGATGGCATACTATAGCATGCCGTTTTTCATCATTTTTGAGGATTTGAAAAAAAGACGAAAATCACTCCGAGACAATGGACTATAGCCCATGGTCTCGGAGTGATTTTCGTCTTTTTTTCAAATCCTCAAAAATGATGAAAAACACTCAGAGACCATGGGCTATAGCCCATGGCCTCGGACGGCATACTATAGCATGCCGTTTTTCATCATTTTTGAGGATTTGAAAAAAAGACGAAAATCACTCCGAGACAATGGACTATAGCCCATGGTCTCGGAGTGATTTTCGTCTTTTTTCTAAATCCTCAAAAATGATGAAAAACTCTCCGAGACCATGGGCTATAGCCCATGGCCTCGGACGGCATACTATAGCATGCCGTTTTTCATCATTTTTGAGGATTTGAAAAAAAGACGAAAATCACTCCGAGACAATGGACTATAGCCCATGGTCTCGGAGTGATTTTCGTCTTTTTTCCAAATCCTCAAAAATGATGAAAAACACTCCGAGACCATGGGCTAAAGCCCATGGCCTCGGACGGCATACTATAGCATGCCGTTTTTCATCATTTTTGAGGATTTGAAAAAAAGATGAAAATCACTCCGAGACCATGGACTATAGTCCATTGTCCTTGAAGGTTTATAGTTTTTCTCAGCTCAATCAACAGGACCAGAACACACCTGGGCTGGCTGCCAGGATCACATCCACCAATGGGGAGGCTGTCTGTGTCCTGTCATGGTTTCTCCTCTGTATTATCTGATTAACATCCACGATAACACTTAAAAGCACTAAAGACACCTTTGATGCACAGCACCATTCAAATGCTCTGTACATGATCCCAAGGCCCCATTTGAAAAGTGACACCAAGAAGAACAACTTACAACCTAAAAATCACTGAGAGCTCAGTGGCACCCTTGTTAAGATGATGTCCATGTGAGCCAGAGGTTGTGAGTTCAAATCCAGCTGAGTTCCTTCTACTTTCACTTTGCAGCATGTTTTGGAGAATAACATCCAGAAGAGAAGTGGAAAGAGATGGTAAGCTGAGGAGATTCTCAGAGAGCATGGTGGCCTCTGTGATAAGCTGCTGTCTATGTGAACCACAGGTCGTGGGTTCAAGTTCAGCCCATGGCCTCAGATGGCATACTATAGCAGGCCATTTTTCATCATTTTTGAGGATTTGAAAAAAAGACGAAAATCACTCCGAGACCATGGGCTATAGCCCATGGCCTCGGACGGCATACTATAGCATGCCGTTTTTCATCATTTTTGAGGATTTGAAAAAAAGATGAAAATCACTCCGAGACAATGGACTATAGCCCATGGTCTCGGAGTGATTTTCGTCTTTTTTTCAAATCCTCAAAAATGATGAAAAACACTCAGAGACCATGGGCTATAGCCCATGGCCTCGGACGGCATACTATAGCATGCCGTTTTTCATCATTTTTGAGGATTTGAAAAAAAGACGAAAATCACTCCGAGACAATGGACTATAGCCCATGGTCTCGGAGTGATTTTCGTCTTTTTTCCAAATCCTCAAAAATGATGAAAAACACTCCGAGACCATGGGCTATAGCCCATGGCCTCGGACGGCATACTATAGCATGCCGTTTTTCATCATTTTTGAGGATTTGAAAAAAAGATGAAAATCACTCCGAGACAATGGACTATAGCCCATGGTCTCGGAGTGATTTTCGTCTTTTTTTCAAATCCTCAAAAATGATGAAAAACACTCAGAGACCATGGGCTATAGCCCATGGCCTCGGACGGCATACTATAGCATGCCGTTTTTCATCATTTTTGAGGATTTGAAAAAAAGACGAAAATCACTCCGAGACAATGGACTATAGCCCATGGTCTCGGAGTGATTTTCGTCTTTTTTCCAAATCCTCAAAAATGATGAAAAACACTCCGAGACCATGGGCTATAGCCCATGGCCTCGGACGGCATACTATAGCATGCCGTTTTTCATCATTTTTGAGGATTTGAAAAAAAGACGAAAATCACTCCGAGACAATGGACTATAGCCCATGGTCTCGGAGTGATTTTCGTCTTTTTTCCAAATCCTCAAAAATGATGAAAAACACTCCGAGACCATGGGCTAAAGCCCATGGCCTCGGACGGCATACTATAGCATGCCGTTTTTCATCATTTTTGAGGATTTGAAAAAAAGATGAAAATCACTCCGAGACCATGGACTATAGTCCATTGTCCTTGAAGGTTTATAGTTTTTCTCAGCTCAATCAACAGGACCAGAACACACCTGGGCTGGCTGCCAGGATCACATCCACCAATGGGGAGGCTGTCTGTGTCCTGTCATGGTTTCTCCTCTGTATTATCTGATTAACATCCACGATAACACTTAAAAGCACTAAAGACACCTTTGATGCACAGCACCATTCAAATGCTCTCTACATGATCCCAAGGCCCCATTTGAAAAGTGACACCAAGAAGAACAACTTACAACCTAAAAATCACTGAGAGCTCAGTGGCACCCTTGTTAAGATGATGTCCATGTGAGCCAGAGGTTGTGAGTTCAAATCCAGCTGAGTTCCTGCTACTTTCACTTTGCAGCATGTTTTGGAGAATAACATCCAGAAGAGAAGTGGAAAGAGATGGTAAGCTGAGGAGATTCTCAGAGAGCATGGTGGCCTCTGTGATAAGCTGCTGTCTATGTGAACCACAGGTCGTGGGTTCAAGTTCAGCCCATGGCCTCAGATGGCATACTATAGCAGGCTATTTTTCATCATTTTTGAGGATTTGAAAAAAAGACGAAAATCACTCCGAGACCATGGGCTATAGCCCATGGCCTCGGACGGCATACTATAGCATGCCGTTTTTCATCATTTTTGAGGATTTGAAAAAAAGATGAAAATCACTCCGAGACAATGGACTATAGCCCATGGTCTCGGAGTGATTTTCGTCTTTTTTTCAAATCCTCAAAAATGATGAAAAACACTCAGAGACCATGGGCTATAGCCCATGGCCTCGGACGGCATACTATAGCATGCCGTTTTTCATCATTTTTGAGGATTTGAAAAAAAGACGAAAATCACTCCGAGACAATGGACTATAGCCCATGGTCTCGGAGTGATTTTCGTCTTTTTTCCAAATCCTCAAAAATGATGAAAAACACTCCGAGACCATGGGCTATAGCCCATGGCCTCGGACGGCATACTATAGCATGCCGTTTTTCATCATTTTTGAGGATTTGAAAAAAAGATGAAAATCACTCCGAGACAATGGACTATAGCCCATGGTCTCGGAGTGATTTTCGTCTTTTTTTCAAATCCTCAAAAATGATGAAAAACACTCCGAGACCATGGGCTATAGCCCATGGCCTCGGACGGCATACTATAGCATGCCGTTTTTCATCATTTTTGAGGATTTGAAAAAAAGATGAAAATCACTCCGAGACAATGGACTATAGCCCATGGTCTCGGAGTGATTTTCGTCTTTTTTTCAA
The DNA here is from genome assembly GCF_951216825.1 of Electrona antarctica. Taxonomy (NCBI): domain Eukaryota; kingdom Metazoa; phylum Chordata; class Actinopteri; order Myctophiformes; family Myctophidae; genus Electrona; species Electrona antarctica. The sequence goes on from NC_136791.1 coordinate 18,920,558, forward strand.
ATCCTCAAAAATGATGAAAAACACTCAGAGACCATGGGCTATAGCCCATGGCCTCGGACGGCATACTATAGCATGCCGTTTTTCATCATTTTTGAGGATTTGAAAAAAAGACGAAAATCACTCCGAGACAATGGACTATAGCCCATGGTCTCGGAGTGATTTTCGTCTTTTTTCCAAATCCTCAAAAATGATGAAAAACACTCCGAGACCATGGGCTATAGCCCATGGCCTCGGACGGCATACTATAGCATGCCGTTTTTCATCATTTTTGAGGATTTGAAAAAAAGATGAAAATCACTCCGAGACAATGGACTATAGCCCATGGTCTCGGAGTGATTTTCGTCTTTTTTCCAAATCCTCAAAAATGATGAAAAACACTCCGAGACCATGGGCTAAAGCCCATGGCCTCGGACGGCATACTATAGCATGCCGTTTTTCATCATTTTTGAGGATTTGAAAAAAAGATGAAAATCACTCCGAGACAATGGACTATAGCCCATGGTCTCGGAGTGATTTTCGTCTTTTTTCCAAATCCTCAAAAATGATGAAAAACACTCCGAGACCATGGGCTATAGCCTATGGCCTCGGACGGCATACTATAGCATGCCGTTTTTCATAATTTTTGAGGATTTGAAAAAAAGACGAAAATCACTCCGAGACAATGGACTATAGCCCATGGTCTCGGAGTGATTTTCGTCTTTTTTCCAAATCCTCAAAAATGATGAAAAACACTCCGAGACCATGGGCTATAGCCCATGGCCTCGGACGGCATACTATAGCATGCCGTTTTTCATCATTTTTGAGGATTTGAAAAAAAGATGAAAATCACTCCGAGACCATGGACTATAGTCCATTGTCCTTGAAGGTTTATAGTTTTTCTAAGCTCAATCAACAGGACCAGAACACACCTGGGCTGGCTGCCAGGATCACATCCACCAATGGGGAGGCTGTCTGTGTCCTGTCATGGTTTCTCCTCTGTATTATCTGATTAACATCCACGATAACACTTAAAAGCACTAAAGACACCTTTGATGCACAGCACCATTCAAATGCTCTGTACATGATCCCAAGGCCCCATTTGAAAAGTGACACCAAGAAGAACAACTTACAACCTAAAAATCACACCCGTGTGAACTGAGTGGTGTAAGGTTTTATATAGCATGATCAGCTGTGGTCTGACGTAATGTCTGACGTAATGAAATAAGGTAAGGTATTATGTAGCCTGATCAGCTCTGATCTGACGTAATGAAATCACACCCGGATGTGATTTCACAACTGGCTTTTTCTGTGCAGAGAAAATGACCATGGTTGCTACGGTCATCCAGTTCACCCGGGTTAATTACGTCAGAAATTATTTTGAACATAGCAACCATGCTCATTTTTTTCTGCACACAAAAGCCAGTTGTAGGAGTGGTTTACACCACTCAAAAATCACTGAGAGCTCAGTGGCACCCTTGTTAAGATGATGTCCATGTGAGCCAGAGGTTGTGAGTTCAAATCCAGCTGAGTTCCTGCTACTTTCACTTTGCAGCATGTTTTGGAGAATAACATCCAGAAGAGAAGTGGAAAGAGATGGTAAGCTGAGGAGATTCTCAGAGAGCATGGTGGCCTCTGTGATAAGCTGCTGTCTATGTGAACCACAGGTCGTGGGTTCAAGTTCAGCCCATGGCCTCAGATGGCATACTATAGCAGGCCGTTTTTCATAATTTTTGAGGATTTGAAAAAAATACGAAAATCACTCCGAGACAATGGACTATAGCCCATGGTCTCGGAGTGATTTTCGTCTTTTTTCCAAATCCTCAAAAATGATGAAAAACACTCCGAGACCATGGGCTATAGCCCATGGCCTCGGACGGCATACTATAGCATGCCGTTTTTCATCATTTTTGAGGATTTGAAAAAAAGATGAAAATCACTCCGAGACAATGGACTATAGCCCATGGTCTCGGAGTGATTTTCGTCTCTTTTTTCAAATCCTCAAAAATGATGAAAAACACTCAGAGACCATGGGCTATAGCCCATGGCCTCGGACGGCATACTATAGCATGCCGTTTTTCATCATTTTTGAGGATTTGAAAAAAAGATGAAAATCACTCCGAGACAATGGACTATAGCCCATGGTCTCGGAGTGATTTTCGTCTTTTTTTCAAATCCTCAAAAATGATGAAAAACACTCCGAGACCATGGGCTATAGCCCATGGCCTCGGACGGCATACTATAGCATGCCGTTTTTCATAATTTTTGAGGATTTGAAAAAAAGATGAAAATCACTCCGAGACAATGGACTATAGCCCATGGTCTCGGAGTGATTTTCGTCTTTTTTCCAAATCCTCAAAAATGATGAAAAACACTCCGAGACCATGGGCTATAGCCCATGGCCTCGGACGGCATACTATAGCATGCCGTTTTTCATCATTTTTGAGGATTTGAAAAAAAGTCGAAAATCACTCCGAGACAATGGACTATAGCCCATGGTCTCGGAGTGATTTTCGTCTTTTTTCCAAATCCTCAAAAATGATGAAAAACACTCCGAGACCATGGGCTATAGCCCATGGCCTCGGACGGCATACTATAGCATGCCGTTTTTCATCATTTTTGAGGATTTGAAAAAAAGTCGAAAATCACTCCGAGACAATGGACTATAGCCCATGGTCTCGGAGTGATTTTCGTCTTTTTTCCAAATCCTCAAAAATGATGAAAAACACTCCGAGACCATGGGCTATAGCCCATGGCCTCGGACGGCATACTATAGCATGCCGTTTTTCATCATTTTTGAGGATTTGAAAAAAAGACGAAAATCACTCCGAGACAATGGACTATAGCCCATGGTCTCGGAGTGATTTTCGTCTTTTTTCCAAATCCTCAAAAATGATGAAAAACACTCCGAGACCATGGGCTATAGCCCATGGCCTCGGACGGCATACTATAGCATGCCGTTTTTCATCATTTTTGAGGATTTGAAAAAAAGACGAAAATCACTCCGAGACAATGGACTATAGCCCATGGTCTCGGAGTGATTTTCGTCCTTTTCCAAATCCTCAAAAATGATGAAAAACACTCCGAGACCATGGGCTAAAGCCCATGGCCTCGGACGGCATACTATAGCATGCCGTTTTTCATCATTTTTGAGGATTTGAAAAAAAGATGAAAATCACTCCGAGACCATGGACTATAGTCCATTGTCCTTGAAGGTTTATAGTTTTTCTCAGCTCAATCAACAGGACCAGAACACACCTGGGCTGGCTGCCAGGATCACATCCACCAATGGGGAGGCTGTCTGTGTCCTGTCATGGTTTCTCCTCTGTATTATCTGATTAACATCCACGATAACACTTAAAAGCACTAAAGACACCTTTGATGCACAGCACCATTCAAATGCTCTGTACATGTTCCCAAGGCCCCATTTGAAAAGTGACACCAAGAAGAACAACTTACAACCTAAAAATCACTGAGAGCTCAGTGGCAAGATGATGTCCATGTGAGCCAGAGGTTGTGAGTTCAAATCCAGCTGAGTTCCTGCTACTTTCACTTTGCAGCATGTTTTGGAGAATAACATCCAGAAGAGAAGTGGAAAGAGATGGTAAGCTGAGGAGATTCTCAGAGAGCATGGTGGCCTCTGTGATAAGCTGCTGTCTATGTGAACCACAGGTCGTGGGTTCAAGTTCAGCCCATGGCCTCAGATGGCATACTATAGCAGGCCATTTTTCATCATTTTTGAGGATTTGAAAAAAAGATGAAAATCACTCCGAGACAATGGACTGTAGCCCATGGTCTCGGAGTGATTTTCGTCTTTTTTCCAAATCCTCAAAAATGATGAAAAACACTCCGAGACCATGGGCTAAAGCCCATGGCCTCGGACGGCATACTATAGCATGCCGTTTTTCATAATTTTTGAGGATTTGAAAAAAAGATGAAAATCACTCCGAGACAATGGACTATAGCCCATGGTCTCGGAGTGATTTTCGTCTCTTTTTTCAAATCCTCAAAAATTATGAAAAACACTCAGAGACCATGGGCTATAGCCCATGGCCTCGGACGGCATACTATAGCATGCCGTTTTTCATCATTTTTGAGGATTTGAAAAAAAGACGAAAATCACTCCGAGACAATGGACTATAGCCCATGGTCTCGGAGTGATTTTCGTCTTTTTTCCAAATCCTCAAAAATGATGAAAAACACTCCGAGACCATAGGCTATAGCCCATGGCCTCGGACGGCATACTATAGCATGCCGTTTTTCATCATTTTTGAGGATTTGAAAAAAAGTCGAAAATCACTCCGAGACAATGGACTATAGCCCATGGTCTCGGAGTGATTTTCGTCTTTTTTCCAAATCCTCAAAAATGATGAAAAACACTCAGAGACCATGGGCTATAGCCCATGGCCTCGGACGGCATACTATAGCATGCAGTTTTTCATCATTTTTGAGGATTTGAAAAAAAGATGAAAATCACTCCGAGACAATGGACTATAGCCCATGGTCTCGGAGTGATTTTCGTCTTTTTTCCAAATCCTCAAAAATGATGAAAAACACTCCGAGACCATGGGCTATAGCCCATGGCCTCGGACGGCATACTATAGCATGCCGTTTTTCATCATTTTTGAGGATTTGAAAAAAATACGAAAATCACTCCGAGACAATGGACTATAGTCCATTGTCCTTGAAGGTTTATAGTTTTTCTCAGCTCAATCAACAGGACCAGAACACACCTGGGCTGGCTGCCAGGATCACATCCACCAATGGGGAGGCTGTCTGTGTCCTGTCATGGTTTCTCCTCTGTATTATCTGATTAACATCCACGATAACACTTAAAAGCACTAAAGACACCTTTGATGCACAGCACCATTCAAATGCTCTGTACATGTTCCCAAGGCCCCATTTGAAAAGTGACACCAAGAAGAACAACTTACAACCTAAAAATCACTGAGAGCTCAGTGGCAAGATGATGTCCATGTGAGCCAGAGGTTGTGAGTTCAAATCCAGCTGAGTTCCTGCTACTTTCACTTTGCAGCATGTTTTGGAGAATAACATCCAGAAGAGAAGTGGAAAGAGATGGTAAGCTGAGGAGATTATCAGAGAGCATGGTGGCCTCTGTGATAAGCTGCTGTCTATGTGAACCACAGGTCGTGGGTTCAAGTTCAGCCCATGGCCTCAGATGGCATACTATAGCAGGCCATTTTTCATCATTTTTGAGGATTTGAAAAAAAGATGAAAATCACTCCGAGACAATGGACTGTAGCCCATGGTCTCGGAGTGATTTTCGTCTTTTTTCCAAATCCTCAAAAATGATGAAAAACACTCCGAGACCATGGGCTAAAGCCCATGGCCTCGGACGGCATACTATAGCATGCCGTTTTTCATAATTTTTGAGGATTTGAAAAAAAGATGAAAATCACTCCGAGACAATGGACTATAGCCCATGGTCTCGGAGTGATTTTCGTCTCTTTTTTCAAATCCTCAAAAATTATGAAAAACACTCAGAGACCATGGGCTATAGCCCATGGCCTCGGACGGCATACTATAGCATGCCGTTTTTCATCATTTTTGAGGATTTGAAAAAAAGACGAAAATCACTCCGAGACAATGGACTATAGCCCATGGTCTCGGAGTGATTTTCGTCTTTTTTCCAAATCCTCAAAAATGATGAAAAACACTCCGAGACCATGGGCTATAGCCCATGGCCTCGGACGGCATACTATAGCATGCCGTTTTTCATCATTTTTGAGGATTTGAAAAAAAGTCGAAAATCACTCCGAGACAATGGACTATAGCCCATGGTCTCGGAGTGATTTTCGTCTTTTTTCCAAATCCTCAAAAATGATGAAAAACACTCAGAGACCATGGGCTATAGCCCATGGCCTCGGACGGCATACTATAGCATGCCGTTTTTCATCATTTTTGAGGATTTGAAAAAAAGATGAAAATCACTCCGAGACAATGGACTATAGCCCATGGTCTCGGAGTGATTTTCGTCTTTTTTCCAAATCCTCAAAAATGATGAAAAACACTCCGAGACCATGGGCTATAGCCCATGGCCTCGGACGGCATACTATAGCATGCCGTTTTTCATCATTTTTGAGGATTTGAAAAAAAGACGAAAATCACTCCGAGACAATGGACTATAGCCCATGGTCTCGGAGTGATTTTCGTCCTTTTCCAAATCCTCAAAAATGATGAAAAACACTCCGAGACCATGGGCTAAAGCCCATGGCCTCGGACGGCATACTATAGCATGCCGTTTTTCATCATTTTTGAGGATTTGAAAAAAAGATGAAAATCACTCCGAGACCATGGACTATAGTCCATTGTCCTTGAAGGTTTATAGTTTTTCTCAGCTCAATCAACAGGACCAGAACACACCTGGGCTGGCTGCCAGGATCACATCCACCAATGGGGAGGCTGTCTGTGTCCTGTCATGGTTTCTCCTCTGTATTATCTGATTAACATCCACGATAACACTTAAAAGCACTAAAGACACCTTTGATGCACAGCACCATTCAAATGCTCTGTACATGTTCCCAAGGCCCCATTTGAAAAGTGACACCAAGAAGAACAACTTACAACCTAAAAATCACTGAGAGCTCAGTGGCAAGATGATGTCCATGTGAGCCAGAGGTTGTGAGTTCAAATCCAGCTGAGTTCCTGCTACTTTCACTTTGCAGCATGTTTTGGAGAATAACATCCAGAAGAGAAGTGGAAAGAGATGGTAAGCTGAGGAGATTCTCAGAGAGCATGGTGGCCTCTGTGATAAGCTGCTGTCTATGTGAACCACAGGTCGTGGGTTCAAGTTCAGCCCATGGCCTCAGATGGCATACTATAGCAGGCCATTTTTCATCATTTTTGAGGATTTGAAAAAAAGATGAAAATCACTCCGAGACAATGGACTGTAGCCCATGGTCTCGGAGTGATTTTCGTCTTTTTTCCAAATCCTCAAAAATGATGAAAAACACTCCGAGACCATGGGCTAAAGCCCATGGCCTCGGACGGCATACTATAGCATGCCGTTTTTCATAATTTTTGAGGATTTGAAAAAAAGATGAAAATCACTCCGAGACAATGGACTATAGCCCATGGTCTCGGAGTGATTTTCGTCTCTTTTTTCAAATCCTCAAAAATTATGAAAAACACTCAGAGACCATGGGCTATAGCCCATGGCCTCGGACGGCATACTATAGCATGCCGTTTTTCATCATTTTTGAGGATTTGAAAAAAAGACGAAAATCACTCCGAGACAATGGACTATAGCCCATGGTCTCGGAGTGATTTTCGTCTTTTTTCCAAATCCTCAAAAATGATGAAAAACACTCCGAGACCATAGGCTATAGCCCATGGCCTCGGACGGCATACTATAGCATGCCGTTTTTCATCATTTTTGAGGATTTGAAAAAAAGTCGAAAATCACTCCGAGACAATGGACTATAGCCCATGGTCTCGGAGTGATTTTCGTCTTTTTTCCAAATCCTCAAAAATGATGAAAAACACTCAGAGACCATGGGCTATAGCCCATGGCCTCGGACGGCATACTATAGCATGCAGTTTTTCATCATTTTTGAGGATTTGAAAAAAAGATGAAAATCACTCCGAGACAATGGACTATAGCCCATGGTCTCGGGGTGATTTTCGTCTTTTTTCCAAATCCTCAAAAATGATGAAAAACACTCCGAGACCATGGGCTATAGCCCATGGCCTCGGACGGCATACTATAGCATGCCGTTTTTCATCATTTTTGAGGATTTGAAAAAAATACGAAAATCACTCCGAGACAATGGACTATAGTCCATTGTCCTTGAAGGTTTATAGTTTTTCTCAGCTCAATCAACAGGACCAGAACACACCTGGGCTGGCTGCCAGGATCACATCCACCAATGGGGAGGCTGTCTGTGTCCTGTCATGGTTTCTCCTCTGTATTATCTGATTAACATCCACGATAACACTTAAAAGCACTAAAGACACCTTTGATGCACAGCACCATTCAAATGCTCTGTACATGTTCCCAAGGCCCCATTTGAAAAGTGACACCAAGAAGAACAACTTACAACCTAAAAATCACTGAGAGCTCAGTGGCAAGATGATGTCCATGTGAGCCAGAGGTTGTGAGTTCAAATCCAGCTGAGTTCCTGCTACTTTCACTTTGCAGCATGTTTTGGAGAATAACATCCAGAAGAGAAGTGGAAAGAGATGGTAAGCTGAGGAGATTCTCAGAGAGCATGGTGGCCTCTGTGATAAGCTGCTGTCTATGTGAACCACAGGTCGTGGGTTCAAGTTCAGCCCATGGCCTCAGATGGCATACTATAGCAGGCCATTTTTCATCATTTTTGAGGATTTGAAAAAAAGATGAAAATCACTCCGAGACAATGGACTGTAGCCCATGGTCTCGGAGTGATTTTCGTCTTTTTTCCAAATCCTCAAAAATGATGAAAAACACTCCGAGACCATGGGCTAAAGCCCATGGCCTCGGACGGCATACTATAGCATGCCGTTTTTCATAATTTTTGAGGATTTGAAAAAAAGATGAAAATCACTCCGAGACAATGGACTATAGCCCATGGTCTCGGAGTGATTTTCGTCTCTTTTTTCAAATCCTCAAAAATTATGAAAAACACTCAGAGACCATGGGCTATAGCCCATGGCCTCGGACGGCATACTATAGCATGCCGTTTTTCATCATTTTTGAGAATTTGAAAAAAAGACGAAAATCACTCCGAGACAATGGACTATAGCCCATGGTCTCGGAGTGATTTTCGTCTTTTTTCCAAATCCTCAAAAATGATGAAAAACACTCCGAGACCATGGGCTATAGCCCATGGCCTCGGACGGCATACTATAGCATGCCGTTTTTCATCATTTTTGAGGATTTGAAAAAAAGTCGAAAATCACTCCGAGACAATGGACTATAGCCCATGGTCTCGGAGTGATTTTCGTCTTTTTTCCAAATCCTCAAAAATGATGAAAAACACTCAGAGACCATGGGCTATAGCCCATGGCCTCGGACGGCATACTATAGCATGCCGTTTTTCATCATTTTTGAGGATTTGAAAAAAAGATGAAAATCACTCCGAGACAATGGACTATAGCCCATGGTCTCGGAGTGATTTTCGTCTTTTTTCCAAATCCTCAAAAATGATGAAAAACACTCCGAGACCATGGGCTATAGCCCATGGCCTCGGACGGCATACTATAGCATGCCGTTTTTCATCATTTTTGAGGATTTGAAAAAAATACGAAAATCACTCCGAGACAATGGACTATAGCCCATGGTCTCGGAGTGATTTTCGTCTTTTTTCCAAATCCTCAAAAATGATGAAAAACACTCCGAGACCATGGGCTATAGCCCATGGCCTCGGACGGCATACTATAGCATGCCGTTTTTCATCATTTTTGAGGATTTGAAAAAAAGACGAAAATCACTCCGAGACAATGGACTATAGCCCATGGTCTCGGAGTGATTTTCGTCTTTTTTCCAAATCCTCAAAAATGATGAAAAACACTCCGAGACCATGGGCTATAGCCCATGGCCTCGGACGGCATACTATAGCATGCCGTTTTTCATCATTTTTGAGGATTTGAAAAAAAGACGAAAATCACTCCGAGACAATGGACTATAGCCCATGGTCTCGGAGTGATTTTCGTCTTTTTTCCAAATCCTCAAAAATGATGAAAAACACTCCGAGACCATGGGCTAAAGCCCATGGCCTCGGACGGCATACTATAGCATGCCGTTTTTCATCATTTTTGAGGATTTGAAAAAAAGATGAAAATCACTCCGAGACCATGGACTATAGTCCATTGTCCTTGAAGGTTTATAGTTTTTCTCAGCTCAATCAACAGGACCAGAACACACCTGGGCTGGCTGCCAGGATCACATCCACCAATGGGGAGGCTGTCTGTGTCCTGTCATGGTTTCTCCTCTGTATTATCTGATTAACATCCACGATAACACTTAAAAGCACTAAAGACACCTTTGATGCACAGCACCATTCAAATGCTCTGTACATGATCCCAAGGCCCCATTTGAAAAGTGACACCAAGAAGAACAACTTACAACCTAAAAATCACTGAGAGCTCAGTGGCACCCTTGTTAAGATGATGTCCATGTGAGCCAGAGGTTGTGAGTTCAAATCCAGCTGAGTTCCTGCTACTTTCACTTTGCAGCATGTTTTGGAGAATAACATCCAGAAGAGAAGTGGAAAGAGATGGTAAGCTGAGGAGATTCTCAGAGAGCATGGTGGCCTCTGTGATAAGCTGCTGTCTATGTGAACCACAGGTCGTGGGTTCAAGTTCAGCCCATGGCCTCAGATGGCATACTATAGCAGGCCATTTTTCATCATTTTTGAGGATTTGAAAAAAATACGAAAATCACTCCGAGACAATGGACTATAGCCCATGGTCTCGGAGTGATTTTCGCCTTTTTTTCAAATCCTCAAAAATGATGAAAAACACTCCGAGACCATGGGCTATAGCCCATGGCCTCGGACGGCATACTATAGCATGCCGTTTTTCATCATTTTTGAGGATTTGAAAAAAAGATGAAAATCACTCCGAGACAATGGACTATAGCCCATGGTCTCGGAGTGATTTTCGTCTTTTTTTCAAATCCTCAAAAATGATGAAAAACACTCAGAGACCATGCCATGGCCTCGGACGGCATACTATAGCATGCCGTTTTTCATCATTTTTGAGGATTTGAAAAAAAAGACGAAAATCACTCCGAGACAATGGACTATATATAGCCCATGGTCTCGGAGTGATTTTCGTCTTTTTTCCAAATCCTCAAAAATGATGAAAAACACTCCGAGACCATGGGCTATAGCCCATGGCCTCGGACGGCATACTATAGCATGCCGTTTTTCATCATTTTTGAGGATTTGAAAAAAAGACGAAAATCACTCCGAGACAATGGACTATAGCCCATGGTCTCGGAGTGATTTTCGTCTTTTTTCCAAATCCTCAAAAATGATGAAAAACACTCCGAGACCATGGGCTAAAGCCCATGGCCTCGGACGGCATACTATAGCATGCCGTTTTTCATCATTTTTGAGGATTTGAAAAAAAGATGAAAATCACTCCGAGACCATGGACTATAGTCCATTGTCCTTGAAGGTTTATAGTTTTTCTCAGCTCAATCAACAGGACCAGAACACACCTGGGCTGGCTGCCAGGATCACATCCACCAATGGGGAGGCTGTCTGTGTCCTGTCATGGTTTCTCCTCTGTATTATCTGATTAACATCCACGATAACACTTAAAAGCACTAAAGACACCTTTGATGCACAGCACCATTCAAATGCTCTGTACATGATCCCAAGGCCCCATTTGAAAAGTGACACCAAGAAGAACAACTTACAACCTAAAAATCACTGAGAGCTCAGTGGCACAATTGTTAAGATGATGTCCATGTGAGCCAGAGGTTGTGAGTTCAAATCCAGCTGAGTTCCTGCTACTTTCACTTTGCAGCATGTTTTGGAGAATAACATCCAGAAGAGAAGTGGAAAGAGATGGTAAGCTGAGGAGATTCTCAGAGAGCATGGTGGCCTCTGTGATAAGCTGCTGTCTATGTGAACCACAGGTCGTGGGTTCAAGTTCAGCCCATGGCCTCAGATGGCATACTATAGCAGGCTATTTTTCATCATTTTTGAGGATTTGAAAAAAAGACGAAAATCACTCCGAGACCATGGGCTATAGCCCATGGCCTCGGACGGCATACTATAGCATGCCGTTTTTCATCATTTTTGAGGATTTGAAAAAAAGATGAAAATCACTCCGAGACAATGGACTATAGCCCATGGTCTCGGAGTGATTTTCGTCTTTTTTTCAAATCCTCAAAAATGATGAAAAACACTCAGAGACCATGGGCTATAGCCCATGGCCTCGGACGGCATACTATAGCATGCCGTTTTTCATCATTTTTGAGGATTTGAAAAAAAGACGAAAATCACTCCGAGACAATGGACTATAGCCCATGGTCTCGGAGTGATTTTCGTCTTTTTTTCAAATCCTCAAAAATGATGAAAAACACTCAGAGACCATGGGCTATAGCCCATGGCCTCGGACGGCATACTATAGCATGCCGTTTTTCATCATTTTTGAGGATTTGAAAAAAAGACGAAAATCACTCCGAGACAATGGACTATAGCCCATGGTCTCGGAGTGATTTTCGTCTTTTTTCTAAATCCTCAAAAATGATGAAAAACTCTCCGAGACCATGGGCTATAGCCCATGGCCTCGGACGGCATACTATAGCATGCCGTTTTTCATCATTTTTGAGGATTTGAAAAAAAGACGAAAATCACTCCGAGACAATGGACTATAGCCCATGGTCTCGGAGTGATTTTCGTCTTTTTTCCAAATCCTCAAAAATGATGAAAAACACTCCGAGACCATGGGCTAAAGCCCATGGCCTCGGACGGCATACTATAGCATGCCGTTTTTCATCATTTTTGAGGATTTGAAAAAAAGATGAAAATCACTCCGAGACCATGGACTATAGTCCATTGTCCTTGAAGGTTTATAGTTTTTCTCAGCTCAATCAACAGGACCAGAACACACCTGGGCTGGCTGCCAGGATCACATCCACCAATGGGGAGGCTGTCTGTGTCCTGTCATGGTTTCTCCTCTGTATTATCTGATTAACATCCACGATAACACTTAAAAGCACTAAAGACACCTTTGATGCACAGCACCATTCAAATGCTCTGTACATGATCCCAAGGCCCCATTTGAAAAGTGACACCAAGAAGAACAACTTACAACCTAAAAATCACTGAGAGCTCAGTGGCACCCTTGTTAAGATGATGTCCATGTGAGCCAGAGGTTGTGAGTTCAAATCCAGCTGAGTTCCTTCTACTTTCACTTTGCAGCATGTTTTGGAGAATAACATCCAGAAGAGAAGTGGAAAGAGATGGTAAGCTGAGGAGATTCTCAGAGAGCATGGTGGCCTCTGTGATAAGCTGCTGTCTATGTGAACCACAGGTCGTGGGTTCAAGTTCAGCCCATGGCCTCAGATGGCATACTATAGCAGGCCATTTTTCATCATTTTTGAGGATTTGAAAAAAAGACGAAAATCACTCCGAGACCATGGGCTATAGCCCATGGCCTCGGACGGCATACTATAGCATGCCGTTTTTCATCATTTTTGAGGATTTGAAAAAAAGATGAAAATCACTCCGAGACAATGGACTATAGCCCATGGTCTCGGAGTGATTTTCGTCTTTTTTTCAAATCCTCAAAAATGATGAAAAACACTCAGAGACCATGGGCTATAGCCCATGGCCTCGGACGGCATACTATAGCATGCCGTTTTTCATCATTTTTGAGGATTTGAAAAAAAGACGAAAATCACTCCGAGACAATGGACTATAGCCCATGGTCTCGGAGTGATTTTCGTCTTTTTTCCAAATCCTCAAAAATGATGAAAAACACTCCGAGACCATGGGCTATAGCCCATGGCCTCGGACGGCATACTATAGCATGCCGTTTTTCATCATTTTTGAGGATTTGAAAAAAAGACGAAAATCACTCCGAGACAATGGACTATAGCCCATGGTCTCGGAGTGATTTTCGTCTTTTTTCCAAATCCTCAAAAATGATGAAAAACACTCCGAGACCATGGGCTAAAGCCCATGGCCTCGGACGGCATACTATAGCATGCCGTTTTTCATAATTTTTGAGGATTTGAAAAAAAGATGAAAATCACTCCGAGACCATGGACTATAGTCCATTGTCCTTGAAGGTTTATAGTTTTTCTCAGCTCAATCAACAGGACCAGAACACACCTGGGCTGGCTGCCAGGATCACATCCACCAATGGGGAGGCTGTCTGTGTCCTGTCATGGTTTCTCCTCTGTATTATCTGATTAACATCCACGATAACACTTAAAAGCACTAAAGACACCTTTGATGCACAGCACCATTCAAATGCTCTGTACATGATCCCAAGGCCCCATTTGAAAAGTGACACCAAGAAGAACAACTTACAACCTAAAAATCACTGAGAGCTCAGTGGCACCCTTGTTAAGATGATGTCCATGTGAGCCAGAGGTTGTGAGTTCAAATCCAGCTGAGTTCCTGCTACTTTCACTTTGCAGCATGTTTTGGAGAATAACATCCAGAAGAGAAGTGGAAAGAGATGGTAAGCTGAGGAGATTCTCAGAGAGCATGGTGGCCTCTGTGATAAGCTGCTGTCTATGTGAACCACAGGTCGTGGGTTCAAGTTCAGCCCATGGCCTCAGATGGCATACTATAGCAGGCTATTTTTCATCATTTTTGAGGATTTGAAAAAAAGACGAAAATCACTCCGAGACCATGGGCTATAGCCCATGGCCTCGGACGGCATACTATAGCATGCCGTTTTTCATCATTTTTGAGGATTTGAAAAAAAGATGAAAATCACTCCGAGACAATGGACTATAGCCCATGGTCTCGGAGTGATTTTCGTCTTTTTTTTCAAATCCTCAAAAATGATGAAAAACACTCAGAGACCATGGGCTATAGCCCATGGCCTCGGACGGCATACTATAGCATGCCGTTTTTCATCATTTTTGAGGATTTGAAAAAAAGACGAAAATCACTCCGAGACAATGGACTATAGCCCATGGTCTCGGAGTGATTTTCGTCTTTTTTCCAAATCCTCAAAAATGATGAAAAACACTCCGAGACCATGGGCTATAGCCCATGGCCTCGGACGGCATACTATAGCATGCCGTTTTTCATCATTTTTGAGGATTTGAAAAAAAGATGAAAATCACTCCGAGACAATGGACTATAGCCCATGGTCTCGGAGTGATTTTCGTCTTTTTTTCAAATCCTCAAAAATGATGAAAAACACTCCGAGACCATGGGCTATAGCCCATGGCCTCGGACGGCATACTATAGCATGCCGTTTTTCATCATTTTTGAGGATTTGAAAAAAAGATGAAAATCACTCCGAGACAATGGACTATAGCCCATGGTCTCGGAGTGATTTTCGTCTTTTTTTCAAATCCTCAAAAATGATGAAAAACACTCAGAGACCATGGGCTATAGCCCATGGCCTCGGACGGCATACTATAGCATGCCGTTTTTCATCATTTTTGAGGATTTGAAAAAAAGACGAAAATCACTCCGAGACAATGGACTATAGCCCATGGTCTCGGAGTGATTTTCGTCTTTTTTCCAAATCCTCAAAAATGATGAAAAACACTCCGAGACCATGGGCTATAGCCCATGGCCTCGGACGGCATACTATAGCATGCCGTTTTTCATCATTTTTGAGGATTTGAAAAAAAGATGAAAATCACTCCGAGACAATGGACTATAGCCCATGGTCTCGGAGTGATTTTCGTCTTTTTTCCAAATCCTCAAAAATGATGAAAAACACTCCGAGACCATGGGCTAAAGCCCATGGCCTCGGACGGCATACTATAGCATGCCGTTTTTCATCATTTTTGAGGATTTGAAAAAAAGATGAAAATCACTCCGAGACAATGGACTATAGCCCATGGTCTCGGAGTGATTTTCGTCTTTTTTCCAAATCCTCAAAAATGATGAAAAACACTCCGAGACCATGGGCTATAGCCTATGGCCTCGGACGGCATACTATAGCATGCCGTTTTTCATAATTTTTGAGGATTTGAAAAAAAGACGAAAATCACTCCGAGACAATGGACTATAGCCCATGGTCTCGGAGTGATTTTCGTCTTTTTTCCAAATCCTCAAAAATGATGAAAAACACTCCGAGACCATGGGCTAAAGCCCATGGCCTCGGACGGCATACTATAGCATGCCGTTTTTCATCATTTTTGAGGATTTGAAAAAAAGATGAAAATCACTCCGAGACCATGGACTATAGTCCATTGTCCTTGAAGGTTTATAGTTTTTCTCAGCTCAATCAACAGGACCAGAACACACCTGGGCTGGCTGCCAGGATCACATCCACCAATGGGGAGGCTGTCTGTGTCCTGTCATGGTTTCTCCTCTGTATTATCTGATTAACATCCACGATAACACTTAAAAGCACTAAAGACACCTTTGATGCACAGCACCATTCAAATGCTCTGTACATGTTCCCAAGGCCCCATTTGAAAAGTGACACCAAGAAGAACAACTTACAACCTAAAAATCACTGAGAGCTCAGTGGCAAGATGATGTCCATGTGAGCCAGAGGTTGTGAGTTCAAATCCAGCTGAGTTCCTGCTACTTTCACTTTGCAGCATGTTTTGGAGAATAACATCCAGAAGAGAAGTGGAAAGAGATGGTAAGCTGAGGAGATTCTCAGAGAGCATGGTGGCCTCTGTGATAAGCTGCTGTCTATGTGAACCACAGGTCGTGGGTTCAAGTTCAGCCCATGGCCTCAGATGGCATACTATAGCAGGCCATTTTTCATCATTTTTGAGGATTTGAAAAAAAAGATGAAAATCACTCCGAGACAATGGGATATAGCCCATGGTCTTGGAGTGATTTTCGTCTTTTTTCCAAATCCTCAAAAATGATGAAAAACACTCAGAGACATATAGCCCATGGCCTCGGACGGCATACTATAGCATGCCGTTTTTCATCATTTTTGAGGATTTGAAAAAAAGACGAAAATCACTCCGAGACAATGGACTATAGCCCATGGTCTCGGAGTGATTTTCGTCTTTTTTCCAAATCCTCAAAAATGATGAAAAACACTCCGAGACCATGGGCTATAGCCCATGGCCTCGGACGGCATACTATAGCATGCCGTTTTTCATCATTTTTGAGGATTTGAAAAAAAGACGAAAATCACTCCGAGACAATGGACTATAGCCCATGGTCTCGGAGTGATTTTCGTCTTTTTTCCAAATCCTCAAAAATGATGAAAAACACTCCGAGACCATGGGCTATAGCCCATGGCCTCGGACGGCATACTATAGCATGCCGTTTTTCATCATTTTTGAGGATTTGAAAAAAAGACGAAAATCACTCCGAGACAATGGACTATAGCCCATGGTCTCGGAGTGATTTTCGTCTTTTTTCCAAATCCTCAAAAATGATGAAAAACACTCCGAGACCATGGGCTATAGCCCATGGCCTCGGACGGCATACTATAGCATGCCGTTTTTCATCATTTTTGAGGATTTGAAAAAAAGACGAAAATCACTCCGAGACAATGGACTATAGCCCATGGTCTCGGAGTGATTTTCGTCTTTTTTCCAAATCCTCAAAAATGATGAAAAACACTCCGAGACCATGGGCTATAGCCCATGGCCTAGGACGGCATACTATAGCATGCCGTTTTTCATCATTTTTGAGGATTTGAAAAAAAGACGAAAATCACTCCGAGACAATGGACTATAGCCCATGGTCTCGGAGTGATTTTCGTCTTTTTTCCAAATCCTCAAAAATGATGAAAAACACTCCGAGACCATGGGCTATAGCCCATGGCCTCGGACGGCATACTATAGCATGCCGTTTTTCATCATTTTTGAGGATTTGAAAAAAAGTCGAAAATCACTCCGAGACAATGGACTATAGCCCATGGTCTCGGAGTGATTTTCGTCTTTTTTCCAAATCCTCAAAAATGATGAAAAACACTCCGAGACCATGGGCTATAGCCCATGGCCTCGGACGGCATACTATAGCATGCCGTTTTTCATCATTTTTGAGTATTTGAAAAAAAGTCGAAAATCACTCCGAGACAATGGACTATAGCCCATGGTCTCGGAGTGATTTTCGTCTTTTTTCCAAATCCTCAAAAATGATGAAAAACACTCAGAGACCATGGGCTATAGCCCATGGCCTCGGACGGCATACTATAGCATGCCGTTTTTCATCATTTTTGAGGATTTGAAAAAAAGATGAAAATCACTCCGAGACAATGGACTATAGCCCATGGTCTCGGAGTGATTTTCGTCTTTTTTCCAAATCCTCAAAAATGATGAAAAACACTCCGAGACCATGGGCTATAGCCCATGGCCTCGGACGGCATACTATAGCATGCCGTTTTGCATCATTTTTGAGGATTTGAAAAAAAGACGAAAATCACTCCGAGACAATTTACAATTTACAATTTAGGCATTTAGCAGACGCTCTTAATCCAGAGCGACTTACATTAAGCAAAAACAAAAAGCATGGCATACATCACATGTATAAAAAGTAGTTATCATGAATCATGCGTAAACTAAGAACGTAACAGTGGAGTATCTATGTAAACTATACATACTATACTATATAATATATTATACATGTGTACTATAAAGTGCTATGACTACAAAAAGTGCAATTCTAGAGCTGTCTACATAACAAGCTATAAGTCTGTTTAAAATACTATCTAAGTCTACATAATGTGCTATCTAAGGGGCTAGGCTAGGGCAAGTGCTACGGGCCATGGTGGAGTCTGAAGAGGTGGGTTTTCAGACTACGGCGGAAGATTGGGAGTGAGGCTGCAGTTCTGACTGCAATGGGAAGTGCATTCCATAGTTTTGGAGCCAGAAGGGAAAAGAGTTTGGGACGTGTGGAGCGTTGTCCCGGCGTTTTTAGTGAAGGTACCTCCAGCTTCCCTGCGTTGGCTGATCTGAGTGAGCGGGAGGGTTTGTAGGGTACGATCATACTTGTGAGATATGGGGGGGCCATGCCTTTGGTTGCTTTGAATGCCAGCATCAGAGTTTTGTATTCTGTGCGGGCAGCGACCGGGAGCCAATGGAGCGAGCGGAGAAGGGGGGAGACGTGTGAGAATTTTGGCTGGTTGAAGACCAAGCGTGCTGCGAGACAATGGACTATAGCCCATGGTCTCGGAGTGATTTTCGTCTTTTTTCCAAATCCTCAAAAATGATGAAAAACACTCCGAGACCATGGGCTATAGCCCATGGCCTCGGACGGCATACTATAGCATGCCGTTTTTCATCATTTTTGAGGATTTGAAAAAAAGACGAAAATCACTCCGAGACAATGGACTATAGCCCATGGTCTCGGAGTGATTTTCGTCTTTTTTCCAAATCCTCAAAAATGATGAAAAACACTCCGAGACCATGGGCTAAAGCCCATGGCCTCGGACGGCATACTATAGCATGCCGTTTTTCATCATTTTTGAGGATTTGAAAAAAAGATGAAAATCACTCCGAGACCATGGACTATAGTCCATTGTCCTTGAAGGTTTATAGTTTTTCTTAGCTCAATCAACAGGACCAGAACACACCTGGGCTGGCTGCCAGGATCACATCCACCAATGGGGAGGCTGTCTGTGTCCTGTCATGGTTTCTCCTCTGTATTATCTGATTAACATCCACGATAACACTTAAAAGCACTAAAGACACCTTTGATGCACAGCACCATTCAAATGCTCTGTACATGATCCCAAGGCCCCATTTGAAAAGTGACACCAAGAAGAACAACTTACAACCTAAAAATCACTGAGAGCTCAGTGGCACCCTTGTTAAGATGATGTCCATGTGAGCCAGAGGTTGTGAGTTCAAATCCAGCTGAGTTCCTGCTACTTTCACTTTGCAGCATGTTTTGGAGAATAACATCCAGAAGAGAAGTGGAAAGAGATGGTAAGCTGAGGAGATTCTCAGAGAGCATGGTGGCCTCTGTGATAAGCTGCTGTCTATGTGAACCACAGGTCGTGGGTTCAAGTTCAGCCCATGGCCTCAGATGGCATACTATAGCAGGCCATTTTTCATCATTTTTGAGGATTTGAAAAAAAGATGAAAATCACTCCGAGACAATGGACTATAGCCCATGGTCTCGGAGTGATTTTCGTCTTTTTTCCAAATCCTCAAAAATGATGAAAAACACTCCGAGACCATGGGCTAAAGCCCATGGCCTCGGACGGCATACTATAGCATGCCGTTTTTCATCATTTTTGAGGATTTGAAAAAAAGACGAAAATCACTCCGAGACAATGGACTATAGCCCATGGTCTCGGAGTGATTTTCGTCTTTTTTCCAAATCCTCAAAAATGATGAAAAACACTCCGAGACCATGGGCTATAGCCCATGGCCTCGGACGGCATACTATAGCATGCCGTTTTTCATCATTTTTGAGGATTTGAAAAAAAGTCGAAAATCACTCCGAGACAATGGACTATAGCCCATGGTCTCGGAGTGATTTTCGTCTTTTTTCCAAATCCTCAAAAATGATGAAAAACACTCCGAGACCATGGGCTATAGCCCATGGCCTCGGACGGCATACTATAGCATGCCGTTTTTCATAATTTTTGAGGATTTGAAAAAAAGATGAAAATCACTCCGAGACAATGGACTATAGCCCATGGTCTCGGAGTGATTTTCGTCTTTTTTCCAAATCCTCAAAAATGATGAAAAACACTCCGAGACCATGGGCTATAGCCCATGGCCTCGGACGGCATACTATAGCATGCCGTTTTTCATAATTTTTGAGGATTTGAAAAAAATATGAAAATCACTCCGAGACAATGGACTATAGCCCATGGTCTCGGAGTGATTTTCGTCTTTTTTTCAAATCCTCAAAAATGATGAAAAACACTCCGAGACCATGGGCTAAAGCCCATGGCCTCGGACGGCATACTATAGCATGCCGTTTTTCATCATTTTTGAGGATTTGAAAAAAAGATGAAAATCACTCCGAGACCATGGACTATAGCCCATGGTCTCGGAGTGATTTTCGCCTTTTTTTCAAATCCTCAAAAATGATGAAAAACACTCCGAGACCATGGGCTATAGCCCATGGCCTCGGACGGCATACTATAGCATGCCGTTTTTCATAATTTTTGAGGATTTGAAAAAAAGATGAAAATCACTCCGAGACAATGGACTATAGCCCATGGTCTCGGAGTGATTTTCGTCTTTTTTCCAAATCCTCAAAAATGATGAAAAACACTCCGAGACCATGGGCTATAGCCCATGGCCTCGGACGGCATACTATAGCATGCCGTTTTTCATAATTTTTGAGGATTTGAAAAAAATATGAAAATCACTCCGAGACAATGGACTATAGCCCATGGTCTCGGAGTGATTTTCGTCTTTTTTTCAAATCCTCAAAAATGATGAAAAACACTCCGAGACCATGGGCTAAAGCCCATGGCCTCGGACGGCATACTATAGCATGCCGTTTTTCATCATTTTTGAGGATTTGAAAAAAAGATGAAAATCACTCCGAGACCATGGACTATAGTCCATTGTCCTTGAAGGTTTATAGTTTTTCTTAGCTCAATCAACAGGACCAGAACACACCTGGGCTGGCTGCCAGGATCACATCCACCAATGGGGAGGCTGTCTGTGTCCTGTCATGGTTTCTCCTCTGTATTATCTGATTAACATCCACGATAACACTTAAAAGCACTAAAGACACCTTTGATGCACAGCACCATTCAAATGCTCTGTACATGATCCCAAGGCCCCATTTGAAAAGTGACACCAAGAAGAACAACTTACAACCTAAAAATCACTGAGAGCTCAGTGGCACCCTTGTTAAGATGATGTCCATGTGAGCCAGAGGTTGTGAGTTCAAATCCAGCTGAGTTCCTGCTACTTTCACTTTGCAGCATGTTTTGGAGAATAACATCCAGAAGAGAAGTGGAAAGAGATGGTAAGCTGAGGAGATTCTCAGAGAGCATGGTGGCCTCTGTGATAAGCTGCTGTCTATGTGAACCACAGGTCGTGGGTTCAAGTTCAGCCCATGGCCTCAGATGGCATACTATAGCAGGCCATTTTTCATCATTTTTGAGGATTTGAAAAAAAGATGAAAATCACTCCGAGACAATGGACTATAGCCCATGGTCTCGGAGTGATTTTCGTCTTTTTTCCAAATCCTCAAAAATGATGAAAAACACTCCGAGACCATGGGCTAAAGCCCATGGCCTCGGACGGCATACTATAGCATGCCGTTTTTCATCATTTTTGAGGATTTGAAAAAAAGACGAAAATCACTCCGAGACAATGGACTATAGCCCATGGTCTCGGAGTGATTTTCGTCTTTTTTCCAAATCCTCAAAAATGATGAAAAACACTCCGAGACCATGGGCTATAGCCCATGGCCTCGGACGGCATACTATAGCATGCCGTTTTTCATCATTTTTGAGGATTTGAAAAAAAGTCGAAAATCACTCCGAGACAATGGACTATAGCCCATGGTCTCGGAGTGATTTTCGTCTTTTTTCCAAATCCTCAAAAATGATGAAAAACACTCCGAGACCATGGGCTATAGCTCATGGCCTCGGACGGCATACTATAGCATGCCGTTTTTCATAATTTTTGAGGATTTGAAAAAAAGATGAAAATCACTCCGAGACAATGGACTATAGCCCATGGTCTCGGAGTGATTTTCGTCTTTTTTCCAAATCCTCAAAAATGATGAAAAACACTCCGAGACCATGGGCTATAGCCCATGGCCTCGGACGGCATACTATAGCATGCCGTTTTTCATAATTTTTGAGGATTTGAAAAAAATATGAAAATCACTCCGAGACAATGGACTATAGCCCATGGTCTCGGAGTGATTTTCGTCTTTTTTTCAAATCCTCAAAAATGATGAAAAACACTCCGAGACCATGGGCTATAGCCCATGGCCTCGGACGGCATACTATAGCATGCCATTTTTCATCATTTTTGAGGATTTGAAAAAAATACGAAAATCACTCCGAGACAATGGACTATAGCCCATGGTCTCGGAGTGATTTTCGCCTTTTTTTCAAATCCTCAAAAATGATGAAAAACACTCCGAGACCATGGGCTATAGCCCATGGCCTCGGACGGCATACTATAGCATGCCGTTTTTCATCATTTTTGAGGATTTGAAAAAAAGATGAAAATCACTCCGAGACAATGGACTATAGCCCATGGTCTCGGAGTGATTTTCGTCTTTTTTTCAAATCCTCAAAAATGATGAAAAACACTCCGAGACCATGGGCTATAGCCCATGGCCTCGGACGGCATACTATAGCATGCCGTTTTTCATCATTTTTGAGGATTTGAAAAAAAGACGAAAATCACTCCGAGACAATGGACTATAGCCCATGGTCTCGGAGTGATTTTCGTCTTTTTTCCAAATCCTCAAAAATGATGAAAAACACTCCGAGACCATGGGCTAAAGCCCATGGCCTCGGACGGCATACTATAGCATGCCGTTTTTCATCATTTTTGAGGATTTGAAAAAAAGATGAAAATCACTCCGAGACAATGGACTATAGCCCATGGTCTCGGAGTGATTTTCGTCTTTTTTCCAAATCCTCAAAAATGATGAAAAACACTCCGAGACCATGGGCTAAAGCCCATGGCCTCGGACGGCATACTATAGCATGCCGTTTTTCATCATTTTTGAGGATTTGAAAAAAAGATGAAAATCACTCCGAGACAATGGACTATAGCCCATGGTCTCGGAGTGATTTTCGTCTTTTTTCCAAATCCTCAAAAATGATGAAAAACACTCCGAGACCATGGGCTATAGCCCATGGCCTCGGACGGCATACTATAGCATGCCGTTTTTCATCATTTTTGAGGATTTGAAAAAAATATGAAAATCACTCCGAGACAATGGACTATAGCCCATGGTCTCGGAGTGATTTTCGTCTTTTTTTCAAATCCTCAAAAATGATGAAAAACACTCCGAGACCATGGGCTAAAGCCCATGGCCTCGGACGGCATACTATAGCATGCCGTTTTTCATCATTTTTGAGGATTTGAAAAAAAGATGAAAATCACTCCGAGACCATGGACTATAGCCCATGGTCTCGGAGTGATTTTCGCCTTTTTTTCAAATCCTCAAAAATGATGAAAAACACTCCGAGACCATGGGCTATAGCCCATGGCCTCGGACGGCATACTATAGCATGCCGTTTTTCATAATTTTTGAGGATTTGAAAAAAAGATGAAAATCACTCCGAGACAATGGACTATAGCCCATGGTCTCGGAGTGATTTTCGTCTTTTTTCCAAATCCTCAAAAATGATGAAAAACACTCCGAGACCATGGGCTATAGCCCATGGCCTCGGACGGCATACTATAGCATGCCGTTTTTCATAATTTTTGAGGATTTGAAAAAAATATGAAAATCACTCCGAGACAATGGACTATAGCCCATGGTCTCGGAGTGATTTTCGTCTTTTTTTCAAATCCTCAAAAATGATGAAAAACACTCCGAGACCATGGGCTAAAGCCCATGGCCTCGGACGGCATACTATAGCATGCCGTTTTTCATCATTTTTGAGGATTTGAAAAAAAGATGAAAATCACTCCGAGACCATGGACTATAGTCCATTGTCCTTGAAGGTTTATAGTTTTTCTTAGCTCAATCAACAGGACCAGAACACACCTGGGCTGGCTGCCAGGATCACATCCACCAATGGGGAGGCTGTCTGTGTCCTGTCATGGTTTCTCCTCTGTATTATCTGATTAACATCCACGATAACACTTAAAAGCACTAAAGACACCTTTGATGCACAGCACCATTCAAATGCTCTGTACATGATCCCAAGGCCCCATTTGAAAAGTGACACCAAGAAGAACAACTTACAACCTAAAAATCACTGAGAGCTCAGTGGCACCCTTGTTAAGATGATGTCCATGTGAGCCAGAGGTTGTGAGTTCAAATCCAGCTGAGTTCCTGCTACTTTCACTTTGCAGCATGTTTTGGAGAATAACATCCAGAAGAGAAGTGGAAAGAGATGGTAAGCTGAGGAGATTCTCAGAGAGCATGGTGGCCTCTGTGATAAGCTGCTGTCTATGTGAACCACAGGTCGTGGGTTCAAGTTCAGCCCATGGCCTCAGATGGCATACTATAGCAGGCCATTTTTCATCATTTTTGAGGATTTGAAAAAAAGATGAAAATCACTCCGAGACAATGGACTATAGCCCATGGTCTCGGAGTGATTTTCGTCTTTTTTCCAAATCCTCAAAAATGATGAAAAACACTCCGAGACCATGGGCTAAAGCCCATGGCCTCGGACGGCATACTATAGCATGCCGTTTTTCATCATTTTTGAGGATTTGAAAAAAAGACGAAAATCACTCCGAGACAATGGACTATAGCCCATGGTCTCGGAGTGATTTTCGTCTTTTTTCCAAATCCTCAAAAATGATGAAAAACACTCCGAGACCATGGGCTATAGCCCATGGCCTCGGACGGCATACTATAGCATGCCGTTTTTCATCATTTTTGAGGATTTGAAAAAAAGTCGAAAATCACTCCGAGACAATGGACTATAGCCCATGGTCTCGGAGTGATTTTCGTCTTTTTTCCAAATCCTCAAAAATGATGAAAAACACTCCGAGACCATGGGCTATAGCCCATGGCCTCGGACGGCATACTATAGCATGCCGTTTTTCATAATTTTTGAGGATTTGAAAAAAAGATGAAAATCACTCCGAGACAATGGACTATAGCCCATGGTCTCGGAGTGATTTTCGTCTTTTTTCCAAATCCTCAAAAATGATGAAAAACACTCCGAGACCATGGGCTATAGCCCATGGCCTCGGACGGCATACTATAGCATGCCGTTTTTCATAATTTTTGAGGATTTGAAAAAAATATGAAAATCACTCCGAGACAATGGACTATAGCCCATGGTCTCGGAGTGATTTTCGTCTTTTTTTCAAATCCTCAAAAATGATGAAAAACACTCCGAGACCATGGGCTATAGCCCATGGCCTCGGACGGCATACTATAGCATGCCATTTTTCATCATTTTTGAGGATTTGAAAAAAATACGAAAATCACTCCGAGACAATGGACTATAGCCCATGGTCTCGGAGTGATTTTCGCCTTTTTTTCAAATCCTCAAAAATGATGAAAAACACTCCGAGACCATGGGCTATAGCCCATGGCCTCGGACGGCATACTATAGCATGCCGTTTTTCATCATTTTTGAGGATTTGAAAAAAAGATGAAAATCACTCCGAGACAATGGACTATAGCCCATGGTCTCGGAGTGATTTTCGTCTTTTTTTCAAATCCTCAAAAATGATGAAAAACACTCCGAGACCATGGGCTATAGCCCATGGCCTCGGACGGCATACTATAGCATGCCGTTTTTCATCATTTTTGAGGATTTGAAAAAAAGACGAAAATCACTCCGAGACAATGGACTATAGCCCATGGTCTCGGAGTGATTTTCGTCTTTTTTCCAAATCCTCAAAAATGATGAAAAACACTCCGAGACCATGGGCTAAAGCCCATGGCCTCGGACGGCATACTATAGCATGCCGTTTTTCATCATTTTTGAGGATTTGAAAAAAAGATGAAAATCACTCCGAGACAATGGACTATAGCCCATGGTCTCGGAGTGATTTTCGTCTTTTTTCCAAATCCTCAAAAATGATGAAAAACACTCCGAGACCATGGGCTAAAGCCCATGGCCTCGGACGGCATACTATAGCATGCCGTTTTTCATCATTTTTGAGGATTTGAAAAAAAGATGAAAATCACTCCGAGACAATGGACTATAGCCCATGGTCTCGGAGTGATTTTCGTCTTTTTTCCAAATCCTCAAAAATGATGAAAAACACTCCGAGACCATGGGCTATAGCCCATGGCCTCGGACGGCATACTATAGCATGCCGTTTTTCATCATTTTTGAGGATTTGAAAAAAAAGACGAAAATCACTCCGAGACAATGGACTATAGCCCATGGTCTCGGAGTGATTTTCGTCTTTTTTTCAAATCCTCAAAAATGATGAAAAACACTCCGAGACCATGGGCTATAGCCCATGGCCTCGGACGGCATACTATAGCATGCCGTTTTTCATCATTTTTGAGGATTTGAAAAAAAGACGAAAATCACTCCGAGACAATGGACTATAGCCCATGGTCTCGGAGTGATTTTCGTATATTTTCCAAATCCTCAAAAATGATGAAAAACACTCCGAGACCATGGGCTAAAGCCCATGGCCTCGGACGGCATACTATAGCATGCCGTTTTTCATCATTTTTGAGGATTTGAAAAAAAGATGAAAATCACTCCGAGACCATGGACTATAGTCCATTGTCCTTGAAGGTTTATAGTTTTTCTCAGCTCAATCAACAGGACCAGAACACACCTGGGCTGGCTGCCAGGATCACATCCACCAATGGGGAGGCTGTCTGTGTCCTGTCATGGTTTCTCCTCTGTATTATCTGATTAACATCCACGATAACACTTAAAAGCACTAAAGACACCTTTGATGCACAGCACCATTCAAATGCTCTGTACATGATCCCAAGGCCCCATTTGAAAAGTGACACCAAGAAGAACAACTTACAACCTAAAAATCACTGAGAGCTCAGTGGCACCCTTGTTAAGATGATGTCCATGTGAGCCAGAGGTTGTGAGTTCAAATCCAGCTGAGTTCCTGCTACTTTCACTTTGCAGCATGTTTTGGAGAATAACATCCAGAAGAGAAGTGGAAAGAGATGGTAAGCTGAGGAGATTCTCAGAGAGCATGGTGGCCTCTGTGATAAGCTGCTGTCTATGTGAACCACAGGTCGTGGGTTCAAGTTCAGCCCATGGCCTCAGATGGCATACTATAGCAGGCCATTTTTCATCATTTTTGAGGATTTGAAAAAAATACGAAAATCACTCCGAGACAATGGACTATAGCCCATGGTCTCGGAGTGATTTTCGCCTTTTTTTCAAATCCTCATTTTTCATAATTTTTGACCGTGGGCTATAAAGCCCATCTCAGACTGAATACTATAGCACGCCGTTTTTCATCATTTTTGAGGATTTGAAAAAAAGACGAAAGTCACTCAAGACAATGGACTATATAGCCCATTGTCTCGGAGTGATTTTCAACTTTTTTTCAAATCCTCGTTTTTCATCATTTTTGACCATGGGCTATAGCCCGTCTCAGACCGCATACTACAGCATGCCGTTTTTCATCATTTTTGAGGATTTGAAAAAAAGACGAAAATCACTCGAGACCATGGGCTAGACGGCATACTATAGCATGCCGTTTATCTACATTTTTGAGGATTTGAAAAAAAGACGATAATCACTCTGAGACCATGGGCTATTTTCATCATTTTTTTCAAATCCTCAAAAATCATGAAAAACGACATACTATAGTATTCCGTCCGAGACCATGGACTATAGCATTTTTCTTTTCCATTATTTTCGCCTTTTTTCAAATCCTCCAAAATCCTGAAAAACTACATACTACAGTATGCCCTCCGAGACCATGGACTATAGCTGTATTTGGGTAAAGTGGTGATAATATAAGAACACATTGGGTAAAGTGAAGATAATATAAGAACACGTTGAGCTGTATTTGGGTAAAGTGATAATATAAGGACACATTCAAGTATCACACTATGTATAAAGTTCCCAAACAAACTTTGATGAGTCCAGTGTTTCTCTTAAAACATCACTTCATCACTAATTTTTGCAGAAGAAATATACGTGTGAGAACTTTCTCAAACAAAAATATTTGTTCTGGGTCTAGTGAACAGAAATCATATGTAACTAGAAAAAGTGCCCTTCTGGGCACAGGTCTCCACCAGGAGGCTAGGAGTGTGTGTGTGATGTTTGGCAAAATGTTTAGGAGCAATATAAACGTGTGTGTGTGTGTGTGTGTGTGTGTGTGTGTGTGTGTGTGTGTGTGTGTGTGTGTGTGTGTGTGTGTGTGTGTGTGTGACGCGGCTTGGCCTGTTGTAGCGCCACCATGAGGCTGATTTGAAAACTGTCAAGTGGCATTTCTTCCAAAGCCTAGTGGGAATATGCATGCACAGTTTCAACACAATCGGACACTGCGTTGAGTAGTTGTGGCGATTTGTACAAAATGGGTACAAAGCGGGCTACTCCTGCAAAGTTTAGAAGCCAATCGTAGCCAATGAGGGTGGATTATGAGAAATCAAACAAACCCGTCTAGATCACATGACTATGAAGAGCATGTGTACCGATTTGCGTGAAATTTGGATAAAATCTGAAGGAGTAATATTAGAAAATGTGTTTTAGATATGTCGGCCTCCTGGTGGCGCTATAAAGAGCAGATGTGAAAAATTCCAGGCAAAGGTTTTTCCTTGGCCTCTAGGGAGTTGGCATAGAAAGTTATACACAGATCCATGCAGTTAGAGGTAAAAACACTTTTCGGCCACCATGAGGCTGAGTTGAAAATGTTCATGTGGCATTTCTTCCTCGGCCTAGTGGGAATGTGCGTGCACAATTTCACGGAAATCACATGATGTGTTCATGATTTGCAGCATTTTGTTTGAAACTGAGCACTCCTGCGAACTTTGGAAGCCAATCTTAGCCAATCAGGAAGGAGTCTGAGAAATCTGAAAGACGCGTTTCGTTGAATGGCTCTAGAAAGACTGTGTACCAATTTGCGTGATGTTTGGACAAAATCTGTAGGTGTACTGTCCAAAAACTTGTTTTGCACAAAGCGCCCTCCTTGTGGCGCTATAACAGGCCGTTCTGGAAATTTTGGGGCAGAGGTTCATCGTTGGCATCCAGGGAGTGTGTGTGCAAAATTTGGCATCGACCGGGTTAACGGTGCCGGAGATTAGCTGTTCACAGACGGAAGGACGGACGGACGGACGGACGGACACACACACACACACGGACACACGGACGGACGGACGGAGTGAAAAACATACTCTCTCCCCATGCCTTCGGCCTGGTGGAGACAATAAATAGACTTGGTAACCTAACTGTAGGGAGTACAAACACAGTAGAGAACCTTGGGGTTATCATCTATGAAAAGGCAACACAATGATCAGAACATTTTAATAAATAAAAAAATATAATCTATTATACATTTGAAAAGGTGTGCCCAAACCAGGAAAAGGGAACCAAAGTCACCAGCTACTACGTCACTGACACGCTGCGCACCACGCTGCAACACACACTGCAACAACACACTAAGACGTCACAGACTTACCCTCCGCGTCGATCCACGGCTATCTCCTCATGTCGCGCCGCACGCCCACACTCAACACCACCCGCGTAAAAATTGTCATTGCACTGCCACTAAAGCCGGCTCCCGTCCAGACTCACAAACAATATCAATATCAATAATAAACACAAACACGCCACAAGCACCGACACCCCCGCCTAATTTGTTGCCACGTCTATGAAAACAAGCACAGAAAAAATTCCATTCAACACGCTACTTACACACACTACCACTCACTTACAATACGCGGACCTGGCAACACTATATTCCCTCTCACATTTGCTCAAAGCCCACCACGTGACCCACGACTTTTCATGTTGTCCGGATGTTACGTACCTCACATCCGGATGCACCACCGGACGTTACACACTACACACACACACATTAGGAGAACAACAACACGAACGCTTGCCAGCCACACGCACTCACAGCCACACACACACACGCTTGCCAGCCACACACACACACACACTGTACAGCCTGCCGAAAAACACAAGTAGAAGAAGAACAACACACCGCACACACTGATTCTAACTTGGATGGAGAGCGCCGCGATTACATACAAAGTTAACACGACAATTGCGCGCACGACTGCATCGACACCTGGCGTGGAACAAACGGGACGAACCGAGGCGCATATATGGATAAGAACAACAACACTACACGCGCACGCGCTGCAGCACAAAACAGCTACATACAACGCGTGTCACTGTGGACTTCTGTATCTGTGGACTTGTGTATCGCAACGCGGGGCAACGCAACTCTGGGATGAGCGGGCCGAAGGCCCGCGAAATTCTAGTGTAAATACAACAGATTGAGCAGAGCACTCCAGGGACTTGAACCCCGTTCTGGAAAACCAGAAGTACCACACCAGTGCCTTAGTTTGTTTTGTTGTAATTTACAGGTCCATTATTTTCATCTTTTTCTCAAATCCTGCAAAATCATGAAAAACGGCATGCGGTCCGAAACCATGGACTATAGTAGACTATAGCCCATGATCAAAAATGATGAAAAACGAGGATTTGAAAGCATCTGCGCTCTGAACACTGGTCAGCGAGTGGTAGGCATAAAGAAATGCATGCATTCATTATTTGATCCCTGAATTAAATCCAACATCATAGAAGAACACGTTTATCCACAGTCACAAGGGGGCGCTCTGTAGTAGTCTGTACCAAGAAGACGATCTGACGACGAGTATAATAAACTGGAAGAAAAGTAATTGTCTCCACCAGGCCGAAGGCATGGGGAGAGAGTATGTGTTTTGCACTCCGTCCGTCCGTCCGTGTGTCCGTCCGTCCGTGTGTCCGTCCGTCCGTCCGTCTGTGAACAGCTAATCTCTGGCACCGTTGGCTTGATCGCAGCCATACTCTGCACACACACTCCCTGGATGCCAGAGCTGAACCTCTGCTCCAAACTTTTCACATTGGCCTGTTATAGCGCCACCAGGAGGCCGCTTTGTGCAAAACAAATGTTTTGACAGTACACCTACAGATTTTGTCAAAACATTACGCAAATTGGTACACAGTCTCTCTAGAGCCATTCAACGAAACGGGTCTTTCAGCTTTTTCAGACTCCATCCTGATTGGCTACGATTGGCTTCCAAAGTTCGCAGGAGTGCTCCGTTTCAAACAAAATGCTGCAAATCATGAACACATTGTGTGATTTCCGTGAAATCTTGCACGCACATTCCCACTAGGCCGAGGAAGAAATGCCACTTGAATATTTTCAACTCAGCCTCATGGTGGCGCTATAACTGGCCGATTTGTGTTTTTACCTATAACTGCACCCATCTGTGTAAAACCATGTATGCACACTCCCTAGAGGCCCAGGAAAAACCTTTGCCTGGAATTTTTCACATCTGCTCTTTATAGCGCCACCAGGAGGCCAACATATGTAAAACACATTTTCTAATATTACTCCTTCAGATTTCATCCAAATTTCACGCAAATCGGTACACATGCTCTCCATAGTCATGTGATCATGTGATTTGTTTGATTTCTCATAATTATCCATCCTGATTGGCTACGATTGGCTTCTAAAGTTTTCAGGAGTAGCCCGTTTTGTACAAATCGCCACAACTCCTCAACGCAGCGTCCGATTGCGGTGAAACTGTGCATGCCTATTCCCACTACTAGGCTGAGGAAGAAATGCCACTTGACAGTTTTCAAATCAGCCTCATGGTGGCGCTACAACAGGCCAAGTCGCGTCACACACACACACACACACACACACACACACACACACACACACACACACACACACACACACACACACACACACACACACACACACACACACACACACACACACACACACACACACACAAACACACAAAACCCCCAAAAAAAACTCCTAAATATTTTTCCAAACATCACACACACTCCTATCCTCCTGGTGGAGACCTGTGCCCAGAAGGGCACTTTTTCTAGTTAGTGTGTGTTCTGGTCCTGTTGATTGAGCTGAGCAGGAGCCAGGTTTCTAGGTCCTGCTCAGCTCAATCAAGAGGACCAGAACACAGGTGCGGCTCCCAGGATCACATCCACCAATGGGGACTCTGTTTTTTCGCTTCCGATCCCGATACCTCAATTTCTGTGTTAGCAGATACCGATACAGAATACAGATACCAGTGTCGTGATCTCATGTTGTGTTTATAGCTATATCTCGTGTTGTGTTTATAGCAGACTCATCACTCAAATGTGCACATGCAGTTTGGGCAACTTCAAAGCAAACTCCACATGTCCCAACATTTTATTTACCTGCCATAGTGTCAACCCCTTACCCCTGTGTTGGATCTTTGGTTAGACTGGCATATTCACAGATACCGATTTGACCCGATATGACAAATAAGGGCCGATCCGATATTTTTCCCGATACAGATACAGTATCGGGACATCTCTAGTAATATGCAATAAGCAGTAATATGCAATGACAGTCATATGCAATATGCAGTAATATACAATGACAGTAATATGCAATATGCAGTAATATGCAATGACAGTAATATGCAATATGCAGTAATATGCAATATGCAGTAATATGCAATGACAGTAATATGCAATAATATGCAATGACAGTAATATGCAATATGCAGTAATATGCAATGACAGTAATATGCAATATGCAGTAATATGCAATATGCAGTAATATACAATATGCAGTAATATGCAATGACAGTTATGCAATGACAGTAATATGCAATATGCAGTAATATGCAATGACAGTAATATGCAATATGCAGTAATATGCAATGACAGTAATATGCAATATGCAGTAATATGCAATATGCAGTAATATGCAATGACAGTAATATGCAATATGCAGTAATATGCAATGACAGTAATATGCAATATGCAGTAATATGCAATGACAGTAATATACAATATGCAGTAATATGCAATATGCAGTAATATGCAATGACAGTAATATGCAATGACAGTAATATGCAATATGCAGTAATATGCAATGACAGTAATATGCAATGACAGTAATATGCAATATGCAGTAATATGCAATGACAGTAATATGCAATATGCAGTAATATGCAATGACAGTAATATGCAATGACAGTAATATGCAATATGCAGTAATATGCAATATGCAGTCTCTTTGTGTCGAAAATTGAGTAAATTAAATGAAGGTAGTGCAAGGAAACATTTGCTGCTTGTAAACATCGCACATTGAGCATTGAGGCGGGAGTTGGGGATCTTTCGCGAGGTCCCGGGAGGCTGTCCGTACGCCGTGGCCTTTGGTGGTGTCCGCCTAAGCGAGCAGCAGTCTTGCTCTGTTACGTTGAAGTTTTCAAATGTATAGAGGATATCAGGGGGAGGAACGGTATGTCACTAAAGAAGCTCATTTAAAAGAAGCGGATCTACAAGCTCACAACACATCACACAGTGAGCTTGCAGATTGGCTATTTTAGAAATCCTTTTGAAAAGTATAACTTATGGGCCACCCGGAACTCTGAGTCAAGTACCACCTCCCCAGGGCCCAAATTAGGTTCCGAGAACTGTACCGTATGTGAGAGCAAGCCATAGCGTATGGAAACAAATCATACGCCATGCCATGGGTGCAGCAGGAGATGAACCCGCAATCCTTCAGTTAGAAGTAAGAAAGCATCTTCACAAGAAATGCATACTGAATCTCAATGCAATCAAATATTGATGGTGAATGAAAAAAATAAAAAAATAAATAACTATGATGCTGGTGATTCAATGGAGCGTGGATCTCATGAAAGACAATTCTTTCATTTCAAAATTCCGTTGGAATATTATTTCAAACGTACTGTATTATTACTAACATCTTTCATGCATCCATCCATAGCGTTCATTAGCATGACAAAAGGAAACGTACAGAACACCTGGGAACTTAATGAATCCTACCATTCTGCGGTGAGGAGGGCATGTGCAAATATGAAAGTTATGTATGTCATATTTAAATATGACAAAACCTTGAAATATGACATATAACCAGTGTTGCCAAGATAGTGCGAGAGAAATAAGCAACCAGAACTATAAAAATAAGCCCAACTAGACCATAATGGGCACGAGCACAGCACACGCATACACACAAACAGCTATTTGAAAATGGCCGATCCGCCACACGATTGCAATGCGACGCGTTGTGAGCTATTAGAAGAATAAAAAGCCTCATAGCATAAATGCCTAAGTCATTCTTTGGGCAAATTAACACTGCTCAGCCTATCGGAATGCTAGTACATTGATACATTAAAAAAATACTTAGGCAGGAAGTGCTTTTAAGTCAACTTCTTAGACAAGAAAATGTGCAAAAATTTCTGCCTAAAAAGTTGACTTTAAAGCATTCTGATAGGCTGTAAACATTGATGAATCAGCAGGGTATAGAGTAGATTTAGGCACAACACATTTTCAGACATAGCCTACCTGAATTCACTTGAGGGGTCAGTCCTGACATGAAACTGTATGACCCAAAGTCGCTTATAATCAGGAGACTTGGCAACACCGGACATAACACTTTCTGTGTTCCGTGTGTGCTGGGAACTCACGGCCAGGCACCATATACTAAAATTTGACTAAAATATGATTATCCACATATATTACATTGTGTTATGTAAGACGATCTTCTTCTCAATCATTTTCATCTCAAGGACGTCCAAATTGATAGGCATTTGGTCATGGACACCGCTTCTGAAAACATGTCGTGCCAGCAGGTCAAATGTATTGTGTACAAATGTTAACCAAAATGTACACAGTCATTATGTATAGTGATTTATATTTAGACTGAACACTTCATGCAAGCCACGTACTTGGCAGTCAGAGTAGTTTGGCAGAGTAGTTCCGGAGCAACGGATTGTGTGGCCTTGCTCATTCCCTGATGGACTGATTGAGGGTAGCTACTGGGGCGTAATTCGGGATTTGATCAACCCCGGCTGGGTCGCCTGAGTGAGGGGTATGATGTTAGACCCGAAACCCCGTTGACCTCAGGAAACATCACTGAGGATACGTCCCAGGTGCATCCATGCGATGTATTTTTTAGTTATAGTTATTCTATTTATAGTGACTCATAGGAATAGACTATGTGACAACCGGGTATAGTCTGGTGACCACCAGAGAGACGAGTGACAACCGGAATGTAGACGGCACCCGGGTGAGCAGTATGGGTTAGCGCCCCAGCCTGTGTCCTCCGTGAGGAGGAAGCCCAACAAACCTCTGTGAGGCCTTTAGGAGGGCCATTATAATCCACCACTCCTGAATGGAGTGCCTGGTGCTGGTAGTCTGGTGCAACGCACAGGTCCTGGGCCTGGTGAGAGCAGGAGTGGACCTGGTGAGACGTAGGAGGGGCCCGGACAGGAGTCAACCCACAGAGCCTAGTCCTTCCACGTATACAACATGTTAGATAATAGTGAAACCATCAAAATGTGTAATATTGATGTAGTACTGTACATATTTTCAAACTGTGACATGTGATAGTCAAGTGAGCCCAGGACATCAGCTGGCATAATACTCTGTGTACTCCTCATCAGACCCCCTTACAGCTCGCAAAACAGCTCTGTTCCTGAGTCACCAGTACCCAGTGAGGTCAGAACACCAGTCTGTGTACTCCTATAGCCAGACCCCCATCCAGCTCTCCAACCAGCTCTGGCCCTGAACTGCCAGTATCCGGTATGGCCAGAACACCAGCCCTTGTACCCCCCACCAGTTAACACAGTGGAGCAGTAATACAGGGGGCCACGACGTACCATCCCTGACTTCACCAACAGAGACCTGAGTGAGTTTGCCCGCCTCAAATTATCACTCGAACCTGCTGCCATCCAACGCCACCCAGAGGTTCAAGTTTCAAGTCCTAGTTGAACACCTCACGCTTGAAGAGGCTCGCCTGGTGGCCGACACTTACCTTAACTCCCACATGGCGTATTCAGACACCATGGTGGCGCTAAAAGACAAGTTTGCACAGGCCCACCAATTAGCGTTACGGAAAATAGCCAGTGTCCTGGAGGCGATGTGGCGGCCTTTGAGAAGTTTTCGCTTCAAGTACAGTCGCTGGTAGGCATGCTAACAACCATAAGCCGTGTGCAGGGCCCAGCCAGAGCCCTGGAAAGCAACCTCCAGCCAAGACAATTGTATATTGACTATAACATAGCCCCAGAACGCAGAGCTCATGAGAAGTGTGGAGAAACACTGGCAGGAGGCCACCAAGATACAATGCCCCAGAGACCCAGAGTGTGCCACCGTTCACAGTAAGGAGATCAACTGCCGCAGCAACGATGTCATGAGAGGCAAGTCTCCACCAAAAAACCCTGAACCTAATCGGGGTGTCAAGAGACCAAAGTTTCTACACCCACAGTTCCCTGCAGTGGCCAGTGAAGTTAAACTCTGTGCCTGAAAGAGACGAGTCAAAGGTCAGAAAGCCCACCTCCTGAAATGTCCTGCGGCCATTTTGAATAAAGGCTACAAATCGAAATAGTACCACTTTATTCCTCATCCTTGGAAATGTAGGATTAGTCGCCACAATCAAGATTGTGGGTGGTCTAGAACTTGCGTTATTGGTAAAATATCAGCAGATTGGCGGCCATTTTGAAAAATGGCTGCCATGGTCACCGTACAAATCTAAATAGTACCACTGTATTCCTCATCCTTGAAAATGTATGATTAGTCACCAGAATCAAGATCCTAGGTGGTCTAGAACTTGAGTTATTGTAAAATAACAGCAGGTGGCGGCCATTTTTCATGGTCACCGTACAAATCTAAATAGTACCACTGTATTCCTCATCCTTGAAAATGTAGGATTAGTCACCAGAATCAAGATCCTAGGTGGTCTAGAAGCTGAATTTGTAAAATAACAGCAGGTGGTGGCCATTTTGGAAAATGGCTGCCATGGTCACCACGGGACGAATCTGCGATGGCCCTATAGCCAAAAATGTTCCTTATGGCATGCTCTAACTGTGTGCCGAATTTCATACATTTATCGTAAAGTGCACAATCTTTGCCTGTAGCGCCTCCGCTATGTGTATTCCTTGTCCAGAAAAAGAGAGATAAACAAGGTTCCTTTTCAAGCAAAAAAAGTAAACCAAGCAAAAAGACTTTCACTAATGCTTATTGTAGAACTTTACACAAATGTAATGTAAATTATTCTTCAGTGGTGGAAAAGGTACAAATGTTTTTACTTGAGTAAAAGTATCAATACTGCAATGTAGAACTACTTTGTTCGTAATTCAACATTTACTTGAGTAAAAGTACAAAAGTATTGGTATCAAAATGTACCTAAAGTATATAAAATGCTTCATAAATAAATAAATCTAACATCAACATAATAAATAAAAATAAATCTAAGAAATTCCATAGATTAGTACCAGTACAGTACCAACAAGCTTGTAGATCAGCTATTTTCACAAATGTAGCTTGACATTATTGTATGATGAAATCATACGCATTAAATGACGAAAAAAAAACAAAGGGATGAAATTTGGAAATGCAAGGTTTCTGGCCAACATGGACGATATATAGGCTGTTCAGTGCACAGGAGAATGGGTCGGTATTAAACACCATTCCTATTCTTTCATCAATGTGCTGACCTGGCTTCCCTGGTCTCATTCGGGGATGGATGAAGGAATGTAGAAATACTACAAGTTACAAGTAAAAGCACTGAATTTCAAATTGTACTTGGAACATAAACATGTACTTTTAAAACATAAAAAGTAGGCTATACTAGTTTTAAAAATATACAAGCTGTCAAACAATTACAGTGGCATAAACAAAATACAATATTTGCCACTGATATGTAATGAGTAGAAGTATTTTTTGAAATACTCAAGTGAAGTAAGATTACCTCAAATTTGTACCAAGTGCATTTACTCAAGTACTTTCATACAGTACAGCCCCAACCATTGCTCTTTCCATGTCCATGCAGGAGGGATTGTCATTATATATTGAACATATTAGCATACCAGATATAGGATATGCTCTGTCCTACAGGGAGTGATATGGTAATCTAACCATGACTCATATTGTGAAGGAGATTAAGCACTAATCCCCAACGGAGGCAGGAGGTAACTCCTTAAATACCTTTCCATCATCCGTTGCTCAGTTTGCAGGCTCAGACCTGGAGGGAAAGGGACTCATCATTTCCTTTTAAAAGCCCTAAACCTAAAAATAATGACGTTTTTATTATTTCACCCCTCAAGTCAGAGCAAATATTTATATGCCCCGTGGAATGTTTGATCACGGTGTTCTAAATCTCACTTTGATCGTCTGAATACATCCCCTTAAGGAAGATCTTCCCCGCTTTGAATCCGTTGAGTGAGCGACCCCTGATATATCAAGTTAATTTAGATAGCGTACCTGTTTTAAAACGTTGGTTTGGGAATTTCCGTTCTTTACTCGCTCAAAGCACTCATTAGTTAGGATGAGTTCACACTCACACCATCCATCAGGTGTGTCTCATAACGTCTTGTAACAAAAGTTATGAGACTCCTGATGGATGGTGAAAATAGGGAGTTAGAATGGGCTTCTGGCTCATTCAACCAAATTATCATCCAAAATGTGTGAACATCAGACATCATTGGAACGCATCGGGATGGAAGTTCGGCAGCAAAAGATCAAAGGGGACCGCGTTGCTTTCATCCACTTTTCAACCTGGCATTCCTATTTTGGCCATGGCGCATGTTAACCAAAACAGTCCCAGTTCCCAGTATAAATATGATTATTTTGGCGGTTCCCAGTTAAAATATGTTTATTTTGTTGGTTCCCATACATTAAAATGTAATCCTGATGCATTCTCAATACATCACTCAAAAGACCGGGAGCGGAGACACTAAGCACACATACATGCCGCCCTTTTCATTTAGTCGATGATGGCAATATATAGGCTACACTGTATATTGGAGCTGTCTTTTTCCCCTCAGGCAGTTATGGAGTTCTGATGTATTTTTGCCAGCTGCTTGAAGAGCGCCTGGACAACATGTTCACCTACCTCTACTAGCGACTGTAGTCAACACTTTTTCCTCATTGGCTGCCTCTAGGCTGCCTCTTAGCCAATTTGAGACTTACCCATAAAACCCATAGGCTGAAGGGCATAAAACCCATACCCTGAACACCGGAACGTGAAGCTGTGAGCTGAGGCAGAGGCTGCGGCACACAAACTGATTATGGATGTTCATAAATGAGAGCTTGCTGCAGATGGCAATTATGACTGAGTCATTCTTGTTTAGAGCTAACTAACAGCACATTCATCTAGCTTTAAAAGTGACAGCACCGCATAAACTCAGTTTACACCTGATCGATGTTAAATTAATTACAGAAGAATACCCCAGAGGCCATAACTTGATTAGCAGCACTTAAGCGGAAATTCATGAACATGAACTATCTTTTAGACCATCGCCAGAGGTGGTTAATTTTCCTGCAGATCGATTTGGATTGCAACCTTTCAGTGTTTTTGGCCGCAGGCTCTCAGACACCTGTTAAGATTCCACTTAACACACAGCTGTCTGCACACTTCAGTTCGTCACCATCTGCTAATTACATTTCCACCGGCTGGGTGGTGGCAAGATATCAGGAGAGACAAGCAAGAATATCTTCAAGCAGTGGTGGAAAGTAAAGTAACTACTTGGTTTAAATCTCAGCATCCATATTGTGAGGAAAGCGACAACCTCACACAACGTGCCGCGTTTGCAACGCATTGTGAGCTATGTCGATCTTTTTCTTCTGCAAAGGTTTTCCCAGGAATAACAGGTAATATTTGGAATTGATCTATATCTCTTCAGTTTAACCACTTAGGCCCATCTATAGTTTGTAAAACGGACCACAGTTGCACTGTTCTTTTTCTGCATGCATGTCTACATCAAATCTGTTTGACAAAAATGGCAGATCTACAAGCTCACAACACAACAATGTGTTAATTACTTGTGAACTTGTAGATCTGCTATTTTTGGCTGACGTTCCACCCAGAATAGGGATGCAGTTCAAGTGGTTCAACATTGAGTATAAAGTCATTTTCAATCTGTCGTATAATGGAAAGTTTTGGAAACTGATACTCGTGTCTTCCTCATGACATATTGTATCTCAGGAGGAAAGATTTAAATATGTCTGCACCGTAATATGAAATAAATGTAAGGCGCTATAAAGTAGCTATGTCATTCTGGGGTGCCTTGGATTACAAAGTTATTTACAGGGGTGCCCTGACTCTGAGCCAAAAAAAAAAGAGAGAACCCCTGAGGGACAAACATGGGAAAGTTTGCATTCTAGGCCTACTGCTCTGTGGAATGCCCTGTCACATCCATTAAAATATGAAAACACCCAAGGGCCAACTACATATATACAGTAATGTACCTTCGGATTTAAACGATTCCATTTAGCTATCATCATCGATATTTAATATCAATGGTCTTTTGTCAGGTGTGTGCTGTGAACAAAAAGTGTAACTCAGCCTTTTTTCAGCCTTATGTCACATTACCAAATGTTACCAAGCAAGCAAGGTAAGAAAAAAAAGAAAAATACAAGGAAAAAGGAACACTGACAAATGATACTCTGGGAAATGCCCAGGTTAAAAAACTTGAATGTAAAAATGTCCCATACTTGGGCAGGCGGTTCATAATACAATTCAGTTATGAAGCTGCGGGCCGTATAAAATTCGGCCTAGGGACGCATTTGGCCCGCGGGCCGCACTTTGGACACAACTGCATTAAAGGATGCATGTGTAACACTGGTTTCTATGAAAATTGGACTGGAAGAAAAATCGGGAGTGGAGGTGTTTGTATGTGTTGATGACATGTATTATTGT
Source organism: Electrona antarctica (assembly GCF_951216825.1). NCBI lineage: Eukaryota > Metazoa > Chordata > Actinopteri > Myctophiformes > Myctophidae > Electrona > Electrona antarctica. The sequence continues at coordinate 18,961,587 of NC_136791.1, forward strand.
GTTAATTGTGTAGGCTACTATGCATTGTTGATGAATTGAATACATACAGTAGGATCACAATTGAATTGATTGATTGATTGAAATATTTACAGTTTGCAGAATTACAGTACATTTCAAGCACAAACTCAATACAAAGGCTGTTAACTGTGAGTGGACGACCCAATTAAGCATTACACTTGTTTACAAGAGGGTCCACCATGTTCAATTCATCAAAACATTTAGAGACGTACAAATAGACACTTCTATATAGACAAAGAACAGAACAGGAATTCATCATAATGGAGGTAAAAGGGAAAAGAAACAGTGAGGGAAAAAGGGGGGGAGGGGTGGGGATTCAGATTTTACGGGGGCCAGTTTCGAATTGCAGCCATCCGTAGGTGCCCTTTGAGAGCGGCTTTGAAGGAGTCAAGGGATTTGCATGTCTTAATGACTGTTGGTAGGGCGTTCCACATTTTGGTGGCATAGGAGCGAAAATAATTTAGTCCCTTGTTTGTGCCGAATCTGGGTTGTACATGGTTCGTTGCACTCCCTCTGGTGTTGTTGGTGTGGACTTCGTTAACATTAAGGAAGTATCTAGACAGGTACATGGGTATCTTGGTGGTGTATCGAATCTTGTGGACCAGACCCATTGCAAGATGCTGTAGCCTACTCTGTCGTCGACACTAAGCCATTCCAGCCTGTCAAAGTGGGCAGGGGTGAGGTGGGTTCGGGGGGTGAGGCCAAGTAGGAGCCTGACCAGTTTGTTTTGGGAAGTCTGGAGCCTAGTTTTAAGGGCCTTTGAGGTGCTGTGGTACCAGGAGGTGCATGCATGGTCAAAGAAACCTTGTACGAGGGCTCCTGTTAAGGTCTTCAAGGTGTTTTTGTTGACCAGTGAGGAGATCCTGTAAAGGAATCTTGTTCTTTGGTTGACTTTTTTGATTACGTTGGTGGCCATTTTATCACCGGAAAGATTAGCCTCCAGGATGGAACCTAGGTAGGTAATTTCATCTTTACGTGTGATAACATTGTCACCCACTCTAACCAAGAAGCCATTTGCCTTGCTGAGATTACTATTAGAGCCAAAGAGAATGGATTCAGTTTTTCCCAGGTGTAAAGATAGCTTGTTATCAGCGAGCCAGGTGCAGATTCTACCGAGTTCAGAGCTGAGGGCCTTTTCAACCTGCAGTTTGTTCCTGTCCGAGACTAGCAGTGCCGAGTCATCTGCGAACAGGAACAAGTTGCAGTCACAAGCTGAAGTCATGTCGTTAACATATATTAGGAACAGTAAAGGCCCTAGTATGCTTCCTTGTGGAACGCCACAGCTCACTGGGAGGGGGAACAGTGTTCCATTCACCTCCACCATCTGTTCTCTCCCCTCCAGGTAGGATTGCATCCAGCTCACTGATGTGCTATCAAAACCAATTGCTTTAAGCTTGTTAACCAGTATGGAGTGGTTCACGGTGTCAAAAGCCTTTTGGAGGTCCAGCATGACCATGCCGCAGTATTTGCCAGCATCCACCTCATGTTTGATGTGGTCGCTCAAATAGAGAAGGCATGTGTCAGTGGAGTGGGATGTTCTGAAGCCAGATTGGAACTCGTACATTAATTTATTAGTGGCAAGATACTTTTCAACCTGTTCATAGACTATTTTTTCCATCACTTTCGAGATGGAGCTTAGACTAGAAATAGGGCGGTAGTTGCCGGGGTCTAATTTACTCCCTTTCTTGTGCAAGGGGGTTACTTTGGCCAGTTTGAAATCTTGGGGGACCTGTCCCTGTTTGATGGAGAGGTTTACTATGTGGGTGATAATTGGAGCTATAGAGATGGCTGAGTCTCTGAGAAATTTGGAGGGAATATTGTCATGGCCAGTGGCCTTGTGGGGTTGGAGGGCACTCAATTTCTTAATTACCTCATCAGTTGTTACCATAACTAGTTTAAAATCATCTTTACAAACACCTAGGTTTCTGTAGAAGGTTTTAATGTGCTCTACACCAAAGAGCCCAGAGTGGGAGGGCAGTTTGTTAACCAGAGTTGTTGCTATGTTTGTAAAGAAGATGTTCAAGTAGTTGGCCACATCAAGCTTGTCAGTGATGAGAGTGTCGTTCGATTTGATGTTTATGTTTGAAAACCTGGTTTTTAGTTTCTGACCGCAGCCTAGTTTATTGTTTAGTAGCTTCCAGAGCTCACGAGGATTGTTTTTGTTTTCCTCTGCTTTATCATTGATAAAGTTACTTTTAGCTGATTTAGTCATGGTAGTTACAATGTTTCTTAGCTTGTTTCGTTGGGTTTTTAGGATGAGGTTTGGAGATCACTGTCGAAACGCTTGGCTAACTTGGACTTGCATTTAAGAAGTTCAGAGCATTTTTTGTCTCTGGCTTTCATTGCAGTCAGTATGTCCGAATTCATCCATGGCTCCGAGCGGGTTTTGACCCTGATGGTTCTCAAAGGAGCCATGGTGTTTAGTACTGATGTAAATTTGGTTTTGAAGCCAAGCCATGCTTCCTCGTGAACTCCTGAGTTCATCGGACCAATCCATATTCTTCAGTTCAAGGTTAAAGGCCTCAGAAAGGTCTGAAACTAGTCCCCAGGACTTTGCTGTTATCATTTTAGCTTTAATGTCTTATACTGTCTGCTCCACTGCATCTCAGAGGCAAATGCTTATTTTTTTACTCCACTACAATTATTTGAAAACTTTACATTAGAAGTTAACGAAACATAAAATAACCAATTAAAGCCTTATTTTATACTTATACTGTCTATTCAAGTGAGCTTGTAGATTTTTATATATATTTTTTTTAAACAAATGAGACATTCTGCAAGATGAGTACCAATAGCTACTGTTGTTCTTTTACTCAAAGCGGCACTATACTGTATATAACTTTTTTAAATTGTCAATATATTTAGTCTTAGGTTTTAGTCATCATAGCTTAGTTCTTATTTAGTTTTAGTCAGAAAAAAATAGTCTGCGAACATTTTTCATCAGTTTCCGATGACGAAATGACCCAGCTCCCAGAGTTTTGTGAAATATCTGTGTGGGGGGCTATTGGGAGGGCATGCATTGAATTTCTTCCCACTTTGATATTCTTCATGACAGCTATAATCCACTGGCTATGCGATGGAGGTGTTACATCCCTCCACTTAGATAGGATTAGGCGTCTAGCCAACGATGAGAAAGCTGCAACTTTCTGTATGTGAGCAGGCGAGGGGCCTCACACCGTCCCTATCAGAGAATATATATCCCAAAGACAGCAATAATAGGCGAGAGCATAACACTCCAGCAGTGGTATACACAGGTTATCAAAAGTATCAACACTGCAATGTTAGAAGTACTGTGTTACAAGTAAAAGTCATGGAATAAAACATGTACTTGAGTAAAAGTACAAAATGATTCTACCAAAGTACCAAAAGTAGAAAGTAGCCTACTCATTATGCAGAATATTCCATTTAAAGTTTTCAGATGTATAAAATGTATACAAAATATTTTGAAAATAGTTTTAAACTGTTATGTAACCGTTTTTATTAACAAATAAAATGCAATTGCGTCCAATTTGTATGCATGTTATATTAACTTCTACAATTGGAGTGGTTGTTTGGTCTCCCTGTTCTTCTATTGAGACATTTAGATTGTGTCTCTCACCGAGACACAGGATTAAACTTCATTAAGTATAATACAAAAAAAAACACAAATATAAAAGGATGCTAAAAGGATAAACCCAAGAAAGCACTACATCTCGTTTCCATCTGGGTCCTGTGTATTCAATTCATCGGATCTGACACGAATGTTGACCTAATGGTCAGATTCAATTCATCCCCTGAGCAAGCAGGCATGCAGGGTCTATTAGAGTCTAATAGACCCTGCATGCCTGCTTGCTCAGGGGATGAATTGATTTATTTATTTTTTACCATTGGTCTAATAATTAGACCAATGGTAAAAAAATAAATAAATGTCAGCCCTTGTCAGCAGAAAACCGTGGGTTCAAATCCGGGGCAGAAGAGGAAAGTTTCACAGTGAGTTCTTCCACCATTGATCATCCCGTGACGCAGGACTCGCTGCTTGACCACCTTTGAAGAGCAGGTGTATGGGTTTAACTCACAGACAGATATATAGAGGAACAGGACAAATGACTTGCTGCTTGACCACCTTTGAAGAGCAGGTGTATGGGTTTAACTCACAGACAGATATATAGAGGAACAGGACAAATGACTCGCTGCTTGATGACTCGCTGCTTGACCACCTTTGAAGAGCAGGTGTATGGGTTTAACTCACAGACAGATATATAGAGCAACAGGACAAATGAATGGCCAGATGGAGCATGTTTTTTTTTATGGGCAAGCTGTCTAGAACAAGGTTTATATACAGTATATCGTCTACGTCTATGTCCAAAACTGTTACTTTTCAGGATTCAAATTGAAAAAGTAGCAAAAGTAGCAAGATCTACAAGCGTAGTAGCTACGTGCCACGTTTCAAGCTCATAGATCTGCTACTCTTGGTACTTCCGTGCGACGCTGTGGTATGATCAAGTAGGTCGATAATATACAGGGGGGAAAAAGTGTAGATATGGAGATAAGAGGTTTCTGCCCGACAGCAACGATATGTATCTATATGTATGAGGAAAGGAGGCACTGGAGCAACTCAGACAGTTTAAGCCCTTATTTTATTATCAGGGTGCAAGTAAAAAAGCGACAACGTCTCGATGTTTCAGTTACATCTTTGTCAGATCATGACTTCTGTGTATCTACTGTATATGTACAGTATGTCCCATCACTTATGGCCTTTTTCCACTTCAACACTGGCTCTCAAATATTTTCGTGTGAGGGATCCCAAATTGGTGTGATTTATATTTGGCCACGGACACCCATCTGAAAACGTGTCGTGCCAGTGACCCCCAGGAAGAGACATAATTATCTCAGTTAGGCTATTCAGATTTTTCAAGATATTTCAAAAAATAATCTACTTTTACATTTTCAGCATTTGCTACTGTATTGATAAGAGATAGAAATTAAAAGTGAAAGAAAATACTGGGTTTGTGTAAGAGAAATAATTAAAATAATGATTTTTGGTCATTTGTCTGGAAAATAATTTTGTGTGAAAAATCGTATTGTTATAGTATCGCGATTCGAATCGTATTGTGAGTTGAGTGAATCGTTACATTCCTATATTAAAAGAGAATACAACACAACAGGATAATAGTAAACAACACAGAGGCCATTTTGAATTCTCTAAAATTTCTCCAACATATTGCAGTAACACAAACTCCTGGTGAGTAGGCTATAGAAAAGAAGGAACACACACATCCAGCCAAGCTAAAATGCTGATCCGAAAACGTACGAGAAAAGGGGAAAATAAAGCTTGCACACTGATCAACCGCCATATAAGATGATAATGATAGGGTGAAATAAAGTATCACATTACAGAAGACAGTTTCTCTGCGTACAAACTTTATCTTTTCCCCCTGTGAAACACTAACAGGCCCATAATAACCTCAAGTTAGATGCATAATATAGAGCATTAAACCTCTCCCACCTGACAGGGCCCGTGACAGTTGCTAACAGAGAGAGACTATATTCAAATATCTGCACCTTGAATGAATGAATGAATGAATGAATGAATGTGCAGCCGATGCAGCTGCATTTTACCCGTCTAGTAGTGCATGGAATGATGGAATTATCTCTCTACCGGATATTCCAGTCATTAAATTCTGATTAGAGTTTCAGTTCAGGCCGATAGTGTTATGATCTAGGATCCCTGTTTCCAGTCCCATTAGTCATCATTAGCATAGATATCAAGCTCTTCCTTGAGTATGCTATGTCTGGTGAATTTAAGAGTGATTCACAATTACAATTTAGGCATTTAGCGGTATGGTCTTATCTAGAGTGGCTTACAATATGTAAACACATATGCCTATAGTTGAGCTGAATATTAAGTAATTATTTGTTTGCGTGCGATATCACACCCTCATAATTTGTATAGGCCTGGACCCTGGCCTGGACCCTGGTACTCTTACAAAGCAGAATAATCTGTCTGCACACAGCAGTGGCACATACAGCACCACAAGATGGCGCCTGAAGCTAACTGCAGTGAGTAAAGTCAACCCTCCCAGATAATGGGATCAAAGCAGCTTTTAAAGACATGTGCCACTGATGCAGAAGAACAACATACAGTACAAGACTATTATGTCCCAAATGGACCCAAACCCTACACTGGTACTTTTTCATGACGAGGCCCAAATAAGGATACGCCCCATCTGGAAATATTTTGTACCAGCCAACTCCATGCAAGATTTCTGTTGTTACGAAGCCTTTCCCATTTTTTCAAGATTTTTGGAAAGCAGCAGGTCGATCTACAAGCTCACAACGTGGTGAGCTTGTATATCTGCTGTTTTCAAATAGTCGATGTATAGAGTTAACTGATTTTGATGATATATTAACTCATTTTGCTGGGGACCCCCAGGAACGCCCTCTAGGACCCCTAAGGGTGTGGACTTTGAGAACAACTGCCCTATGCAATGTCAATGATGAAGACAATTAGAGATGCTTTGCTGTTTCACTTAAAAACACACTTCAGCTTATATTAAAATAAATCAATGTTGAAAGGAGCTCTTTTGAGCTCTACTCAGATGGCAGAAGTCACATAGCCACCTGCTGATTTCAGGTGGCTAGCATTGTTTTCACAATTTAACTGTCTGTTCAACTAGCCGATCAACATTGACATGTTGTGAGCTTGTAGATTGGCTATTTGAACTATTCAAAATGTGTTTCAAAATATAAAAAATAAAATAAAAAAATAACTCTCAGAGATAGACATATTCCCAACTATCATTTCGCTGGGGACCCCCTTGAACCCCCTCAAGGACCCGTGTGGGTCCCCAGTCCCTCAGTGTTGATCCTGTGTTTGACACATACACACACGGTTTTAAGACATTCGACAGCATAGAACCGAAACGTATTTCAAAAGTAGCAGATCTGCTATTTGTGATGCTTTTGTGTGACGCTGTAGTATGATCAAGTAGCGCAGTGTTTTCAACCCATTTCATATCAAGCTTCATTATTTATTCAGCATATTTGAGCCACATACCCCCCCATGATATTTAGCCTCTCAGACGCAAAACTTATATTTTGTTGTCGTTGGATACGATTTTGTCCACAATTCCATGAAAAACATTGATCAAAATAACAATTCTTCTACATATTATAATGGTGTAGACTCCTTGTAAATTAAGATTAACAATAATTTAACTCTTTAGAGCGTAAAATGAAATCAAATGGACCCGTAAGGTGCATTAGGTTTAATATTACACTCTCAAGACTTAAAGATCTATAAGGGTTCATTTGATTACAAAAGGTTAAAATATGGACATATAGGAAGTTCCTGCCTGACAGCGACAATATAATGTAATAGGCCTTTTCTTTCCACTTATGAGCGAGGTTGTGGTACGGTGGAAGTCCATAGACTTGGCTGGCAAACGATTTACATCTTTAGTGCTCTAAACAAACCTAGTGATATCCTCAAAGTCCATAGACTTGGTTGGCAAACGATTGACGTCATGAGCTCTAAACAAACATTAAAAATCCCATAGACTTGGAGGCTTGGCTGCCATATGACGTGATCTTCAAAAGCCATGCATTGAAAAATTCCTCTAAATTGTACTTAAGTACAGTACATAAATGTACGTATTTACTGTACACTACTGCCGGGTGCGAACCAGGGACTGTCTGATTCCCAGACGGCATTGCTAGCTCTGCCCATTCAGCTACAGCCAGCCCTGTTACATTTCAGTTGCAAGTATGGGATCGAGGGTTTCACAGACTATGGCTGCGGACTGTTATTATACAGAAGTTGTTATTATTGTTTGTGTGCATCTCTGCATGTCTCTGTGTCTCTATCTCTGTCTCTCGAGCTCTTTCTCAAAACAACCGGTCAAGGCAGATGGCCGCCCACCTAGAGCCTTGGGAAGAGTTCTCTCACTGAGAACTCTAAAACCAGCTATGCTTTTGGACCTGAGTTTGAATAACTAATTATATTTTCTTACTTGTACTGTACTTAAGTACTTTTACTCCACTACAATTATTTGAAACCTTTTGTTACTAGTTACTTTGTAGATTTTGATTATTATTAAAACATACATTAACCACTTCAGTCCTACAGTATATAGGCTACGTTTCGGCCATTTGAAAATATTGCTATTTTTAAAAGATTTTGTATACATTTCAACTTGAAATGGGACATTCTGTATAATGAGCATACTTTTACTTTTGGTACTTTAACTACATTTTGATGCCAATACGTTTGTACTGTAAAACATTGGAGTACTTTTCCCACCACTGCCCGAGTTGTCCCTTGCTTGGACCGCTTTCCCCCCCTCTAAGTTACGTTGTAAACTCTTACAAGCTTGTAGATCTGCTATTATTATTAGTATTATTATTTTGGTTCCTCACAGAATTTGGATACTGCATACTTGGGTTCACGTGGTTAAAGGGGGGGTATGATCTCTATAGGAAGTTGTCATGAGATCACCTTTGTTTTGACTTGACTTGACTACAGACAGTGTTTATAGTGGTGACGACTGTTACCAAGCAGAAGCCCTGTGTCTCCCTCCCTACTACAGTGGTCCTCAAAGTAGGGTACGGTGACCCCCAGGAGTCCTTGGGGTGGTGGGGTGTCAGGGGGTCCCCAGCAAATTTAGTTAATAAATAATCTCTTTCGGGTGGTAACCTCATCATGTCCAAAACTGCGAAGTGTCGTGTTTTGATGCTTTTGATGCTTTTGTGTGACACTGTAGTATGATCAAGTAGACAGCATGGCAATCATTTACAAAACAAACACAAAAAGCTAAAATAGGAGATGAGATAAGAGGTTTCTGCCCGACAGCAACGATATATCCAAGGTCAGTTTAACCACTTCAAACTATTTTTATGTTTTGGCTATATTGTACACCTTGACATGGAAATGTTTGAGAAACACTGACTCAGGGGTGACCTCATGGGGTGAGTTGGTGGTAGGCCTACATGAAAATGCTTGCCAAATGTCATGTTAGTGTCATGAAATAACCTTTGTTGTGACTTGGCACTATACAGGTATAAATTAAATTGGCTTGACTGCAGTGCAGACAGTGTCTCGGAGTCTGTTACAATGGTGTTGATTGTTACCATAACCCTTTAGACCAATATCATTTACAAAGTGATGTGTAGCAGAATGACAAGTGGGAGTTAACCTTTTTTTTTATTTCTCCTCCATGTCTTGACATTGTTGTTCCGTGTATTATGCTACAAGAGATTCATATTTCTGCACTAGCGCTGCTTGTAATACAGTAGTCAACTACAAGTTACCTCCTTCTCTCTCTACAGGACAACAGACAGGGGTGGACACATATTGGACACAAAAAGCTACAATAAAGTGTCACGACTAAAAATGTAATGATGTTTAGGTATCACCTATATTCTAGTACAGCCAAAAAGTTGAACAAAGTCTTTGGAAGTTGTCGTTAGAAATTGTCCTTGGAATTGCTAGCTTGACCACTTCAAATGCTCTTTAATAATCTTAAAATAACTAATAACCAAAAATAGACTGCTATTGTCTGTGTATTACATGCTTCCATAGAAGAGATAGGCCTACTATGGCTGCTATGGAATCCAAATGACCGAAATCAGTTGTGGCGACTGAGAACTTTAATCCATGTGGACAAAGCTACTCAACCACCATCAAATATTACTTCAACTACAAGTTTGTTCCTTCTTCTTCTCCCTTCCAAAAGCACAGGACAGATCAGTGCTATTTTAGGAGGCCAGTGCCTAAGCACTAAGCAGAGTGTAGATGCAAGTCCATCATCATCTCCTCATTTCCTGCTGCTATTTAAGAACTGCGCCTCTCCAAAATAGGCGTCGCGAATGACCGCAGCAAGGAGCTATCTGGGGATCAGCTTTTTAAAACTAATTCAACCATATTAGGGACGTCTCCACATCTTTTGTTTTGACATATCCATAATACCTCGGTTCCCTCCTCTCCGCCGGCCCCGGTGTGTGCGCATAGCGTGTGCCATCCGATTTAATGCCCGCGTTCGAGGGTAATTTCAGATGTTTCTGAAGGTTTCCCCCCCCATAACTATACATTGTACATTTTGAGTGCTTTATAATTTCTATGCTGCACATTGTTATTTTGGAAATGTACTCGAACCCAAATTAAGGTTTAACTGACAGACAGGTCGCACAGCTCGCTCACGCTCGGATGAAAACATGCACGCACACATACAACTCAACACACACACACACACACACACACACACACACACACACACACACACACACACACACACACACACACACACACACACACACACACACACACACACACACACACACACACACACACACACACACACACACACACACACACACACACACACACACACACACACACACACACACACACACACACACTTTCTTGTGCATGCGTTCCAGTGACATCCCGCCCAAAGGTTATATTCTTTGTGAAATGTTGGGTGCGTAGTAAAGTACATGCTCCATGCTGTCTGGCACTCCTAATGAAGGGGTTGATGGCTGCGTAGTGCTGTGTTTGTACCGTGTAGGCCTACCATGCACTGCTCTATACTGTATATACCAGTCAGCCTACTGTAGCCTTACTGTCACCATCCTATACCTCACTGATTCTACTGTAGCCTTACTGTCACCATCCTATACCTCACTGATTCTACTGTAGCCTTACTGTCACCATCCTATACCTCACTGATTCTACTGTAGCCTTACTGTCACCATCCTATACCTCACTGATTCTATACTGTAGTCAGCCTACTGTAGCCTTACTGTCACCATCCTATACCTCACTGATTCTATACTGTAGTCAGCCTACTGTAGCCTTACTGTCACCATCCTATACCTCACTGATTCTACTGTAGCCTTACTGTCACCACTCACCATCCTATACCTCACTGATTCTACTGTAGCCTTACTGTCACCATCCTATACCTCACTGATTCTACTGTAGCCTTACTGTCACCATCCTATACCTCACTGATTCTACTGTAGCCTTACTGTCACCATCCTATACCTCACTGATTCTACTGTAGCCTTACTGTCACCATCCTATACCTCACTGATTCTATACTGTATACCAGTCAGCCTACTGTAGCCTTACTGTCACCATCCTATACCTCACTGATTCTACTGTAGCCTTACTGTCACCATCCTATACCTCACTGATTCTACTGTAGCCTTACTGTCACCATCCTATACCTCACTGATTCTACTGTAGCCTTACTGTCACCATCCTATACCTCACTGATTCTATACTGTATACCAGTCAGCCTACTGTAGCCTTACTGTCACCATCCTATACCTCACTGATTCTCACTGGTGGAAAAAGTAGGCCTACTCACAAGTTATACTTGAGTAAAAGTATCAACACTGCACTATAGAGCGTCGCAGTGCCGCCCCCTTTCAGAACGACGAGGGCCCAGGAAACAGTTGTGACAAAACATGACAATAAACACAATGTTTTGGGCCGTCTACAAAGTAACTATAGTAACTAAAGTTACTAGTCAAATAGTAAAATATCACACCCGTGTGAACTGAGTGGTGTAAGGTCTTATATAGACTGATCAGCTGTGGTCTGACGTAATGTCGTGGAGTAAATGTAAAAAGTATAAAAAATTGGAAATACTTCCGTAAAGTAAAAGCACATCAACATTAGTACAGTACTTGATTACTTGTACTTAGTTACTTTGCACCACTAGTGATTCTTCATGTCAAGGACCGCCCACAACTAATATTGCTGTTGTCGGGCAGAAACCCAGAAACATCCTATCTTCATATTTGTATATTTTAAATGAACGCCCTACTCGATCAGACTTCACACAAATATACAGTAGCTGATCTACAAGATCGAAACTCGACACGCTTTGAGCTCGTAGATCTGCTGCATTTGATGCTTTTCAATTTGAATCCTGCAAACGTTAACAGTTCTGGAAATCGTCTCGTTCCACCCAACAGGCCCCAACTGAACAGATGTTGTGCCAGGGACGCCCATACGAGATGACGTGTCAACAACATGTCAAAATGTTTTGAGAATAGACAGTCTAAACTCTAAAAGCTCACAACGCGTCGGGCTTGTAAGATTGGCTATTTTCAAATAGCTCAACAACATAAAAATGGGCTTTTAAGTGTTTAAGCACATCTATGTACTGAAAGTTAAGAGCTGTGATTCTCCGACTTTTACATTAGGCCACGGACCTTATTGTTTATTCAATGAATGGTGTCATTTTGAGTATCATATGATGAACATATATGATACTCACAATGAAACCCTCGGTACAATAACGTTTTCAACCATGGTGAGTTATATATATAAACTAGAGAGCTGACAGAATGCTCTACTTCCGGCTTGGGCCGGCTGAGCGGTCCAGGCACCTAGGCTGGTAATCCCGATCCTGATGACCTTTGCTGCGTGTCTCCCCCCCCCCCCCCCATCTCTCTCCCCCTTCCCTTCAAACTACTGTTAATCTGTCAATAAAGGTTAAAAGCCCAAAAAATATATATACAAAAAAAAGAATGCTCTACTTCCGCATTTTTCTGGATTCATGAACGAGCGCTCTGTGTTAAACCCCAGCTCTCATGCTCTTACATGTACTTCGCCCGCCTGCAGTTCTAGCTTTGACCAGTAGCGTACTTAGACAGTGCGACAAATGGAACCAAAAGGTTAAACTTCTCAGAGTCTTTCCCTCGGCTATTAATCTGGGGACCCCCCGGAGCCACCTCAAGGTCCCAGAGGGAGTCCCCGGACCACACTTTGATTATCACAGGCACGCCACTATAGTGTTATTCTAGCACTGATACCGAGTTAAATCCTCTGCTTATATTTAAGTCTGAGAGTAAATAAATGTATGCCTGCCACACACACACACCGCTGTCGGATGGAAACCGAACCTGTAGTTATTATTTAGTTCCAAGCTCTTGTTAATACTTTCCATTGGATCAACATGTTGAAAACCCCTTTCAACCCGGGGGTGCCTGTTTTGGGCATGTCAAGGTAAACTATTCATCATTTTTCAAATATTTTCGAAATCCTAAAAAAAATAAGCTAAAAACAGCTGATGGGACGTGTTCTGAGCTTGTAGATCGCCTACTTTATCATGATACTTTAGGAGGAAGTATTAAGACCTGAGGCCAATTCTACAAATGCTTTCTAAATCAGTAGTTCTCACACTTTCAAATATTTTTCAAAAATGCAAAAAAAATGCAGATGTACAAGCTCGCAGCGCGGCACGAAGGCTTGTACATCTGGTAGATATTTTCTTTAATAGGACGTATCGGTATATACAATCAAAAATGACGTGGGTGTTTTCACAGTTTCAATGGGTGTCGGGCAAGTGTTTTATTTTAGTTAAATAGCTCTATATTCTCATAATACTCATTGCTATAGAGTGTTTTCCCCATTTTGTTTTAACCAAAAAGTATCACTTAAAATAGGGCATTCATGAGAACAAAATGAAAAATACATTCCAAGTACAAGGTTTCTGCCCAAGAGTGATGACTTGCCTGCCTGCCTGCCTGCCTGCCTGCCTGCCTGCCTGCCTGACTGCCTGCCTGCCTGCCTGCATGCCTGCCTGCCTGCCTGCGTGCCTGCGTGCGTCTGTGAGTGCGTGCGAGCACACGGTACAAACATACATCCATGGTACTACAAACACAGCAGCACTAGGAGTCATCAAACCCCTTCATTAGCAGTGCTAGACAGCATATGGAGCATGTACTTTACTACGCTACCCAACCTCACGGGTCCATTTGGGTCAATGCTCTACACACTGGGGATTATGCTGTGTACGCACAAAGAAAAACAAAGTCATGAGTTCACAGAAATAGGCATTCCTCTCATGTCCCTGGTGCTTACAAAGTGCTTACATTGTTGTTGATATTATAAATGTTGCATATGATGGAGCTTTTCTTTAAGACACTGTTCTTATGTTATTCCGAGTGAGACAGCTACAGTACGCGGCCCAGACATGCACTGGTGGTGTACTTAAAGCGTCACTATGTTTCTTTATTTTAATGAATGAATGAATACAGTGTAACTTGTTCAATCTGTATGGAGTATATGGAGTATATCTTAAATGAAACTTGGGGTGTTTGTATTTTGTCCCCCTGCTCTTCTATTGAGACATTTAAATTGTGTCAAAGGTCATGTCTCGCCTAGACACATCTGACATGAGTTTTGACCTGATGATCAAGATTCAATTCATCCCCTGAGCAAGCAGGCAGGCTCTATTAGCTCAATGGTAAACATTTCAGCAGGAAATCAGGTTCAAATCCGGGGTAGAGGAGGAAAGATGCTACGGTAAAGGAGAATTCCATGCTAGAAGGCTTTCTTACCTTTATTTGTATAGTTGTTACGTCCCCACCAAAGAGGTCCAGGTGTTATTTTGTGCAAAAGCGCATTATTGGCTATTTCCCCTACCATAAGCCCTCAATGAATTTAATTGCATTGAATGGGGCATTGGGGTGTTGTGCTAATTCGCTTATTTCCATCGATCAAAAATCATTTTTGTATATATCCTCTCTTCATAATGTAAATAGTATCCCAAGCGGCACACTTTACTACTTATTTCGATGGAAATAAGCGAATTAGCACAAAAACCCAACCCCCATTGAAGGCTTATATTAGGGGAAATAGCCAATAATGCACTTTTGCACAAAATAACACCTGGACCTCTTTGGTGGGAGGACGTAAATACAAATAAAGGTAAGAAAGCCTTCTAGCATGGAATTCTCCTTTAAGTGAACATTTGAGGTATTTGAACTCTTTGCGGCTAGCTGTTATTGTTAGCATAAATGAAGTGAACCTGTGCCACCATCAGCGTTCACTTTAAGAGGAGTTTCCACCCCCCCCCCCCCCGCCAGCCCCATACACATACTCAATGTAAACATGTGCTAGCATTAGCATTAGCATTAGCGCACACTGTTTACCTGTCGCCAGAAACGTGTAGATGTCGGGAGCGATGCGATACAAAGTCACAAATGACATCCGAAGGAGGTTTGAAAAGGAGGTTTGAAAATCCTCCTTTGAACCGAGGTAAACGGAGATCAGATGTAACGTCCCATAGCTGGGAACCGGAAGGTTCCCAGTTCGAATCAGCCGTCCGACACGTTAAAATTACCACCGCTGAAATGCCCTTGAACAAGGCATCAACCACTACGATGAAATGTGTTCTATGAGCAGGGCCTGGCTGGAAACAAGTTCTTGAGCTTAGCCCAGATACCCTGGGTAAATATAGATTTAATTTCATTTCATTTCATTTCATTTCATAGCTGGTGGTGACGGAGGCGTTGCATAGCAACCGGATCTATGTTAAAAGAGTATACGTTGAAGTCTGCTGTACAGACCTAGCTGGGGGGTACGTATATGGACTTGGGAAAGAAAGAATTCATTTTATTTGACTACTTCTCCATTTATATTTATTTACTCCACTACATCAGCAGCAAATGTTTTACATTTGAATTTACAATAAAAAAAAATAACAGCATATTCACTTTCATCATTTTGATTATTATTACAACACACATTGACTAAAGCCTAACCCTATTCCATTGTGGTTATTAGAATATAATCTGCGCACACACACACGCACGCACGCACGCACGCACACACACACACACTCACACACGCACGCACGCACACGCGCACACACATCCCCAAGTGAAGAAGTAAGTAGGGTTTACATGGTTGCATTTTTATTATCATAAATATTATCTTGTATTATTGTTTATAGAAACATTAAAATTGTTTTCCCTTTGGTCTTTCCTGGAACCACAAATGGTTCTATGCTATGGTAGTGGTCATGTAGGGTCTAGGGACCCCCAGAGGTCGTTGTGGGGATTCCAGGTGGTCCCCAGCTAAATGATGGAGAGTTGGTAACCAAATGGACCCTTATTAGATCTTTAACTCTTGAGAGTGTAACATTAAACATTTGGTTTCATGTTATGCTCTCAAGAGTTAAATCTGCATTACTTAATTTACTAGAAGTCTACACAATTGAAAGAATTGTTAATATGATCAATGTTTGCCTGTTATCTCTCCTATGGTACCACATCAACACAGCATGGAATTGCAATCGTATCCAACGATAAGAAATATTAGACGTTTTGGATCTGAGAGGCTATAAATCTCATCAAATGCTCAAATGCCGAATGAATAAGGGACCTTGATATGAACGAAGGGTTGAAAACCACTGTACTATTGGCATCAAGTTTTGGTTCCACAGTTGGCACCTTTGTTTTTCTGTGTGCGTGTGCATGTGCACGTGCGCGTGCGCATGTGCATGCGCGGGCGCATGTGCGTGCGTGCCGGAGCAGTGCTTAACATTGTTGTTGATTTCATAAAATGTGCACATGATGGAGCTTTTCCCCTAAAAGACGCGGTTCTTATGTTACTCCGTGTCGCAGACAGCTCCAGACATGTCCGCCCCTGCATGCGCGCTTTTCAGCACCCACAGTGTTAATGCATAATGTCAACGCAGTAGGGAGGCCTTGTTAAAAAGCAATTAAGCCAAAATGATTTAAACATTGTGTGGTTTCGGCGTATTGGCCTGCCTCGAGGTACACTGTGTGTTGTTGTCTTAAAATGAAAATTTCACTGTCTGCTCACATCGAAACCGCTATTTGTGTGAGTGTACTCCTAACCACACTTTCCCACAACCCGGCAAGCCGTACCAAACCACAGAAGCGCAAGCGCACACACACACACACACACACACACACACACACACACACACACACACACACACACACACACACACACACACACACACACACACACACACACACACACACACACACACACACACACACACACACACACACACACACACACACACTTTTGAATTACCACACTTGTGAGGACTTCAACGTATTTTTTAGGATGGCATTGGAAATTGCTGAAAATAGCAGCAAGGTAAAATATACAAGCTACTATGAGCTTGTAGATGGGGCCATTTTTGGTGAATGACATCACCACAAAACTAAGTATATAAATAATAATAACTTCTAAATTCCTGGTCCTAAGACCACCTTATATTATTGTCCTATACTGTACTTGCAGGGACATTTGGTCCTCGCAAGTATAGTATTACAAGTAGGCCTATACCCACAGGCACCCACGTTGTTTGCTGGCACGCACGCACGCACGCACGCACGCACACGCACACGCACACACACACGCACACACACACACACACACACACACACACACACTTACACACTTACTTCACGTGCAGAGTAATTGAGGGTTTTGACTAGTTTTTGGTGCATTAAAACAGTAGCTGTTCTAAATCTCCGGGGCTGAGACACTTTGCATTGATGTCTGTGAGAGAAGACTGCCGTAGAGATGGCTGATTGCTCACAGTAGAGGACGTGGCATTCACTAGACTA
>NC_136791.1:18983995-19020140 GCF_951216825.1 Electrona antarctica
TTAAGGGCATCACCGCCCGTATGATGGCCTCGACTCATAATGTATCACCTAAAACATGGAGTATGTATGAAAGACTGGTGTGTACTGAAGTCTCCTACCCAGGGGTCATCAACATGTCCGTACACGGACAAATATGTCCGTGGCAAAGAATTATTTATTATTTTTTATACACCATAATGTTCTTATTTTCATCATAAGACCCAATTACTGAATGTCAAGTCTCCGGTTGTTCTTCCGAATATGACACTTGTTTTCTAGGACACATATGGAACTAGTATAGTGGTTCTCAAACGTTTTATTTGCAAGGACCTCCTTAACTTAAATGGTCATTCTTTAGGCGTTTCTGGTGATATTATGTCCGTGGAAAAAATTGAATTTTTACAAAGAAGTGTTGATTTTGACAGCAAATTTCGATTTAGTTTTAGTCATCTTAAATGTTTTAGTTTTAGTTGAATGTTGTCGACTAAATCTAAACATGTATTTTTGCGGGCCGTAATGGCGTCGTAATGTCTGATTTCATGGTTGCATTCTTCTTCTTCGAGTCCGTAGCAATCTCAGATGTCATTCTGTCAATATCGGCCACAGCTGATGGGGTGAGTTCTGCCAGGTCTTCTGGACTGCACCGGGGGGCGTCAGCACATTCCAGTACATTGTCTGTACTGATCCACAGCTGCACGTGTCTTCTGTTGTGTAGTTCCAGACTTTCATCAGTGCTTTCCACCTCCCCTGTTCCACACGCAGTCTATTGAGTGTTGTCCAGCCAAGGTCGTGGCCACTATAGCGAGGCTTTCTGTTGGTGTTATTCCTCTGTCCAGCCATTCAAGAGCGTGCGTGTCGCTTTGCCATTCATCTTGCCAGATGTTGACCCTTGCTGCTTGTTTGGTTGTCTGGCAGGGCACTGCGTCAGGCACCCAGAACTTGAGGCAAGTAAATTGACCCTATGGGAGCCAACCCAGGACAAAGCCAGGAGGGGAAAGAAGCGTACCACCTATGTAGACGTGCTGCGGCGCGACAGCTTGGCTGACAACACTGAAGAGCTCAAGAACCTGATGTTGGATAGGAAATTGATTGATTGAAATATTGATTGAAATATATTAGTTTGCAGAATTACAGTACATTTCAAGCACAACTCAATACAAAGACTTAACTGTGAGTGGACGACCCAATAAAGCATTACACTTGTTTACAAGAGGTTCCACCATGTTCAAATCATCAAAACATTTAGAGACGTACAAATAGACACTTCTATATAGTCAAAAAGAACAGAACAGGAATTCATCATAAAGGAGGTAAAAAAAGGGAGTGAAAATCCACTCCCGTGTCAGTCTCTAGTGGTAATGCAGAGGTCGTCGGCATAGATGAAACGTTGGCATTCTGGGGGTAAGTGGCTGGTCGTTTGTGTAAATATTGAAAAGGAGGGGGGCGAGCACGCTACCTTGTGGGAGGCCATTCTTTTGGGCTTTTCATTTACTCCTCTGGTCATTTAACTGGACGTAGAAGCGCCTGTTGTTGAGGAGGCTTTTGATGACTGACACAGGTCTAATTTGTAGGAGGAACGATGTTGTCCTTCTGTCATCACGCGTGTTCCACAGTTATCACGTCATGAGGAGATGGACGGGTTATAGGGTGCAGTCAGTAATTGTAATTCATCATCCTTCCTCACAGTGTTGATTTCGCAGACTATGACGACGAAAACTAATTAAAAACTAAGCTATGATGACAACATGTATTGACAATGTTGTCGACACAAAACTAGACTAAAATGTTAGGGAGGGACTGTCATGATTTATGACATTAGCTGCTTGATTCAGTGGCGAAACACGATAAGCATATTGATACCCAAAGTTCCACTGTCCACTACTGCATCAGAGGGACTGACTATGTGCGAAATGATGCAAATGATGCAGACGTCATAGATCCACTGTTCTTATACTGTATATTTCTGTTCTTATCTCTGTAACAAGTAAGACGCCTGGGCCCTGAGGGCGAGATGCGACGTCGCCCCTTGACTGCTGCTGGGCGAGTGCTGGCGCTTTGGCATGGGGGGTCAGAACAACCTAATGGAATGAATTCTGTACTGGCCATATGGAGCGTGTCTTGAGTGTACAGGGTTTGATGTGGTCAGATCAACATGGAATGTCAGAACAGGTTAGCTCCATATATGGAGATCTAAGGGTGGCAATGACTTGAGTGTGTCTTGAGTGTGTCTTGGCAGTGTCTTGAGTGTACAGGGTTTGATGAGGGCCCAGGTAGGGCCGGGCCTTAATTTTTGGGCCTGTTGAGGACGACACGGCGGATCCTCACCCACCACCCCATGGTTAGACTCTAGAGACCATACAGATGGTCAACCTAAATCACAACAGGGAGTAAGAGATTCAGTAGAACTAAAAGACACGTAATTTTTGGTTGTGCTCTAAAATTAGGAGATCTACAAGCTCACGTTCTAGATCGGCTATTTTCAGCATGCAGGCAAGTGTAAAATCAACCATTACGGCGCCAACAAGAGACTTACAGTAAGCAAGAACACATGGTAATACATCAAATACATAACAAATAGTGATCAAGAATCATACGTAAGCAAAGAACCTAACATCCATTTAACAGTGGAATATATAATTCTATATAATTAAACTATTATTATAGTATAAACTAGAGTGCTACAGTATACTGTATGTCTACATACAATCCTATCTAAATTACAGAAGTTGAGCCTTTGCAGACGCCTGTAAAGTCGCTGAGGGCCAGCTGAGTGCTACGGTAAGTACTACAGGCTAAGATAGAGTCTGAAGAGGTGGGTTTTCAGACTACGGCAGAAGATTGGGAGTGAGCCTGTAGTTCTGATTGCAATGGGAAGTGCGTTCCATGGTTTTGGAGCCAGAAGGGAGATGAGAAGAGTTTGGGACGTGTGGAGCGTTGTCCTGGCGTTCTTAGTGAATGTTCTCCAGTTTCCCTCCGTTGGCTGATCTGAGCGGGCGGGAGGGTTTGTAGGGTCTGGGACTTTGAAGATATGGGGGTGGCATACCTTTGGTTGTTTTGAAGGCCAGCATCAGAGTTTTGTACTCTGTGCGAGCAGCGACCGGGAGCCAATGGAGGGAGTGGAGAAGGGGGGACAAAACCGAATTTTGTCCGGTTGAAGACCAAGCGTGCTGCGGCATTCTGGATCAATTGGAACTGAATGTTACCAAGGCGTTGTCTATGGAAATAGTTAGCTCCTGCATGGGGCAGGACTTAGCTGGGAAGAAGAGAAGCTCAGTCTTGTCTAGGTTCAGCTTGAACCCCACCTATAGGGTATGGTGTAATTTGGAATAATCTTAATGACGTTTTAACATCTCTTATGGGGTTATACCTGGTCCAAAACCTTTTCAGGTGGGTGTCTGTGTGGGCCAAATTAATTTCAATTTGGGTGCCATTGACATGAAAATGTTTGAGTCACTGATATACAGCATGAGCAGAAATATTGTGAGCTGAATAATAATGTTTTGTTGTACCATAGCATGACAGAGTGTATGCCAACATTCATTGCTGTTAGCAATTACCACCAATACTGAGAGCAAAGTGCTAAACTGCTACTGTACCTCCCCTGCTGTTCACACCCTTACAGAACTGTGTGTGTGTGTGTGTGTGTGTGTGTGTGTGTGTGCGTGCGTGCGTGCGTGCGTGCGTGCGTGCGTGCGTGCGTGCGTGCGTGCGTGCGTGCGTGCGTGTGTAATGACTGTGTCTGTTTGTTTTAGGATTAATGGGGCTGTTGAATAGGAGGGAGGCGGTCTAAACCACAGAAGCTAGGGTGTGTGCGTGCCTGTGAGAGAGTGCGTGAGTGCGTGCATACATTCACGCGACCATGCGTGGGCCGTGCACGTGCCTTTGTATGTGTGCACGCAAATGGCAGCACGATTGCATGTTCATTGTTCAATGCGTGTTCCTGTGCATTGGTCTGTGTGAGTGTGTGTGTGTGTGTGTGTGTGTGTGTGTGTGTGTGTGTGTGTGTGTGTGTGTGTGTGTGCTTGTGTGCCATGCATGCGTGTTTTGTGTGTGTGCACGTGCAGTTGTGCATGCATGCGTTCTCAGGCCTATTTGGGTACAGACGGAGACCTATTTCACAAGTTAATTTCAAAAGTATTCCAAATATTTCGTTCATTGATTCGGTTCATTGATTCATGTATGTTTTGTAATATCATTTAGATTCTGATGATAATGTACAATGAAACTTGTAGAAACTAAAGTTTTGAAATAACTGTTTAATAAATCTGACTACCCCATACGAACCCTATCCCCAAACCCTACCCACACGCGGAAGCCATGGGTGAGTCTTAACCGGCCACGTAGTCGGACTAACGGAATTTCAGACTAACACGTTCCCCCCCGGTCAGGAGGACGTCCCACATTAACGTACGTGGATGTACTCAAGAAAGACGCAGGAGCTCAAAGCAACAACAATCTGACCAGATGTATGGAAAACCGGGATGAATGGAAGTGATTATGGGGGGCTCGTCTGACGACTACCTCGAGAGATCAAACCTAAGAAGGACACTCCAGTAAGTGAAAGTACCTCAAAGTTGTAGTTAACCACTTAAACTTAGATATGGTTGACAGGAGTCCCTCAGGGATCTATACTAGTGTCTTCTCTGCTATCTGTTAAATAATGTGGGGAAAGCATTTGCAGAAAATAGACAATCGACAAACCCACAGAAGCATTATTGTGAGCCTGTCGATCGGCCATTTTCTGCAAAATCTTTCTCCACAATAAGGATATTGGGGGTTGAGTGCATAAGTACAGTATTTTGTATTTTGTTACTTTACACCAGTGGTTCTCAACCAGTGGTCCAGGGACCACCAGTGGTCCTTGACAGGTGGTCCCCAGCTAAATGATGGAGTTGATAACCAAATGGACCCTTGTAGATCTTTAACTCTTGAGTGTAAATGAATGGTTTAATTGTATGCTCTCAAGAGGTCAATTGTTGTTAAACAATCTGCATTACTTAATTTACAAGAAGTCTACACAATAGAGAATGTAGAGTAATTGTTATCTTAATCATCGTTTGACTGTTATCGCTCCTAATGGTATAGCACATCAATACAGCTTTGAATTGTGGACTAAATCACATCAAACTTGTGTCTGAGACAGGCTAGTTCTCATCCAATGGTGGTCCTTGGCTCAAATGCTGAATACATAATGGACCTCGATAATGAAAAGGGTTGAAAACCACTGATTTGCACCACTGAGGACGCCCCTGCTGCTCCCCAGTCATCTTAATCCTCCCAGTCTCAAGGCTCCTTTCCTCTTAGCCCCGTTGATTTCATTCGGCCCTTAATTCCACATCCCCAAAAGAGAAAGGCTTGCAATTTTGCATTCCCGCCTCCCGGGCGTGCATGCATGTCGTTATGCCGCACACATCCCTCCCTATAACGTGCAGCGTCATTAACTGGATGTAGACGAATCAAAAAGCACGACTCTGCGACTGAATCGTCCTTAAATTACTTGACCGCTTTACAATAACACAAAGAGCCACATCATTTCTCTTCCCTTAATCTGCCAGTTGCCTGTCCCTTTAATAGCGCTGCTTAATTGTAATGCCTGTGACTGTTTGTTTTGGGATGAAGGGGGACTCTTGGATAAGAGAGCAAGGCGGCGGCCCATAGACCACAGCAGCCATAGGCTGGGCAGTGAGCAGACGGCTTGCAGCTCATCAGCAACGGGGAGACGGGGAGAGAGGGCGCCTGCCTCATCAAAGACTCTGCATCAACTAAACTGTCCCCCCGCAGATTAGACCAATGAGTGGCCGAAAAGCCTCCAGGCACAGGATTTTTTGGATAATCTTAAAAAGCCTCACCAAAGCCTTGAAGTAATGGTGGGAAAATGCAAAAAAAAAAAAAGAAAAGAAACAAACTAAACCACAGATTGTGTCAAGACGGGATACGTTAATGCAGTATGTTGACTTATTCGGAGGAGGCCTTAGATCCTCATCCTTAGATGAGCATATTGACATCATCTTCGGTCTATTCGGCAATTCCCAATCTTGTGTGGGCCAGCTATAGGGCCCACTGGTGGACCGTGAAGATATTGCAAGTGGGCCCTCAAATAATTGGCAAAACACTCCAGATTGTATTCCTAATACAGAAGACAATGGATCAATTGATTGATCATTAAAATAAACAAGCTCCGAAACTTCACACAACCCATCCATCTGACCACTTTACACAGAGCCGATGGTCAGAACAGTAACCAGAATGCTCAGTTGCTCACCCTAAAACACGGTCACCCTCATTTCTTTCCGCCGACCTCTATTCTTGCATTTGTTTCACTGTGAATAAGGTTAGAGATAAGTTTAGGGTTAAGCATAGTTTTACTGAGATTAAGTTTAGGAATAGGGTTAGGTTGTGACACCATTTTACCTGAGGTTAAGGTAATAATAAGGTTAGATTTGACCAACATAGTTTACATAGATGAGGTTTAGGAATATCATGCTGAGCAGGTGCGCCGGCTGTACACCTGGGGTGACTGCGTTTTGAGTCGAGCTTTCAAGAACTTAAAGAGGGCCCAGATCCAGAAAAGGCTTGGGAACGACCTTGTCTAGTAGGTTAAGAAGACAATGGTTAATTATCCCATCGTTTCGATAGTATGTTACTCGAGCAAAGACAGTGGAAGATTCAGCCAATGCTTTTAAATGGTAAGGTATGGTAGTGTTTTGTTGCCCGTGCACGGCTTTCCTCTCCGTTCCCATTGACAATCCACCACATTGGCATCTAATCAGCTGTATCCTTAGAGATTATTTCTACATTGTGATATGGCTACTTTTTGAGTGGTGTAAACCACTCCTACAACTGGCTTTTGTGTGCAGAAAAAAATGAGCATGGTTGCTATGTTCAAAATAATTTCTGACGTAATTAAATCACACCCGGGTGAACTGGATGACCGTAGCAACCATGGTCATTTTCTCTGCACAGAAAAAGCCAGTTGTGAAATCACATCCGGGTGTGATTTCATTACGTCAGATCAGAGCTGATCAGGCTACATAATACCTTACCTTATTTCATTACGTCAGACATTACGTCAGACCACAGCTGATCATGCTATATAAAACCTTACACCACTCAGTTCACACGGGTGTGATTTTTGAGGTACATTTCCTTTACTGGAGGATTTTATTTTTTACTTCTATTCCACTACATCCCGGATCCAAATATTGTAGGCCTACTCCACTCCACTTTATTTATTTGAAAACTTTAGTAGATTTTGATCATCATTACAAAACGTACATTAACCACTTAAAACTTAGGCCGCTAGCATGTATTGAAAAATTAGGATCTAATTCACGCCAGCATTTTTTAAATTCGAGCTCTTATTTTGAAAAGCCGCCATTTCCGGTCCATGAGCAGTAGTCCTAACCTAGGAAGCTACACGGAGCGGACAGGCCTTGTTTACCATCTGAAGCCAGACCGGAGCTCTGGAGAGTTCTACATCGTCAGATCTGTGCCGTCAAAGAAACGCTGTTTTGACCAAAATGTCATCTGGGACAAGGAATACAGGCGATTGAAAGAAATGGATAGAATGGATTCTTATGGCGACGACGATCTAAGATGGGCGATCCAGTGCTGTGCTAACAACACAGCTAGCTAACCGGCTAACGTGAGTAGCATTTTGGCTCAAGCAATCGAACGCGCTATAAAAGCTCAATTGCCGAAGGCCGTCGGCAATGGCGTTAAGCGTCAGTATCAAAATTAGGCTTCAATTGACTTTAATCGTCGGCAATGGCGCGGAGGGTGTTAATTTAATTTTAGGCCATTTGAAAATAGCCGTCCTACAAGCTCACAATACGAGCTTGTAAATCAGCTACTTTCAACAGATGTTTGAAAACTTGAAACGGGACATTCTGCATACTGAGTACTTTTACTTTTGGTACTTTAATTACATTTTGATGCCAAAACTTGTTGTACTTTTTGTACATCTTGAATTCCGGACGGCAACGGTAAATGGTGCATTTATATAGCGCCTTTATCGAAGACACTTTACAGCGATTGTGCATTATTACATTCACCCATTCACACACACATTCACACACCGATGCCGGAGGAAACCATGCAAGGCACCAACCTGCACATCAGGAGCAATTAGGGGTTCAGTGTCTTGCTCAAGGACACATCGACACTAACTGTGGGGGAGCCCGGGTTTGACATGGGAACCTTGCGGTTGCTGCCATCCGGTCACTCTACCCCTGAGCCACTGCCGCCCCAACGGAGTACTATTTCTACATTGCAGCATTGATACTTCTACTTATAAGTAAATTTCATGTAGTTTTTCCACCACTGAGAGTAAAAAAAAAAAAAAAAGAAAACAATCACAATACTTCTCCCATGGCTGAAGGAGCCTGCATGGCATGCAGCCACGCTGCTGCAGAGCCCCGAATGAAAACGGGCAGGGCCGTTAGAGTAGAGAGACCGAGAAGAGAGGAGACGTACGGCCTGAAGAGGAAGCCTCGAGACTGGGGAAGGAGGATTAAGATTACGGGGGAGGTTTTCTGCTAAGTGACTGACAGAACAAAGTCAAGAGAGGGGAGCGCGGGAGGGCAGGGCAGGAGTCTGTGTGGCGGACCAGCGCAGGCTTTACTCTTCAATCAGTGAGATGAAAATTGCCACTGCTGTCAAAGTAGAGGTGTTTACTGAGAGGACGAACCAAGGGAGGGGGGGGGAAGAGACAGAGCTGACAGAGAGAGAGATTTCTTGAGAGGGAGAGTTATGCAACCTGTATGGTTCCCAGTAGGTTCCCAGACACAGCCAGGGTTGGTGGACAATTTACAATTTACAATTTAGGCATTTAGCAGACGCTCTTAATCCAGAGCGACTTACAATAAGCAAGAACAAAAAGCATGGGAATACATCACATATGTAAAAAAGCATTTATCGCGAAACATGCGTAAGCTAAGAACGTGACTAGAACATATCTATATAATGACACTATACATATAAACTATAACTAGAACATATCTATATAATGACACTATACATATAAACTACACATATATGCTATACTATGCTGTACATATATACTATGAAGTGCTATGACTACTATACACTATATACTATGAAGTGCTATGACTACATACAATGCACTTATTGTGCTGTCTACATGACATGCTATAAGTCTGTTTCAAATGCTATATAAGTCTAAGAAGTGCTGTCTAAGGGGGGTAGGGTAAGTGCTATGGGCCATGATGGAGTCTGAAAAGGTGGGTTTTCAGACTACGGCGGAAGATCGGGAGTGATGCTGCAGTTCTGATTGCAACGGGAAGTGCATTCCACAGTTTTGGGGCCAGAAGGGAGAAGAGTTTGGGACGTGTGGAGCGTTGTCCCGGCGTTTTTAGTGAGGGTACTTCCAGCTTCCCTGCGTTGGCTGATCTGAGTGCGCGGGAGGGTTTGTAGGGTTCAATCATGCTGGCAAGATATGGGGGAGCCATACCTTTGGTTGCTTTAAATGCCAACATCAGAGTTTTGTATTCTGTGCGGGCAGCGACCGGGAGCCAGTGCAGGGAGCGGAGCAGGGGGGAGACATGTGAGAATTTTGGCTGGTTGAAGACCAAGCGAGCTGCGGCATTTTGGATCAGTTGGAGAGGCTTCAGTGCACATGCCGGTAGGCCAGTAAGGAGAGAGTTACAATAGTCAAGTTTTGACAGGACTGTTGTCTGGATTAGGAGCTGGGATGATTCCTGGGTGAGGAACGGTCTAATTCGTCGTATGTTATAGAGTGTGAACCTACAGGATCGAGTGACAGCTGTGATGTGAGTTTTGAACGAGAGCTGACTGTCCAGGACAACACCAAGGTTCCTGGCTGTTGGGACAGACGTTACCAGGGCGTTGTCTACGGAAATAGTTAGCTCCCGCATCGGGCAGGACTTAGCTGGGAAGAAGAGAAGCTCAGTCTTGTCTGGGTTCAGCTTGAGGTGGTTGGAGGACATCCACTGTGAGATGTCAGCCAGGCAAGCAGTGATGCGCTCTTCCACCTGGGTGGCAGAGGGGGGGAAGGATAGAAACAGTTGTGTGTCATCGGCATAACAGTGATAGGATATATTGTGAGCAGAGATGATAGTGCCAAGGGATTTAGTGTACAGTGAGAAAAGGAGGGGACCAAGTACAGATCCCTGTGGGACCCCAGTTTGGAGGGTTCGGGGGGATGATAACAGACCTTTCCAGGAGACCTGGTAGGTCCGGTCGGTGAGGTAAGAGGAGAACCACTTTAGTGCCGTCCCGCCGATGCCTAGATCCGCTAGGGTGTCTAGGAGCAGCTGGTGGTTCACTGTGTCAAATGCTGCTGATAGGTCTAGGAGAATCAGGACTGCGGAGTGGGAAGCAGCCTGGGCAGCATGTAGTGCTTCTGTGACTGCCAGCAGGGCAGTTTCTGTGGAGTGGGCCTTTTTGAATCCGGACTGGTTGGGATCCAGCAGGTTGTTATGTGAGAGATGGAGAGAGAGCTGGTTGGAGACAACACGTTCAATGCTTTTTGATAGAAATGAAAGGAGTGATACCGGTCTGTAGTTCTTGACATCTGAGGGGTCAAGGGTTGGTTTCTTGAGGAGTGGTGTTACTCTGGCTGACTTGAGGGCAGATGGGACGCAGCCTGAGGTTACTGAGGTGTTGATGATGGAGGTGATGAAGGGGAGCAGATCAGGTGCGATGGTCTGGAAGATTGGAGACGGGACAGGGTCGAGAGGACAGGTGGTAGGTCTAGTGGAAGTCACTAGTTGTAGGACCTCGTCTGGGGAAAGAGGAGAGAAGGAGGACATGCATGGTGTGTTGGGGTTAGTGTTGGTTGAGTCAGATGCCACTTTATGGGGGAGAGGGGGGAAGGAGCTGCTGATATTGTCAACCTTCTTCTCGAAGTAGTTGACAAAAACATCAGCAGTGAGGGATGAAGGTTGGGTGGGGGGAGGGGGCTTAAGGAGGGAGGAGAAAGTGGAGAAGAGCTTCCTTGGGTTAGAAGTACAGGATTGGATTTTGGTGTGGTAGAAAGAGGTTTTAGCAGTGGTTAGTGAGAGGGAGAAGGCAGAGAGGAGTGAGTGAAAGTGGGATAGGTCATCAGGTAGCTTTGTCTTGCGCCACTTCCTTTCGGCTGCTCTTAGAGGTGTTCGTTCAGATCTGAGAGTTTCAGATAACCAGGGAGCCGGTGGACATGAGCGAGCTGGCCTGGATGAGAGCGGGCAGTGTTGGTCGAATGCAGATGAGATAGAGGAGAGGAAGGATGAGGTTGCAGAGTCAGGTGAGAGAGAGAGGAAGGACTCCAGGGAGGGTAGAGAGGAGAGAATAGAGGATGAGAGGGAGGAGGGGTTTAGGGATTTGAGATTGCGTCGGGTGGTGACGTTAGGAGGGTTAGTGGGTTTAGGCGGGAGGGTGGAGAGAGAGAGGGAGAAGGCTATGAAGTGGTGGTCAGACCTAATTAACGGAGTAACAGAGAGTGTAGAGGGAGAGCAGGCTCTGGAGAACACAAGGTCCAAAACATTACCAGCCTTGTGAGTGGGAGGGGAGGGAGATAGTGAGAGGTCAAATGAGGCCAGAAGGGATGTAACGGGAAGATACTTCTCTGCTGTAGGTAGGTTGAAATCGCCCAGTAGGATCAGGGGGGTGCCATCTTCTGGAAATGAACTGATCAGGGAATCTAGTTCTTCCAGGAAGTTCCCAAGAGTTCCTGGGGGGCGATAGAGGACAATGAGGGTGAGGGGGACTGGTTGTGATATTGAGATAGCATGGAATTCAAATGTGGACAGAGAAAGGTGAGAGAGATTTAAGACACGGAAATTCCATTTGGGGGACATTAGTAGTCCTGTGCCACCCCCTGCACCTGTTGGGCGAGGGGTGTGGGTAAACTTGTGGGAAACAGAGAGGGCGGCCGGGGTTGAAGTGTTGTCTGGGGTAATCCAGGTTTCAGTCAGAGCAAGGAAATGCAGAGACTTGAGGGAGGCGTGGCCTGAGATGAATTCAGGCATTTTCTTTTTGGTAGCTGCATGGCAGTTCCAGAGGCCTCCCTCCACCACCATGTGGTGACTGGGTGAACGAGCTGGATAGATGAGATTTGAGGGATTTCTGAGACGGGGGAAGTAGTGACTAGGACGGCATGAGGGGGAAAGTATGGGGATGGTGGGAAAACACATTGTACAGAGAAAAATAGGTAATATATATATATAGTGGTAGTAATAATAGAACAAAAAACCGTAGTAATAATGATAATAATAATAATAATAATACAAATAATAATAATAATAATAACAATAATAGTAATGACAATAATATGTAGTGACACTAGCGAATGCAACCTGTATGGTTCCCAGTAGGTTGCCAGACCCAGCCAGGGTTGGTGGACACTAGCGAATGCAACCTGTATGGTTCCCAGTAGGTTCCCAAACCCAGCCAGGGGTGCTGGACACTAGTGACATGAAGTACACTTACTTGAGTACCGTGTATATCATTGCAGAAACCTCTTAACTCCAATTTCTAACTTTTCCCCCCCTTTTTGTAAATGAATGCCCTACTTGATCTTGAAGTAGCAGATAACACAAGCTTCAAATGCGGCGTGAAGCGACGCATTTTGAGCTTGTAGATCTGATACTTTTTCCGTTTTCAAATTTGGATCCTGTAAAGTAACAGTTTTGGACATATGAGGTTTCCACCCGACATAGACGACTTGTTTTTAGTATCTGTACTTTAATGGATGCTTATGACTTTCAGTCCACTACATTTGAAATACAAATATTGTACTTTTGACTCCACTGCCGTTCTAGGAAGGAGGCAAAACGTATTTTATGAATTGACCACTTCAAATATTCAGAAAATAGCAGATCTACATGAGGCTCACAGCTTTAACATGCTATTTTCATTATTATTTTTCTCTTTTAAAATTCTGAAAATGTCAGTACAGCAATGCATTGATATTGGAAAGAAGAAGAAGAAGAAGAAATGTACTTTGTACTTTTGGATAGTTAATTTGACAGAGCAAGTTCCCCCTTGAGTAATATAAAACCAGAAATATCTACACTTTGTCTGGAGTGGAGTACTACTTAGTTTGTACCCAAAAGCACTGTAAACAAGCTAAATTTAAGCCTGGCTTTTGGCCACTAGGAGGACCATACATAACAGTTTGTACCTTGAACATTCCTCCATTTGCGGGCAGAAATTGCAGAGGAGGTGCTGATTGGCCGGGGCTGGATGGGATTCCACTCTGATGCCTGTGTTGACACACACAAAGAAACGAATTGCTCATGTCTGAATGCGGTAAAAAATTATGGAAATGAAGTGGAAATGACAATTTTCTCAAGGAATGCATAAGATCGCTGCTGTCGGGAAGAAACCTTGTTTATATCTCCATATTTCAACTTTGTAAATTTTTTTGTGGGAGGATTAATGCCCTGCTTCATCATACATGTCGCACGAAAGTAGTGAAAATACCAGATCTACAAGCTCACAACGTGTCACGATACAACACATTGTGAGCTTGTAGAGCGGCTATTTTCACACTTTTAAATAATCATTACAAAAAAAACTGTTTGGGACATACAAGGTTTCCACCCGTCAGTGACAATATACAAAGTCCAACTCCTTGGGCAGACACATATGACACACATATGGGCAAGAGACTTAACCCAGGATCTCTCTCTCTCCCCCTAGCTCTCTCTCTGTGGCTGCTCTCCAAAAAAAATGGAAATGCCATTCACCACTTCAGCAATTTACTGTCATTTACAGTAAATTTACAGAGCATAAGTGTAATTGATATTATATTCGCTTTAGTAAGAAGCAGCCTTAAAACTCTCGGCTCTCAGTGTGGTTTGGGAGCACGGTGGTCTTGAAGGGGAGATTTATAATGCATAGCAGTGCGGCTGTGCTGCCCACAATGCAGCTTGTGCCAGTCTGGATTTCATTGATCTATAATGTGATAGAGAGATACAGGACTATACTGTCAAGGGCAATGTTTTCCTTAGCATGGTGAATGGGACGGGACAGGACAATGGAGTGGAGATACCACCAGGCGCGACCGTCGCAATATAAAACCAGTCGTTCTCAAACATATAGGACCCCTAAATGTATATTATATACGGTATAGTTAGCCACAGACACCCACCCCCCCGCCATCTGAAAAGATTTTTGCAAAGACCCCATAAAAGAGAAAGTTCTGTGTTGCTGTCATAATGTGTCCCGATTTTTCATATTTATTTTAAATATAGCTGCTCCATAAGCTCACGTGTCGCATTGTGACACATTGTGAGCTTGTAGATCGGCTCTTTTTGAAAAGATAAAATAGTGTTTTAAGGCTGGTTAAGGCTTGTGACAAAGTGGTGTGTCTCACCATTTTGTACCCATTATGCTTTCAACTTTCAACAGCTGTAGACAGTCAATCGTCAAGTCAACATGGTCAAAGCATTTGTTTGTGTTTAAGCCTTATAATTATTGTTACAACCAAGCATACTTTCTGTTAAAAAGTAAGAATTAATCATGTTGTAATGTTTTTCCTGTTCCATGCTCATTGCTCACTCACCGTGCACTGCAGGACACATATTTGAAAAGGCGCTGCCCAGAATTTGGTCTTTTTGTCTTAAGATTGGTGGCTTCATTGATGACATCACTGGACCAGTCCAAGTGTGGAGGGAATTTCATGCAGGGAATCTATAGAGTTTATTACAGTTTTAGGTTTAACCAAGGCTCAGATGCCTGAATAATTTCATTTGATGTTTTGTAGAGAAACCTTCTCTGTACAGGAGGTAATACATAAAGGACCGGTAACTTTCCTGAACTAGGAACATATAGAGAATGTCTTCCCTGCAGGTGTTATGGTTGAGGCCATTTGCACTGAGGAGGGGATTGCTCACACTATAAAAGCAGTTGGTCTGCACTGCAGCCAGCCAGTAGGCAGATGTTATCTCTGCTTCAAAAACAAAATATTTGTTTAAGTAGCTTGTTGAAAAAACGTTGAAAATTGAGTTAATGTGTTTGGCCTAGCACTGTCAATCAATAAATCAAAATCACTGGTCGTCCACCATCTTCCTTGACATTTTGGCTAAGCATAGTAAGCATTGCATGGTTTGATTCTATATTAAAGGCGTAGTGAAACGGAAATGGTGGACATTTTATTTTGAAGTTTCAGACGGTCTCAAGTTGAAACACCGCTATGAAGTTTCTGAACCAATCAGAGCGTCGCATCCCTTCAGGGGATGGGACGGTAGCTAGGGACGGGTAGCTATGCTACGCAGGACAGCGTGTGGATGTTTGTTTACAAATCAGATAGTCGGCCAGCTTTACCAGTTTACTCTTAATGTGGCTTATTTCTACCCTATAATGTTTTCAGATTTTTTTTTTAGCGTGATTAAGTTGAAACCGAGTAATACACTCTCTGGATGTTATCTAGAATGGGAATAAAAACGGAAGATTTCTGTAATCAGTAGCAGCTGTGCAGCCTGTGCTGGACGGATGCGGAGATATGGGGAATTAAACGGGTGAGCTTCATTTTTATTGGCTTTTATCAATGTGGGCCTCGACACGTCATCACGCAGCACGTTTTCGTTTTCAGGAAGTAATACAAAATATTTTGTATGGACTTTTGATATAAAAACACAAAAATGAGAATTTTCCCATTTTTTTGGCATCCATTGTTAGGTATGCCCATATGATGACCACGGATATGGTCTAAAAGTGTGAAAAACTTATTTTTAATTTCACTACACCTTTAATGTGGCTGGGCCCCCCGCCCCGCCTCGTACATCTTTGGATAAGACCAGAGGTGGAAAGTAAGTACAAATTAGGTATTCCCATTATTGGGGGGGGGGGGGGTTAAATCCATGCAGGGCCAGGGAATGCCTCAGGATCCCCCAGTTAGAGTTAGCTAATGTTATCAGAGAAAAGAGAGGGAAGGCTGGGGTTCTCTACTGGAACTTTACGTTACCTCTGAGACTCGTTGCTATCTTGTGCCTTTCTGTTTTTTGTTTTGTTTTGCTAAATTAACATCCTCCTATACCTCCTATACCACATTGTAGGTTGTAGATCAGCTATTTTCGGTGCACGACACCACCACACAACTATACAATTCGGGTAAGTCTAACATTAACCCCTAAACCAACTAACCTGTGGCCACAGAAAGCATTTTGTGAGCGGAGGAGTCCTTCGGATATCGTTGCTGTTGGACGGAAACCTCTTATCGTTCGTAAATGAACGTCATACTTGATCATACTATAGCATCACACAAATGTAGCGTTTTGAGCTTGTAGATCTGCTACTTTTTCTATTTTTTGAATTTGAATCCGTTTTGGATATGACCATGCAGGGATCATTGCCCAGATCTGTAACTGTAATTCTGAAAGTGGTCAAATGCCAAACGGAACGTTCCCATTTGGTTCCATTTGTACACTCTCAGTTAAGGAGGTCCTTGCAAATAAAACATTTGAGAACCACTGTACTAGTGGACTCCTATATTCCATACATAGTGTCATATAAGTGTTATACATATTCTGAAGAAAACCTGGAGACTTGACATTCAGTCTTGTGATCAAAATAAGAACACTATAATGGTGTGTAAAAAGAAAATCTAAAATTTGCCATGGACAAGACCAAATCTATGGCACGAACACATATGCCCATGTACGGCCATAATGGTGATCCTGCATATGACGTATGTTTCCACCCCACAGTCCGACAATACCATGTCCATTGTTATTAAAACAATCAACGTTGTAACCGTCATCTGTGCTATTAGCACAAATTGCTTAGCTGGCAATAATTCAATGTCAGATTGTAAATTGAGCGGGTTGTCAGACACAGCCAGGAGGATCAAGAGATCAGTGCTCCTCTCGCCTAAAAGCTGAACTATCAACTGCTTGAGGGAGCGCACAGGCTGGGCGCTGCACCAGGAAACGGTGTGATGCTCAGGCACTGGGAAGAGGAGCGCCAGTGTTTCCCATACCATAGAAACGGCATGGCAGATATAGAGTGCCCAAGTCCTGTCGTCACTCGCTCATTCCCTGGATCGTGGAAGTTTTTCTCTATGGAGAATGAGGGTCATCTTACGTCAGACTTCGGTGCTCTATTGGTGCTGGCAGCTTAAAAAAACGATTTCTGTACACAGACAGAACCATGGATGTCCTTCAGTAGGACTCACCCAACCTCCTGCTCATTATGCTAGGGAGGGATGTCTCAGGGTAGAGGACAGAGTGTAGCATCTTGCAATAGGCCTCTGGTATTCAAGATACTCAAGGAACCAGTGCACATGTACCTGTCAGAAACACGGGCACAACACTAGGCCAGAGGGAGTGCCACTGATCTCATCACCCCCCAGATTCAGCACAAACATGAGGATTAATTAATTCTACTATTATGCCACCAAAATGTAGAATGCCCAATCCCACCACCAGCCATCACAAAGTGCAGCTCCCTCCCTAGTAGTTCAGTCAGATATACTCGAGCGGGTTCATGCTATGCTCAAGGGACTGCTCATGCTGCATTACTATGTGGGTGTATACCAGGGGTGCCCAAAAGGTAGATCGCGATCTACCAGTAGATCACAAAGGCTGTGCAGGTAGATCACATGACATGCCCCTAAATAGTATTTCATTTAAATATATTGAAAAAAAAAACATTTCTCCCCCTCTATTTTGTCTTATACTGTACAGAATGTAACACAAACTCTACTATTCCGAAGCCCCCCTCAGGTACATATTTAAACTATTTTCAGCAATAGAATAATAATTGATTTCGTGGGTAGATCTTGCCGAGCTGGTCATTTTGAAAGTAGCTCTCAAGTCAAAAAGTGTGGGCACCCCTGGTGTATACAGTGTTTGCAAGACTCGTCATACACTGATGTGGCAGTCAGAATTGGGCGGGGTATTTAAGCTCACATAGACTGCATGCATTCTTCCTGCCTTCCTCAATCCTCTGCATATGGTTCCTGGTTGTTGTTATGCACTGTTTGCTCCCACCACCACCACCTCTGCTCTGTTATTGCTGTTCCCCATGGGGGATTGTTATTGTATATCGATCTATCTCCCTGCTCTTTATGTTTAATGATGGTGTTTAATTGTGCCGAGCAGGGAGAAAATTGCAGCAGAGCCGAACGTCAAGATAAAATATTATATGCACACTTGTATTCTGATTCTATAATAAATATTGGTTAAATCTATTCGTGAGTTATCTGACTGAACTCACCTTAGCCCTGCTCATTTTGATATGTTGGAATGGCTTAGGGTAGACCACAGAGTACAGCAACTTGCAATGGGCTTGGTCTACAAGATACGCTACACCACAAAGACACCCCTGTCAAACTACTTACTAAATGTCAACGCCATCCACAACATTAAATCAATCAACGTATAATCCTGACCTAACACCCCAATCTGAATCTTTAGTTGTAAACCTAGCTCACCAGATAATCTTGACTTCAACCATGAAACATTTCTCTTGTGAGGAGGAAAATTGTCCTCATAAACAATGTCTATTGCTCTACTTGTGGACATGTGACACAAGACAAGTGTGGTAATACACACACACACACACACACACACACACTCACAAGACAGTCTCGCCCCTAGGAGCCACACCGTAAAAATTCCATTGGAAAAGTGCTGTGGGAACTAGGAACCCAGTGGTGGAGGTGAACTTCCGGGTTGGCCTCTGGGCCTATAAGACGTTAGCAGCACTCACATTCCCTACACAACACACGGCAGACTCTCTCAGTCTCAACTAATGAGAGCTCATCACGTTTGGGTTGAGCAGCCAAAAATATTCCCTCAATGGGTGAATTAACTCTTGTTGGAGAGGCTCAACTTTATGGTCAGTCACCACACCATCTGCGACCATAGACATCTTGGCTTCAGCGCATGCATTGGTGTTGTGTACGTTCATTCCACACGCAATATTGTCTTGTGTGAGATGTGTTTGCGTGACATTGGGGCAGTAGAGTAGTGTGAAAACCCAAACCCATTAAGACCTGAGGCCGATTCTCCAAAATGTCTTCTAAACCAGTATAGGCCTACATAGTTCTCAAACAGTTTCATGCCAAAATGATTATTTGGACACGCAGACCCCATCTGATAATATTTTGTGCCAGGGACCCTGGCTTATAAAAGTAAAATAATGTTATAATTTTTAAAACAAACAAAATATATATTTAAAAAGTTGTGAAAATAGCCTATACACTGACACCACGGCGCGTAATCAGCGCCTCAAACTGTGACTCTGCCCCCCGGGGGAAGTTGTGATTTGCGCTCGTTCGTTGCAATGCAATTTGCGGCATTTTCAAAACAATATTGAGCAGAGTAGCGATTATCAAACGTATTTGCAATGCCATACGTTGAAAGATCTGTTGCCCGTGGACAAGGCACGCTACCTCCGCAAGTTAGATAGCATCGGCATAGATGTTTGTCCGTATGTGATTAAGGATTGGACCAAGTTGCATTGGCAGCCATAGAAAATTCTTACCCCAGGCTAAAACCGGATGTGACGTTTTTTGGGCGTTCCTGTCTAGCATGGTGTCAGTGTATCTACAAGCTCGCAAAGTGGCGCAAAGTGACACGTTGTCCACTTGTAGATCTGCTATTTTCACTAGTTTGGAACATCTAATCTCTCTTTTGGGTCTCCGACCTGAAAAGTTTGGGAGCCACTGTAATCTTGTTTTAATAGGCTGACT
Source organism: Electrona antarctica (assembly GCF_951216825.1). Taxonomy (NCBI): domain Eukaryota; kingdom Metazoa; phylum Chordata; class Actinopteri; order Myctophiformes; family Myctophidae; genus Electrona; species Electrona antarctica. The sequence continues at coordinate 19,003,638 of NC_136791.1, forward strand.
CTTGTTAGAAGGGTCAACTTGATGGTCAGTCACCACCATCACCGACGTCTTGGCTGCAGCACGTGCATTTGTGTTGTTGTGTCATTCATTCCTCACGCAATATATTGTGTGAGATGTGTTTGCGTGACGTTGGAGTAGTAGAGTAGCGTGACCATACCGGATTTTCTAAAAACCCAAACTTTAATCGCTGCTCCGTTTAAAAAGCAAATTGCTGAAATAGCCGACCTACAAGCTCACAATGTGTCACTTTGTGACGTGTAAGCTTGTAGATTGTTTATTATTATTATTTTTTAATCTTTATTTTATTTTCACCTGGTGTTTTCATGATGGGGAATAATTATTTTAGCGTTTAGCACACTTTAATGACTGCACCTTTCAACAGAACATGATAAATATCTATATAAGCACTCAAAACAAAACCAAAACCAGGACAGTTGGTATAGATAATCAGAATCAGTTGTATTGTCACATCACAGGTTTACAAGATAAAAAGGTTGGTGAAATATGTTTTTGTGCCTAGTTCCCATCGTATCAGGAAAGGGAAGAAGAAGGGGGCAATGAGATCAGACAAGAAAAGATGAAAAAGAAATACATATTTTCAGATAGTATCTGGGATAAGATATGATATAAAGGTGCGTGAGCATATCAGCAGATAATACTGTGCATGATTTATGGACGTTAGTTAAGGTGCTAGAAAAAAAACAGAAAGTCAGTGCATTGCACATGGGATTAAGGTGCAAAATGTCAACCGCATAATTCACATAAGGTAAAATTGACACTGGAATAATCTGCAAGTAGTTCCATAAGGGTGAGCAAAGCAAAAAAGTCAAGTCACTTGTCCCCGGTATAATCCACGGGTAGGTCCAAGGAAGAGCTACGTTATTAAATGTACTGTAAACTGCATCTAAATCTTTGTGTGATAAAATAAACTACTTGAACCCTAGCATCCCTATTCTGAGGAGAACTTATATATTAAGCCAAACATAGCAGATCTACAAGCTCACAAATTGTCTATTTTCAGCAAAGAGGTTTGTTTGGTGTGGAGGGGGAAAAGCACACTAATCACATAGGCCCTCATTTATCAACCGTGCGTACGCCAAAATATGGGTGTACGCCGAAATTACCGCAATTTTCGGCATTTACGATTTGCGCCAACGTTTGAATTTGAACTTGAGCCAAGACAAAAACCACGTCTGGTCGGGAGCTGTCGTACGCTTTGTCCTCACCTGTTTTTCTGTCGTAGAACAGCGGAGCAGCATTGTTTGACCAGCTGAGAGGCTGTCACAGGCATCGAAACATATGTATTCACTCCTAAAATGTTTATATAAAACTGTATAGGTATGTATATGGGCTAAATGTAAAAAAGAAAAAAAAAGTAAAGGAATACATCAACGATGTGTCTTTGTGTCATATGAAATTAGTAGGAGATTTCCAACTTTACAAGCAAGCAATTAAAATCGCGCATTTAAAAACAATGTTGCAAGTTACTGTAGATGCGTAAGCCATTTAAACAGTGTTTTGCATGATGAGCGCATACATGCGAGGATTTGGGCTGTCTGTTCTGAAATATTTCCATGACGGGACGTTGGAGAGTATAGTGCAGTGCTGCAGCGCGGAGAGTCCCAACATGGGTAGCCTACTGTAGCCTAATCTACAGCAGGCCGATGTCTTTCTGGAGTTACAGTATGTGCAATCTCCTCCTCGTTTAATAAACCCGACGCGTCTCTCGAATGCCAAATGTGCCGTGCCAGCGCAAGTGGGAACGCATCGGAGATAGTATGGCTAAGCCAGCCTGCAGCCTACCACCACCACCACCACTGTCCAGTGCCACATAAGGCTACGGTTTTGGCTGCAATATTCATATAATTGACAGTTGACAGCGAGGCAATTTAAATAGACTGAACGTGCAAACTGCATGGTCAATTGGTCACGGTGTCACGGACGGACCACAGTGATAGAGAGACAGACAGGACAGGAGATGCACCTTGCAAAACAGCAGCGTGTGTGCGCGCCTATTTGTTATATAATTCATGGTTCACAGGTTCAGGTTTTCGTTCACTAATATATCTTGTTGTATATTAAATGAATAAAGACTTTAATAATTGAATATAGGCCTACAACTAACAACACAGTGACAGTTGCTTGCAAATTGCGATATGTGCGTGCGTGCGTGCGGGGGGGTGAGGCGGGCAGCAAGGGAAGCGAAGCGAGAGGAGAAACAGACAGGGTAGTCCTACAGCTTTATTTAATTCGTGCAGGTTTATTTATTTAAGATACAACAAGTTGCGTGTGCGTGCGTGCGTCTGTGTGTGTGTGTGTGTATGGGAGGGGGGCAGGGGCAGCAAGGCAACTTAGGCAAGCGAGTGAAACTTTTTTTCTTCCTGTAACCATGGTTTCCAGGTCGTATTGCAGTTGTTCATGTCGCAAAAACGAGGGCGAGGCTTGATTTCATAGGGCGTGCCAGATTGATTTCAGCCGTCACATTTATCACTGCTAGGAATGAAATTAGGAAGGATCAGGTGTCTGCGATCACTTTATAAATGCCGACCCGACGTGGGTGTACTACGAATCCTACACTCGAATTTGGGGCAGAATTTACACTCAATTGATAAATGAGGGCCATAGTGTAACTGTAAGGTCAAGCTTAAGTATTAACGAGCTGACTTGATTTCAACTTGTTACTTTTAGTGTTGTATTGCTTGTAATTCTTATCTTTTACTCCTTTATCTTTTCCTAATACAGTTGTCATTTTCTCTGTTCTCTCCCCTATAGCCCCCAGCGTGTAAAGTGTCTTGGGTCTGAAAATACACATTAACATGAATCCCACATACACTGATGACATGCTAGTGTGCTGTCAAAAACCTATGAAGTCATCTATGAAATCTATGGACATTTCTAGTCTGTCTCTCACTCAGATATAGGGGTCCTTGCCCTGAACAGTGTTGAAGACCCCTGCTCTATGGTTTGTTCTACAAGACATCCCTATACGCCATTTGATGCTTTCACTCAAGGCTTACACACAAACATGCACACACGCACGCACACAGTCGCACACACGCAGTCGCGCACACACACACACACACACACACACACACACACACACACACACACACACACACACACACACACACACACACACACACACACAGCTCATCCATTTAGTGTTGCAGTTAAAGTGGATCTTACTTTTTAATGGCTGAGAAATTTGACATCTTCATAAATCAGAGTAATCATACGGTTGTGGTACACCAAGGTCTTGTTTGTGTTTTTGTCACATGCCATCGTGCACATATGGCCAGTGACATGCCTGCATATATCAGCAGTCAGCTCTCCACAGACAGCAGAGGTTTGATGTCTCCTTACATGTCATTCCTGCTGGGCAGAAACCTTGTACATCCATATTTGAACTGGTTAAGGATTGGGTTGGAATACCCAGTGTAACAAAATACATTTACTTAAGTGCTGTACTTTTGAGGTATTTACAATTTCCACTACTTTTACTTCTTCTCCACTACATCTCAGATGCAAATATTGTACTTTTACCCCACTACAATTATTTGAAAACATTACTGGTTGCTTTGTAGATTTTGATCATTATTACAACAAAACACATAACCACATCAGCCCAATGTGAACATCTACAAGCTCACCACGTGTCGTGATAGATCTGCCATTTTCAAAAGACGTTTACACATTTTAGACATGACATTCTGCACATTCTGCGTAACTAGCACTTTTGCTTTTGGTATTGATTGATTGATTGAAATATTTATTAACAGTTTGCAGAATTACAGTACATTTCAAGCACAAACTTTAAGTATATCTTGATGGCAATACTTTTGTACTTTTACTCAAGTGAATTTTGTTTATCCACACTTTCACGTGTATAACAGAGTATTTCTGCATTGCAGTATTGATACTTTTATTTAAGTAAACAATTTGAGTACTATTCCCACCACTGCTAATACATACTGTCAGTCAAGAGTGTCGCAGAATAGCTACAGCGCTGATCAACAAGTCAATCTAAGCCGTGTTAACGAGAGCGTGGGACTATAATAACTACAAATGGAACACATTTACTGAAAAGTAACGGACATACAAGGTTTCCACCTGACAGCGACGATATGAGAACATATTGCGATGAGAAGATGCCAGGCGTCGTTGAGATGTTTGGATGTGGTCTTTGAAAAAGTTTTATAGAGTGATTATTTCTCATTACTTTTGGAACTAGATTGGAGCTGAAATGTTCCATCCCCTTTTGGGAAAGTTACATGTACTTTCAAGTTGAAGTTCAAATTACTTTCTTTTTTTCACCTGTTCTGTAGTTTAATCGATCACGACTGGGTACATTGTGTGATAGATTTAGGAGGCCTTTGCATGAATACGTTGACTTATTTCAGATCAGCGAATATCTCAGGATTATCTGCACGGCGAAAGACCAAGCGGAGCGTCTTTATTGTATAGCAATATAATTGCACATGGTAGGAGCTGAATTTTGTTGGATCGCGCAAGCAGCTGGTGCCCAGCTGCCCTCGTTTCCCCCCGATGCAGTGCATTCCACGGCCCATTCAAAGACAAGATACAGCTTCCATCACTCTGCACGGCCTCCCCATCTCGCTCTCTCTCTCTCCCCTTTTGTCTCGTTTTCCTACGCAGAGATATATCACCGCCTGTAGCCGTCACCAGACACTGTATAAAAGTTTAAGTCCTCTTTAAAGGGAGTCATGCCGCCTAAAGTGGAGGCAAACGCAGTTCAGATAGCAGCTGACGTATGCTGGAATGCTTTTGGTCTTATCATGTCGCTCGACTCGATTCCACCACGGCGAGCCATACCTCAGACACACACGACAGAGACAGCAGGTCCTGGAACTCAAAGGCTTGTACCGAGATGTGAGACCCTCTTTAAATCAACGCAACATTTTTATATATTTCCCCCGCCCTCCTCCTCATTCTTTCATGGCTGTGCGCCCACAGACAACTATGCAAACTTCGTGACATCCCATTATTTATTAATGGATTTGAATTGGATCGTTCATTGGTGTTGTTCGTGATTTATAATTCGGTATGGCACTGTCAGAGCTCGAAGTGATGTAGGGCCTATAAATAGGCAGTAAAAAAGGGGGAAAAATGTGATCAGTTGGCTCGGGCATTGGTTGTTGGGGATTTTCGTAGAATTTATGCATTCAATATTAAAGGCGAGGCAGCTTTTCTCCAGTGAATTATTGGACAACCGAGAACAGCCTACTTGGATGGACTGACGAGGCCCATTTCAGAGCAGAGTGTTGCTGTTATCTCAAGTACCTCTTATAACCGTCGCCCCGTAAATTCAAAATATCTCAAATTGTTTCTGTTTTTGCCATACTTGTTTCAAAGAGCCTTTGTTTCTTTCTAATTTATGTCTCTAAGCAAGAGTAATCCATGATCAAAATTGTATTGAATGGCCACATAATGGTCCCATATTGCATTGGTTCCAAACTGGGGGGTCAGGACCAGGGGGGTAGCTTAATGTGCAAAATTGTTTTCTCACTCAAGAGTAAACAAATCAACGGGGTATCTGCACATTTCTAAAGTTACAATTTAATGACTTTTTAATACCAAATGCCTATTGATTGGCCGCATAATGGCCCCATATTGCAATGCTTCGGCAATGGTCTGGGGGGTCGGGACCAGGGGGGTCCCCCAGATGATTAGTTGAATGTGCAACATTGTTTGTCACTGTTTGTCACTCAACAGTAAACACTTAACGTACAGTATAAGTGGGGTATCTGCACATTTCTAAAGTTACAATTGAATGACTTTTGAATATCAAATTGGCCAATTCCAAGTGCTTGTCAGGGTGGGGGGTCTCCCCGTTCAGATATGATTATTTTGTGGGGTCGCGGCCTGAAGAGTTTGGGAACCCTTTGCCATATTGGAATTTCAGTGAAAGTGCTTCTAGTTTGTTGGTTCTAAGTTAACCGGCGTGTGGAAATGAAAACATTAAAACCCAGTGGGTGGATACCATTTTAACATCATGGGTAGTCATCAAATCAACCACTGAAATATGTCTAGTCTTTTGCTCTCGCATCCAACGCACTGGTGACACAGGCGACAACAGCAGACTGTGCAACTGTCTGTCATAGTTTCCAGCAGAGGGTTGTAGTCTAGCTCTGCGTACGGTGAGCGAACAGATCTGGTTGTGATTATTTTAACGGAGACAGTAAATCATGACACAGCACGAGGCCAATTTGTGGTATGGGCAAAGAAAGGGAAAAAAAGACCTGGCCCTAAGTTTATGGAGTTACTGTTAACTAGACAGGACCCATTAACACATAATGTAGGCGCGCGTGCACACGTATATACGACTGCGTGTGCGTGCGTGCGTGTGTGTGTGTGTGTGTGTGTGTGTGTGTGTGTGTGTGTGTGTGTGTGTGTGTGTGTGTGTGTGTGTGTGTGCGTGTGCGCGTGCGTGCGTGCGTGCGTGTTGTGTGGGTTGCCGCTGGCAGAAAATCTGAGAGGAGGAGCAGGCACTAAAAATGGGATAGTCAATTAAAGACCAATTATCCTTTTGTCTTGTGAAGGTAAAAGCTGGATAGGAGAATTTTAATAATAGGTTGGCCTATGTACTCTATGTACTAAGAAAACCGTTCTCATTAGTCACACGGGTGCTTGACGCAACAATTTAGAAAAACAAATGCCACCCAAGTACTTTTATTCACCTGTATGAATTTAGTATACGTTTATGCAAACATCCCTCCTCTTGACTTAACCCATTAAGCCCTGAGGCCGTTCTACAAATTGCCTTCTAAATCAGTTTTCAAACGTTTTCATGCCAAGAACTCCCACATTTTCGTACTGTCTGAACGTATATGACTGCAGACTCCCAGACTGCTGGGTGAGCGCAGGCGCTTTGCCATGCAGGGGGGTCGGATCAACATATGGAATGAATTCTGTACCGGCCATATATGGAGGGTGTCTTGAGCGTACAGGGTTTGATGAGGTCAGATCAACAAGAGTTGCTGGCCGGCTCCATATATGCAGATCTAGGTGATGATCCAGTCTTCTCCATGTATGATTAGGTTATCCAGAGTTAGATGAGGTCAGTGTCGTGATCTTTACATATAGAGATGGTCATATATGCTGGCGTGACGTATCACAAGGCGTGACCATATATGGAGGCTTTAAGGGTCTCCATGATGTCATGTGATGTCACGAGGCATGATGGATTGGCAACCATATATGGTGGTGTGACGGATGGACACGAGACACAGGATTTCACAGTAAAAGCGACATACGGTTGCAAAAAAGGTCCATAAACTTGGCTGCCACTGTACTGTATGTTTGTAAAAAGTGCTCTAAAGAAACATTAAAAGTCCTTAGACTTGGCTGCCACATAGGCCTATCTCACAGCATTTCCCCGCCCCCTTTTGGAGCTAGTGGTGTTATTTAACTATTATCATTTACACTTTTTTTCTCTGGAGAATCTAAGTACATTTCCTAATGTTAAAATGTCAAAGACCGATAATAATATGAAGAAAACACAATGGTATAACAACTCAAATAAGTAGAATAAACCTTACCTTTACAAAACAGTAGTTTGTGGCTTGTGAAAATACCTCTTTTAACATGGAAGCCTATGGACCGCAGAAAAAATAACACCACTAGCTCCAAAAGGGGGCGTGGAAATGCAGTGAGATAGGCCTATTCCGAAAGCCAGACGTTGAAGGGGCTATAGCTCCCCTCACAAATGTTCAAAGGTGGCAGAGCTACACGCTCGCAGCGTGGCACAAAAGTGTCATGCTGTGAGCTTGTAGATCAGCTAAAATTGCTCAAATCTAAAATGACAGGGATGCTTTCCCGGTTTTATTGGCTTAAGATGAGCAGATAAAATGGAGACAAACCAGTTGGAAACACAAAAGAGTTTCCACTCCGGATTTGGAGGCCCGGTGAGTCAGCACCAATAAAAACTTTTTAGAGCCATCATGTCCGCTCTGAGCCCAAACAAAACACAGCGATACAAACAATGGACAGATAAAGTGGGATCGGCTCACATGTATCATTTTGCCTGCTGGGGCGTCCCAGCTGGCCTATTAGGCCCCGCTTAATCTCTGTCTTGTTTGCTTTGGGACCAAAAACTAAATATATTGTTACTGTAAAAACCACAAGTTGTGTATATGCCCGGAGGGCTACGTTGTTACACAGAGGAGCAACATGGGGTATTGAAGATAACGAATAGGCATTGTAAAGACTCCTTAATTTTTCAGTTCTCCCCCGCTATGACACAAACAATGTTTAAATAAAAGTGCACACACAGTCTGCCCCTTAATCTGTGTTTTTTTTTTACTCTTAGCTTTTGAGTTTTAACCCCTTTGAGTCTGGCTTCTATGCTCTGGGTCAAATGATTCCTTATTCTTCACAGGCAGTTCTGCGGTGGCTCCACTAATGGCGCTGTAATTTCGCGTTTCCCTTTGAAGTTCTCTACCCCAGCCAACCGCTATGTTACCTGAATGTCTAGTGTGCTCCTCTCTCTCTCTCTCTCTGAGGTTTTTTTTCTTCTTCTCGGGATGGGGCAGGCGAGCTAGCAGCTCCCCCTCTGCTGCCTAATTAAATGTAATTGCTCCATTTTGTAGTGGTGCCCGTGTGGAGAGGGGAAGCCTTGTAATAAGGGAGATTGCGTGAAGGGTCCGAGGATCGCAGACGCCAAAGAGGAGCCGTGAGGGAGACGATCGGAGGAGACGCTATCCACCCCCCCCCTCCCCCCCTCTGTGTTGTCGCCTCCTCTGTCCTGAGCAGACCTAGTCATTACCCCCTCCACTCCTTTGGTTTGGCCTCTCTCTCTCTCTCTCTCTCTCTCTCTCTCTCTCTCTCTCTCTCTCTCTCTCTCTCTCCCAACCTATTTGAAGGACTCCAGTTTAATATGCATTAGGCCACAGACCCCCTTTTAATAATACAACTTTTTTATCCGGGGCATCACCAAATCTAAACTCACGAGTGTAGATTGTGTAGAGACGCTACACACCCCCCCCCCCCCCGTCCGTCCGTCCGTCCGTATAGGTGCCCTTTGAGAGCGGTTTTGAAGGAGTCAGGGGATTTGCATGTCTTAATGACTGTTGGTAGGGCGTTCCACATTTTGGTGGCAAAGGAGCGAAAATAATTTAGTCCCTTGTTTGTGCTGTCATCATCATCATCATCATCATCATCCTCTTCGTCATCATGCCCTTTGTTCCAGCACAGGGGTCACAGAGTTCACACATTTGAAGTATTTGAACTATATATTTTGACTCCTTCAAAACCGCTCTCAAAGGGCACCTACGGACGACTGCAATTCGAAACTGGGGGGGGGGGGGGGGGGGGGGGGGGGATAGGTTGGCGAACATGCGCTGCTGGTTGGCGAACATGCATTAAGGTTGGCGAACATGTATTAAGGTTGACGAACATGCGCTGCTGGTTGGCGAACATGCGCTGCCGGTTGGCGAACATGCGCTGCTGGTTAGCGAACATGCGCTGCCGGTTGGCGGATGTGCTGCTCCCGTGCTTGCGGTTATGTTTAGGGTTGGGGTTAAATATAGATAGGGTTAGTAATTTCGGAACATTGGGAGGTCGGAACAATGCCACCAAACTGGGGGTCATTCAAATAAAAAATGGGAAAAAATTAAAAAGCGTTTGAGAACCACTGACTTAAAGGGATAGTTCACCCCTAAAATGACTTTTTTTCTATCGATTACCCACACCCTCCTACAGGATACACCGCTGGTCATCAAATTATTGGCTTAGGAATGTGACAAAAACAAAACAATATAAAAAAGGGTATACCGGTAATTTCTTTGGGGTGAACTATCCCTTTAAACTTCACCTTGCCGTGCTTTGCAGCTGTAAAGCTGTAACTTCGCCGCTGGGATCCAGTCAGAGCAGCGTCGGCGTGTCATGCACGGAGCGCTGCCTGTGTGTGTGTGTGTGTGTGTGTGTGTGTGTGTGTGTGTGTGTGTCTCGTGCAAAGGAATCCAGGAAGAGTCCTGCATGTCCGCTCCTCCTCTCTGCTCGCTGTGATCATCTCGGCACGCATTCCTCCCTCAGGTGGTGCAGGCTAGGCGTCACGGGGTTGCGGGTGCAAAAACGACGCCGGAATTCTTGGCATAGTTCAGCAGGCAGGCACCTCGCCGGGACTCCTCGGGGACTGAGTCACAGACACAGACGCTTGAAATGGGATGTTAGAGGGGAGAGGTGGGTAGGGAAGGGGGGGGGGGGGGGGGGCATTCTTTCCGGGAAAAAAGAGCAGAGGAAAAAGAGAGACAATTACAGAGCAGAGGAGAGACGACATGACACAGAGAGAGAGAGAGAGAGAGAGAGAGAGAGGGTGAGATGCATTCAGGGAGCGCCAGCATGGCCGTGACCCCGTGGGATGATGACTGACTGCTTATGTGTGATGATGAAGTGTGTTGCGTGGGTTCAAAGGTGACGTTAGATAGAGAGTGATAAGAATAAACGTCTCCCTCATTAGGGCACTGGGCAATTAAAGGTATAGGGTAAGTGATGTGATTTTGGTGCAGAACAACGCATGTTTTTTTTGTTCAAAGGTTAAAGCTCTCTATATAGTGATCATTGTTATTATAGTCCCTGTCTCTCTCTCCCGATCCGAAAAATGCATTTTCTGTTCATCGAAGAACCATCACCAAAGGTTTGCGTGTGTATATCCTGCACTCATTGAGTGTCAGAGTTTAAACACATAACTGGTGTGCAAGCACGCATGCATGGACAAAATAAATGTTGTGCGGCAGATCAAACGCTATAAGCACTCTTGCGTACTCCCACCAGTACCAACATTTACTAGCTCTGGTGTCACATACTAAATGTCTACCTACGTCCTGTAGGTGGAAAAATAAATCACACCTGTGTGAAGTAAGTGGTGGGGATCCCCGGGGGGTCCCCGGAAGTTCCAGACCCACAGGAACGTGGCCAGTGTGCCGCCCCGGTTCCGCGTCCGAAACGGTTGAGAAATGACGGAGTTACCATGTGGGGGTCCCTCTACTGTGCTGTACTGTACAGTCACTGTACTGTACTGTCACACCCGAAATCATCATATATACAGTTAATGTGTGTGTGTGTTAGGCTGCGCAACAGTGACACTTGGTGGTGAAAACCAACCAAACGCTATTTTCGTGCTCGGACACAGCCAGGGACACAGCCAGCCAGCCAGGCAGGGACACAGCCAGGGACACACATAGCTGTCTATAGGAGTGGTTGCACCACTCCTATAGACAGCTATGTGTTGACTATGTGTTGACTAATCAATACAAGCATAGACATAAAGGTATACCTCTTCCGGCTCTGGGGGGCGTGTCAAAATTGACAATTTTCCCGAGATTCCTTGCAAAGCAAGATAAGAAGCTTGTCAAGTTTCCGCGTGAGTAATGGAAGTCCCGGAAAAGACGCGCTGTGATTGGCCAGTAGTCAGTTGAGTGACAGCGAGAGACATGCAGGAGTTGCATGAGTGACGTCACTTGGGCAGCGACGCAGCGTGCCTCCATCGCTTCCCTATATGGCATTAGGTGAGTAGTTAATCTGTCTCATTCTGGCTGAAGTAACGTTGTGTGGTGGTATAGTAGAGACCTACAGACGTCCGCCCCCACTGCCCCACAGTGTGCAACAGGTAGCATCTCCAGGTACTCCTCTGAGAACTAGCAACAAAAAGTTGCCCTTGCGAGCCATTCCGGGCTTTTTCACTAACCTTTAAAAAATCACAGAATATTATTCTTCACAACGATCCACCCGCCGATCACTTTGAAGGATGCAGTAGAGTCTTGTAGAGCCCAAAACCACCAGAAGGCAGAGATAATTGACTTTTACAAATCTTTAAGCATTATCCTAAACCAGCTGAAAAATGATTTCTGGGTGTACATGTCTTCATAATTCACCCTTTGTCAAGTCCCGCCCGTGGTTGTGCCCCTCTTCGCACCCATTGGTTGCTGTTTTGTGGTTGGACAGAAATCTTTTCTCTCCATCCACTACCATTGAAATAACGTGTTTTTCAGTTGCTTCGTATTGATATTCTGTGCATTCAATTCTTATTTTAAACTTGGTGTCAGTAAAAAGGAACATCACAGGTGCAGCATGGTGACTGGGCATATCATGTTTGTTTTTATTTATGTTTTCCAAATGGTGAATTGATCATTCACAGGCTGCGGTAGAACGCCCTCTATCGTAAACCACTGAAAATACATCATTGGTAATGTGAGCCTTGGAAGAGGAGAGAAATGTCATTGCCAAGCAAATTCAAAATAAATAGGAAAATCTAAGAAACTCCATGAATTAAATGAGCTTGCAAGATCTGCCAGGGACTGGGACTGCAACAGAGGCCCTTATATGATAGGTATACATTGATGACCAGACATTCCCTGCTTTATATAGAGCAAGATAACAATAACGTCCCAACATCTAGACTCCAAATCTTCGGATTTAAGCGATCCCGGTTTGAGTATTTAAATAAATATAGTCACCCAGGGATAAGCATCCCCCCCACCACCACCACCTCAGAGAGGTGTGTTGGAGACCTTGCAGTGAGGACGGTGACATTCCTTCCTGCCTCCTTTGGCTCCCACATGGCTCTCCTCCACGGGGCAGGGCAGACCAGCCAGGGGTGTCCAGCGTCTATTCTCTTCCTCCTTGCTCTATCCTTCCATCCCTCCCTCCTCCCCTCAGTGGTGGTGCCAGCTCGTCTGCCACACGGCCCGTTAAGGCTAATGCGACACAGGCTCCGGATCGCGTTTCAGCCCCCAACACGAGCCACCCATATCCTCACAATCCCCCCCCACCCACCCACTCACTCCTCCCCACATTATCTCCCCGGCCCGGACCCTCGTTCGCCGCCGCCACCCCCTCCCTCCTCCTCCTCATTTCCTTTCTTCCATGCTGACCAAGGCCGGGGCGCAGGAAGCACACGTCGGGATTGGTGAATACAGATCAATAAAATAAAACACACACACAGGATCCCCCCCAAAAGCCTTCCATTCAGTGTTTTATGATCCAGGAAAGCGTCCGCTAAATGATTTGTCTGCTTGTTAAAAATTGTTTTATGGACGGACGGAGGCAGGAGTCTGGAGAAAGAAAGGGTGCGATGGCGGTGTAGTCGCCTGAGCTCCACTTTGGATGGAGAGATGTTGAGCGGTATCGAGAGTAGGATGAGAGTGTGTGTGTGGGGGGGAGGAGGGGTTTTGTGAGGGGGTTAGAATACTGAGCATGCAGCACTTCCAATGTAGGAGCATCTACATCTCAGCTAAAATATACAAGTACTATTTAAAGAATCACACTCGTGTGAAGTGCAGGGCACTCTTGTCGTCGTACATCATCCAATACAAAATGAATATACTTCTTCATGAATTAATTTGTCAACTTATGTTATTATCTTTTAACCATGATACAATGTTTTTAAAACTCATCATCATCTTTTCACCATGATGATGTAAGATAGACAACTGAATTTATGTGATTGGTTAGCCGATTTGCTCGTCTACATATGGCATAAATTATCCTTTCATTGTCAATGGCATTTAATGTTTGTGTTGCCACAAATTTACGTCATAGTTCAGGCACATATATGACGTAAATTCTCCTTTCATTGTCAATGGCAGGGACGAATAGTTTTCATAATCCTCATGGGGGCCGAGATCCCTGGTCCAATTCCTCATGGGGGCCCTGGCCCCCCGGCCCCCACAGACTCTACGTCACTGGTCAATGGCAAATGTGAGACGTGACGGGACGAAAAGCTGTATAAAGGAGGGGCCCCTCAAAAATCACACCAGTTATCATCGAGAATAATATGCATAGCCGATTAGCCGATTTCCTCAGACACTTAAGACGTAAATTCTCCTTCCATTGTCAATGGCATTTCATGTTTGTGTTAGCACAAAGAGCCAATTTGCTCAGATACACATGCGTAAATTCTCCTTTCATTGTCAATGGCAAATGTGACACGAGTTAGGAGACAGAGCTGTCTATTTAAAAGGTCACCATAACGTAGCAGTCTGTTGGAAGTGGAACATCAATATCGAGATCGATCAAGGGGGGCAGCGGTCATCAATATCTCCGTACATGGACAAAATGTGTCCGCTGCAAAGACTTGGTCTGTCTGTGGCTATGTGTACACTTATTTACGACACTACGGCACATAGGTACAACTGGTACTAGTGGTTCTCAAATGTATTATTTGCAAGGACCCCCTGAACTCTGAGAGTGTACAAATGGAACCATTTGAACACTCTCAGAGTTGCAGACCTGTTACGGTCATTCATATAGCTCTTTGTATTTCTGGTAATATTATGTCCACTCATTTTGTATTGTCTGTAGCAAAAATTGAATTTTGACAAAAATGTCTACCACAAGCCAGCATGGTGATGCCCCTTGGGGGGTGTATAGCCTAATCAATACCTTTCGCCAACTGTCAGAGAGTGGGGTGCGAGGGGGTGGGGGTGGGGGGAGATAAAAGCGGGGACAGGGAGCGAAAACATCAAAAGTGCAGCAGAGAATGAGCTTGCGGTGAGATCACACACAGCGCAGGACCCACTGTCTCTCTCGTGACCTCGCTGTCATGTGGCTTCCATGAGAGCCCCAGCATCCAGCCGCAGTTGTTTCCATATAAAACCCAGCGGCTTTGGTGATCTGATTCCTACCACAAAGCTAATCGTTTGGCTGTTTCTGCATAGCTGTTAGCTCCTTTTTTTCTTTCTTCTTTTTTTTCTCCAGATCCCTCTCAGAAGAATGGCTTCGATATCACACATGTACGCTGTATAGGCGACTCGCTGGTTGTATTGTCATCGCATCTCCATCGTCGGCCGTCCCTCTACTTCCTCCTCAAACTTGTTTCATTTCAAGGACCTCCAATTTGGTGTACTCAAACTTGTTTAATGTCAAGGACGATCAATGCATTTGGCCACGGACGTACCCCATAACGTTACAGACTTGTATAAGCGTCCATTTGATTCTTAACTGTCAATTTATCTGCGGACCCCCCCTCGTCACTGCATGAGGAGTCCAAGCCGCTTCTTTTCACCTGACAGGGGGGGGGGGGGGAAGTTTCCCCGGTTGGACGTAGCGCATGGAAGGAACACGTTATTCCAACCAGTTCCTTTCCCCTCCACCAGGCGCCCCGGCTGACCAGGGGGAGGCAGTATAGAGACCAGGATTACTGCATGTTTTTGTGTGTATAAAAGAGGACTTAAGCGTATAATTTCAGGGTGTGTATTGTCATCAGTGAAAATTCAAATGGTTTTTTTTTCTTCCTCAAAAGCATATTGCACAAGTGCTGCTGCTTCTAGTCTATAAATCTGCCAGCCTGATCACGGGCTATGCCCCCGTTCAGCACAGGGGGCATGACCAATTAACCAGGCCCACACAGTAATTAGCCGTCTGCATGTTGAATAACTCTTCACTCCCAGTTCCCATTAGTGGCTCATCGCTGCCAGGGGTTCATAATTATACCATGAATTGTATACATGCTTGATTCATAATTATACAGTCGGCGTAATTATAGATGCATGCTTCCTCTGCAACCTGTCGTGACACATTTTGCGCGAAATCTCCGTGATCAGAGCTATCGGAGTAGAACAGCGAAGGGGCTGGTTGGAGCTGGTGAGAGGATTCAGCTAGATCTTTGGGTAAATGTTTTTTTGTTTACGCATACAGGGACAATGAAAGCAGTTTTTTGTGTACGATGATTAGTCTTAAAACGTTAGAAGTGCTCCAAATCTCTTGGGGATGGATGGGAGAGTTCCCGTGTCCCTGTAATGCCCAGGGAAAAGAACATTACTGTGGGGCATGGCATCCTCATCATTAGCTCAGTCAACTAGACATTCTTAGCATTTCATGACTGATGTTCATTTACGGTCGATGCGTTAACTGTAAAATAAATAAATAATACATCCACACTTCTTGGCCACGTGGCAAGAAAAAGGTATGATTAATATAATTTAATTCCACAGTCAAAGCATCGTTGCCCCAGAATTAACGCAATTGTTTGAAGTGTAAAGTGTAAAATCAACGTCAGATGGTATTCATTTATTGACTTATCAAATCCAGATGGAGCCATATTTTACTCAGCGTGATTCAAATATCCCTCTCTTAAAAGTCTGCTTGCAATTAAACCATTCAGCGAACTTTCAACAGTCTGAGAAAAATCAGGGCCTTGGGAATCGGTGGGGCAAAGTGCAGGGTGATCCATTAACATCAGGGAAAGACCACCCTTGATTTGGAACTGTAAATTACGTTAAAAACGTGGAAGTCAAGGCTCAAAGCAAACTGTTTCAAAGATGGGGAGAGACAGTGCGGGCCGTGTTAGCGCATTTCTTGCTCCATGTGTGTGAGAAAGTGCCATGGAGTTAATCTCTTTTTTGGATACACAACAGTGACGGTATAGCACTTGATGTATACTCGTAGATGTAGATAGAGCATAGCCAATCAGGTGTCTAGGAACGCTAGAGGTAGAGGAGGTAAGGAGTTTGTTACGGGAAACTCCAGATGTTTGGTGTGTAGTAG